>NC_079218.1:25319784-25622284 GCF_029633865.1 Lampris incognitus
TGCAATGCAGGGAAATAATTTTCTGATCTGGGTTCAGCCCAGCTACTTATTCTTGTATCCTTTTCAAAAGGCCAATGTTTTTTCCTGTGAAATTTGGGCACCCATCAGTGGTCACACTGGATAACTTTTCAAAACTCAGTCCCAGCTTTCCCACACACTTTTTAACCTGCCCCAGTAAAACTTTCCCTGGGGTTGTGCTCTTCATTGACTACACTGAAGCAAGCTCCTCTGTAATTCCAAAGTCTGGGTTCATGCCTTGTGAGAACACCAACAACTGCGCCGTGTCACGTGCATCACTGCTCTCATCCAGGCCAAGGAGAAATAGGTGAAATCCTTTACCTTGTCTTTCAACTGTTGTTCCATATTCTCTGCGATGTCCTCAACATGCCGTGTCATTGTTCGTCTTGACAGTGAAACATTTTCAAACAGTTCTTTCTTGCTGGGGCAAAGTATTGCTGCAGGGTTAATTAAACATTCTTTAATGAATTTGCCTACAGCGAATGGCTTGCTATGTTTAGCAATTTTGTGGGACAGGACGTAGCTAGCTCTCACAGTTCTGTCATTTGCTGAATGCAGTTTTGTGAACAGTCCTTGCTGCTTTAGCAACTGAGAATGCAACTAACTTTCATCGCTTGGTTATCTTGGGAGAAAAGTTATCCATGGCTAGTTTAGGGCACTTGCCCTCTGTTCAGAAAACATATTCCTATAGTTCCCTGCATGCTTTGTCTGGATGCATCGGGACAAGTTGTAGTCTTTCAAGACAGCGATCCTCCCTTTGAACACTAAGCACACAACTCTCTCTCTCCCTGATACCTCAATAAAGAATATTTTGATGTCCACTCTTTCTGGAACACCCTACATTCTACTTTTCTTTTCTTTGAAATCTTTGAAAAACTCATGTATGCGTGATTTCTAGCTAGCTACTCTTTTTAACTGTGATGTGTGTGTCAGCTTGTGAGTCTCTCCTCATGCACCCATTATTAATTAAGTTAATTAAGTTTCCTTTATTAATCCCCTTGCGAAAATTCAGTTACTGTAAATTAACCCATCCTAGCTGTGATCTGTGTAGCTAGGAGCAGTGGGCTGCCACCTTCATGCTGCGCTCGGGAACTAATTCCAGTTCTTTTCCCATTACCTTGCTCAGGGGCACAGACAGGAATATAAACTCTAACATGCATGTTTCTTTTAATGGTGGAGGAAACCAGAGCAACTGGAGAAAACCCACCGCAGACATGGGGAGAACATGCAAACTCCACACAGAGGACGAGCTGGGATGACCCCCAAGGTTGGACAACCTCAGGGTTCAAACCCAGGATTTTCTTGCTGTAAGGCGACAGTTCTAACTAACCACTGGGTCACCGTGCTCCCCAATTTATATGCGCCTTTTGTTTATACATGTATTCAAAATAAATGTCCCACAAGTGGTGGGAGTTAAATCATTACACAAAGGTGAGTATTCATTGGACTTTTAATTTTAATAGCAAATATGTTTTTCAAAACTTTGCTATCGCAAATTCTTTATGTGATCTGAGCATGATTCTGACAGCTGTATTGAATCAGGTCCCCAGCCACATATGGTCCCCGAGCCCAACCTTTGACCAGGCCTGTCCTAAGGGATCTCAAGATGTTCCAAGACACACACTTCACACACACACACTGGGAGATATAGTCCTGTTGTTTCCTGGTATAAAATTTCCATTTCCTCTTAGATGGAAGCTCCAGGATACTCTAGTGCTTAAGTGATGTAAAAAGTCACCATCAACCTCTGACGCTAGATGCAGGTGTCATTTCCCAACTTGCCTCGGTTATATATCGATACTCTAATATAATGTATGCAAGAAAGCATCCATCTATTCCGGAGTCCAAGTGACTGCCGCAGGAAAAGAAACTGAGTGAGACAGACAGAATGCAACAGGCCAATGTTATGGTGCAACTCCATCATGAAGGCTCACTTGAAAAAAAAAATCCTATCAGGCCTCACAGAGGCCTGAGGCATTGTGTTTTCATTAACAACCTAAATCAGTGCATGCATAAGACCATTGCCAGTGGAAGTCTCTGTCAGATATGCCAAATGACTGTGCCTGCCAAGGCTTCCAGCAGGAATTTGTTTTCAAAATCACACTGGATCTTGCACACAACTCCCCACTGATCCTCCAACCTCTGCCAATTGACTAAAAGAGACTTTGGATGGGTGAGTCATAATTGAATCAAGGAAACAGGGGACCAACTTAGGCATCAGCTACATGGTATGAATCTAAGATTTGCATTGCCAAATAATTTGCTGCCATTACTCCTTACCAAAAATCGAGGCACCACAGGAAACTATTGTATGGATATGTGACAGGATTTGGCATTGAAAGCTCCCTGCTGCCAACCAGAAGGTACAACCGCCGCATAATCGCAAAATCCATTAATTAGTACAATTCATCAAGTTAATTGGCTGTGTTTAAATAATTGGATGGAAATAAAACTGAGCGGTAACAGCAGATCATTAGTTGGCTTAATTTGCCAATGCACTCCAAGAGAGAGGCAAAAGCTGAGGCTATGGCAACCCTTCACTAAGCACACATCAACCTTTGATGATGCCTACATACCCATTTACACTGCCCAAGACATGTGGCCTATACATACATGTATGTATATATAAGTTAACAATTACAGGGCGAAATTATCCTAGAGAAGAGAGTCAATTTTATTTGTATGGCCCAATATCACAAATTATATACCCTTCAGCATTTTAACACCTTGCTCTGGCTGAATCAAGCGAGCATTGGCTGCTATTTTTCTTTTTTGTGTGTGTGTGTTATTTACTTCTCAGTCATTTCTACAGACATTTGTTATATATGCCCGGTTCAGAAAGTCAAAGGTCATGTCATGAAATACATACACCCACAGACAGGGGTCCGAACAGAAACTGACTGAACAATACGATTTGTGCTGTACACTTCTGCGACCTCCATTGACTTGTACATATTTATATTTTGATGGCACAGACATGTTGTTCTTTTTTTATTTTACATTCAGGTCTCAGAGTAGAGGCATCGCTGAATTTGAAAATGAACCATATAAGAACCACTTGTGTTTCAGTGCAATAGTATTTTTAAGAATTCTGAAAGCATAGCTTTTGTAGATTCAGGGAAAGCAATGTTTTCTCACCGTTTTCTCACCGTTTTCTCACCTTTCAATTTGGTCTTGATGACCAAATTGAAAGGTTAATCTTTAATCTATTATGAGACTAATTTAATTAAGCAAACAAAGCATTTTTTGGCGAGAATTCCTTGATCAGGAGGCAGAAACAGTACATACACACACACACACACACACACACACACACACACACACACACACACACACACACACACACACACACACACACACCATTATTAAAACATCAGTCATATCTGGTAACAGTCGGATTCCCTCTCTTTCTCTCTTTGACACCTCCTAGCCAGAACTGTAGGGTACAATGCTTGTCCATCTGTCTCCTGCATGGATATGATTCTTTACTGTTCCTTCCTTTCACTTCCTTCTTCTCCCCTTTCTGGCACTCACCTCCACTCAGTTTCTTTCTGCTCTCATTAAAAAGAGTACTCCAGCTTCTGAGGTATATTGAGTATGTGCCCATAGGTCTCTAAGGCATTCTCCTTCTTACCTCAAGCTCCCAGCGATACCAGCCCACTGAGAACGTTGTTCGTGGCTGATCAGAGGGACAGACAAATAATATTTCGATTTGAGGAAATGGCGGTTCGCTTTTAGTGGATAATTGAAGGTGATGCTCTTCACATCCTTAGATTCAGCCCCCAAATTGGAGAAGGAGCCTCGTAGCTTTGTTTCTGTTTGAGAATAGCAATTGCTATAACTGGGAAATATATGCCAATTAATTTTGAAAGCTGTGACGTTTAGGTTGAAGAAGAACTATTTTGCTTCTTTTTCATAGTGTGGAGAAAGCAAAAATACAGATGTAATTTGTTTCAAAATTAGAAATAATAAATATTCTGAACAAAGTAAGATCTACCTTTATACAATGATTGATGGCACACTGGCTGTGCTATTAAAAGCACAGCATGTTGTTTAGGCCCATGGTTGACAAGATGTTGCACTTTTGACCGCCTGGATTCACTATATCTTCGAGATGCTTAATAATTAATATGAATAGGAGAGTATTTTGTCTGAAGATTGAGTACATAAGTAATTCATTTGCAAGCAATAAACATATTGAAAAAATCTTAATTGAAGGGTGTCTGGGTAGTGTAGCAGTCTATTCTGTTGCCTACCAACATGAGCATCGCTGGTTCGAATACCCGTCTTACCTCCGGCTTGGTTGGGCATCCCTACAGACACAATTGGCCATGTCTGCGGGTGGGAAGCCGGACGTGAGTGTGTGTCCTGGTCACTGCACTAGCGCCTCCTTTGGTCGGTCGGGGCGCCTGTTCAGGAGGGAGGGGGAACAGGGGGAATAGCGTGATCCTCCCATGCGCAATGTCCCCCTGGCAAAACTCCTCACTGTCAGGTGAAAAGAAGCAGCTGGTGACTCCATGTGTATCGGAGGAGGCATGTGGTAGTCTGCAGCCCTCCCCGGATTGGCAGAGGGAGTGGAGCAGCAACCGGGATGGCTTGGAAGAGTGGGATGATTGGCTGGATGCAATTGGGGAGAAAAAGGGGAAAAAAGTCTTAATTGTTTAATTGTCACACACAAATTAGGGTCAGGCCCTCAGCTGGATCAAAGAGTAACAAAACCATTTTAAAGACAGAAAAAACAGTGACAGCATGGCAAAATCATGCTTTCTCAGCTTCCCAATGTATTTCTGCAGAGTAAAATGTTAAACATGATAGACAGAAAAGAGGTTTGCATAAGAAGAAAAGGTTTCTTGCTGGTTGTACTTGAATAACTAAAACAAATCAAATACAATGCAGGCTACACTTTGGCACAGTTAAGAGGGGATTATTACCTGTTTGAAGAACCTGTCTGTAGCAATTTAAGAGGACAGGGAGCATTGGTTGAAAGGTGGAGGGAGTCAGTAGTGGTCCAGCTGGTCAATGGGTGCACCTATATCAATTTAACCTCCCTCCACATGTGTCTATGAGCAGCATCAGAGAGAAAAAAAGCCGTGGACCATGTAAAAGAAACTATCATGTACTGGGAAGCCTGAAAAGGCTGTCAGTGTATGTGGAATGTTGGTAATAGACAGAAAGGGTACACTTTATAGACTACTGGACCGAGCCTGTGATGAGAATGTTTACTGAGCACTATGTGTGCGTCATTGGTTGCTTATCTAGTGATGAATAAATTATACGTACTTTTGCCAGCATGGTGCTTTCTTCTTCTTCTTCTTTTTTTTTCTGAAACCTGTGCTGTCGGCAGGCTTGGCATACAACACAGGGAAATTGTATGCCATGTGTCCTAGACAGAGTTCATCTGCAAGTGGAGTTCAGGTTCTCCACCTGCAAAGGCAATCTTTATCATCAAGAACCACTTGTAGTAACTCCGTCCTTTGGATGACCTGTGGGATGACAAGAGCACAGGTTATTGTTATACATTTATAGCTTCCACCAGTCCCCCTCTTCTGCATGTTTAATCAGTGAAACAACCAATAAGCGTCTCCTCTCCAAGAGGGGGACAATCACTAGTCAAATCAGGAAACTCAAAAATGAAAAATTACAATATGTATACATATCTGACAAGACATAGACATAGAAACAGATACTGACGTGTGTTCAACAAAACATAATTAGATTGATCTTATCTATATCAGTTTAGGATAGCAGTTATAGTGATAAAGGAGAAGAAAGAAAAAAGGGAATAAAGAGGGATAAAGAACTAAGAAGGATGTATTCAGAAAGTGTGAGGGAGATGCTAGCAGTGTGTATGTGAAGTATCCACCTATGTGTATTCTGGCGTCTGAGATCCACAACTTAAGTAGTGCCTCTGAGCAGCAGACAGGCTCTGCAGCCAACCATGGACCCCACAGTCATTTAGATACCCCATGACCAAGAGAACAGCTGGAGTCTTAAGCACAGCAACCCCAGAGGAACACTGAGCCCACGGAGGGCCAGAAGCCCATAGAGCAACAGCTCTGCATTCCCCCGAGGAGCACAAACCAGTCCCCAAAAACACAAGCTGGGCCCGCACCCCCACCGCCATCCCCCAGGCATAGACACAGGCACAGGGTGCACCCACAGGCGTGGGAATCAGAGCCATGGACGACCACCCACCTATGCTGACCCACCGTCGACCTGCTCATCCAAGTTGTCCCACTGCTTATTGTGCGTTTGTGTTGTGTATGAAGTTAAAATGGCAGAACCACTAACACTTCTCCTGCCCAGCCAGCCCTGACTTAGTAAGTGGGTGTTGTTTGGAGTAATGTTTAAGTGAATGTGTATGTGTGTACTAAGCTAGTGTGATTGGGATGAATTTTTCAGGACATTGTCGAGGTTCAAGTAGGGGTAGGAGTGTTGCGGACAAGATCTCAACCACCTGCCCTGCCTCCACCCAATGGCTCGCACCTCACCTGTCCTGTAAATCCTAGGCCTGTCATTTGGTGTGTGTAGTGTACGCTGTGTATGAAATTCAGAACTGGGAGAGGACGGCCTTGCATAGCAAGACCAATGCAAGAGCACAGCTGGCTGGAGAGTGGCCAAGCTGGACCCCCTCCCGCCAGGACCGGCCTTCGGCTCATCTCTGGTACCGGAGGGCAGCGACCAGCTGGGAGCACTAGACATCCCAGCAAGCGCCTTCAGCATGGCAGGCTGTCCTACGTCTCCAGCAGAATCCTGACTAGGACCCCCATTGCCACACGTGGAGGCCATGGACAGGGATAAGGCCAACGTGCCCCCTCCCACCACCCGGCCCCCAAGTGAGAAGTACCCCATGCACTGAGAGCAGCAAGGAGACCACACCCAGGCAGCCCAGGAGGACAATCAAGTGGGACTGTTTTTTTGCAAATGTTAAGGCCATCAACATGGGCTGCTGGAGTTTGGGTGGTGTTTTGACTGAGGGGAGATCCCCGAGAAGACGGATCAATGGGCAAACTGGAATGCTATGGCCCAGGAGAGAGAATGGTTTATTATCATATTTTTTTTTTGTGGCATTTTTTTCCTTCATTAGATAGCAGACACAAAAGCAGAGGATATAGCAAACAAGGAGAGATGGGAGATGGGTATGACATGCAACAATGGTCCCTGGCTGGAATCAAACTAGGAACGCTGCAGTTATGTAATAATAATAATAATAATAATAATAATAATAATGCCTCAGGTCCATAGTTTGGACCTGGCTCTACAGGATGTAAAACAGGGAACACGAAAGAAATAATAATAATAATAATGGCCCTGTGATGGCTTGGCAGCTTGTCCAGGGTGTCTACCAGCCTGCCGCCCAATGACTGCTGGGATAGGCTCCAGCATCCCGTGACCCCGACAGCAGAATAAGCGGTTTGGAAAATGGATGGATAATAATAATAATAATCATTACATTTCTATAGCGCTTTTCTAGACACCTAAAGCGCTTCATATTGAAGGGGGTAACTCACTTCAACCACCACCAATGTGTAGCACCCACATGGGTAATGCACAGCAGCCATTTTGTGCCAGAACGCTCACCACACATAAGCTTGAGGTGGAGAGAGAGGAATCATTGAGCCAATTATATGGGGGAATGATTAGGTGGCCAGATGGAGAGAGCCAGGTTGGGAATTTTGCCAGGACACCGGGAAACCTCCTACTCTTTGTGATTAGTGCAATGGGATCTTTAATGACCACAGTGAGTCAGGACCTCGATTTAAAGTCTCATCCGAAGGATGGCATCTCCTACAGCACAGTGTCCCCGTCACTGCACTGGGGCATTGGGATTTTTTGTTTTTATTAGGACCAGAGAGAAGACTGCTCCCTACTGGCCCACCAACACCACTTCAGGCAGCAACTCAGTTTTCCCAGGAGGTCTTCCATCTAAGTACTAGCCAAGCTTAGCTTTCGTCATTTGTCAGAGCCTGGGTACATGTTGGTACGGCTGCTGGCAAAGTGGCATGTGCCATAACCATTCAGCCATCGGGGCCCCAAGAATAGCTTATTAATTATGCTGGTCCAGAATGTCTGAATAGATGGACAGAGCCAAATGGCATGAAAGTAATCGTCCATGGTATTGAGAATACAATGTGAGCAAGTGTCTTTGCCTAGGAATCCTATGTTGAACATTTGGTGTTGGGTAATATTTCTATATGTAAGACTTACTGGGTAAGTTGCGTTTTTGAATTGCAGGTCATACAAAATGTGTTATTACAAATATACTCCCAGAAGATGACATTGGTGGTGACAGTAAGGTGTCCTTCCCACTCTGTGGTTGGTATCTCCTTATTTGTCTTCTTCTTCTTTTGGCTTGTTCCCTGTTTTTCAGGGGTCACCACAGCAGATTTCATAGTTTCCATTGGTACCCTGTGAGGGCACAGCACCAATGGCAACTGTTGTTAACCCAGGCCTCGACCAATCCGGCATGGTCTTGTCAATCCACATAATGATTTGGCAACATTTTATGTCTGATGCCCTTCCTGATACAACCACTAACCCTATGGATAGGGGCAGAGGTAAAGCGCTGGATGCCATCCCAGTATTCATGGACTTAAGCACATGTTTGTCGCCTATTAATAACAGTTTGTATATTCTAGAACAACTCTGAATTGAAAAATGAATGACAAAAAATGAATTGTTTTGCTATAAACCCAGATGTTGCTAAAGAACTCAATTCACCATTAACTGTATAGGAAATCACCCTCACTATGAAAATCATGCAAAACAATAAAGCTACTGGCCCTGGTGGATTTCCAGTTAAATTTTTAAAAAAGATTTCAGGCTAATTTGGTCCCACCTTTTCATTCTGTATATAAGGAATTTCTGCAACAAGGGTCTCTTCCTCCTACTTTTAGACAAGTCTCCATAAGTCTGCTTCACAAAAAACAAAAGAAAAAAAGACAACTATTCAAATCTCTGCAGTTCTTGCAGACCTCTCTCCTTAATAAATGTCAATGCTAAGATCCTAGCTAAGGCTCTTGCCCATCGCTTGGAAAATATTCTCCCAACTATTGTTTCAGATGAACAAACTAGGTCTATGAATGGGCGGCAGCCATTCTATAATGTCCGTACTCTCTTAAACATTACTTACTCCACAACTACCACAATAACTCCCAAAGAAGTGATCTCAGTTGACGCTGAAAAAGCATTCAACAGGGTTGAATGGGATCATTGCAAATTCTTCTGTGCTTGCCAAGATTTAAAATCTTAGGTCAGGAAATATGAGATTAATTATCTTTTTAAAAATTTATTTACTAGTTTCTATCTTTGAATTCATGGTACATTCTTAAATTGATCACGAATATGTATTTTATGCCTCAATTAGTCAGGAAATCTTACAATTGAGTAATTTATTTTTTAAAACAAGCTACATTAGTTAGAGCAGCAATTTGTACCATTCCCTTTCACAAAAATAACTTGTTTCAAAATTCAGTGACACAAACTCAAGTTCAATTGCTTGATTTAAGAATGACTCTTGTTTTGAGCTTCTGGTACCCCAGGCACTGACAATCAGGTGCCTGATATAAGACTTATTGTCAAGAAGCATTGTTACAACAAAGAAATAATCTACCAAACACAAATTTCCTTACTTTTTGTGCTAAATTTATTAAGAATGGCCACTATAAAATGCCTATATGTCGCTATGCTAGAAATTAATTTTGTCCTGAGTTATAGAAGTTGCTGTCAATTAATCTCTCTGATGATTGATCTTTTCATGCACTATATTTGCTTAAAGAAAGGTGAGGGGTACAGTAACTGCATTGACCTTACAAAAATCGGTAAGAAACCTGGGAGTATTATCTGGTCTGGGCACCAACGAACAGGGTGAACTCAAGCGGCATGAACTAGGTCTGGAGAAAAGATAGTCATCACCTGTTTGGCAGCATTAATTCCGTATGAATGCTGTTGGATGGGTGCAGTTATTTACATCTATGTCACACTGTATAACTGGTGTTTGAGTAGGGGTGTAATTAAAGAGCACTGGATATTCTGTGATTAGTTGGGTAACATCAGTACATTTCTCTTCAGGCAAGTGGGCAAGGTGGGGGAAAAGTTCTGCTAGCACCTCTGAATTCAATAATCTAGTGCACTGTTGTGGTGTGTTTCTGAGCAGCAGACCATCGTCATCCCCAGCCTGATCAGAAGTGAACACCATGGACACTGAAGCTACAGCTGAGACTGGCAACACATTACTCTATTCTGGTTTTGGAGCTCGGGTATGGTACAACTTGAGCATGTTAACATGCCATATACAGGACTGATGTCTGCGGTCAGGAGTGCGAATGACATAGTCAGTGTCACTTAGCTTCTCCTCCACAGTGTAAGGACATGAGAAGCGAGCAGACAGTGCAGAAACCTTAACAGGCAGTAAGGCCAGCAACTGATCTCCAACACTAAATGGACATGCAACAGCCGTCCGGTTATAATGCTTTTTCATAGCGCTCTGAGAGGAAGTAAGCGCTTGTTTGGCAAGAGAGTAAGCTCAATGCAAATGCCCTCCAAACCGACTAATATAGTCCAACACATTGGTGTTGGACACCAGAGGGTGTGCTCCAATTATCGGCTCAGTCTCCCTGGGAAAGTCTACTTTAAGGTGCTGGAAAGGAGGCTCTGACCGACTGTCAAACCTCGGATCAACAGTGTTGATTCCGTCCTGGGCGTGGAACAACGGACCAAATTTTTACCCTTGCGGAAGTGCTGAGGGGGGCATGGGAGTTTGACCAGCCAGTCTACGTGTTTTGTGGACTTGGAGAAGGCTTATGACTGTGTACCCCAGGGCACTCTGAGTGTGTGTGTGTGTGGGTGGTACTGTGGGAGTATGGGGTACCAGGGCAGTTGCTACAAGCCATCTGGTCCTTGTATAACCAAAGTGAGAGCTGTGTCCGCATTCTTGGCACAAAATCAAACACGTTTTTGGTGGGTGCCTGACTCCACCAAGGTTGTTCCTTGTCTCTGATTCTGTTTGTGATATTCATGGGCAGGATCTCAAGGTGCAGCCAAAGTGAGGAGTGTGTCCATTTTGGGAACCTCAGAATTGCATCTCTGCTCTTCTCAGATGATGTGGATTTGTTGGCTTCATCAGAATGTGACCTCCAGCACGCACTGGGGCAGTTTGCAGCTGAGTGTGAAATGGCTGGGATGAGAATCAGCACCTCCAAGTGTGAGGCCATGGTTCTCTACCGGAAAATGGTAGATTGCTCCCTCTGGGTTGGGGATGAGTTGTTACCTCAAGTGAAGGAGTTCAAGTATCTTGAGGTCTTGTTCACAAATGAGGTTAGGATGGAGCGGGAGATTGACAGGCGGATTGGCACACCATCAGCGGTAATGTGGACATTGTACAGGACTGTTGTGGTGAAGAGGGAGCTGACACTGGTGGACTTAGAGGACAAGTCATCAGACATTACTTGTTCTTTAAGAACCTGAAGGGGGGCTTGCACTGGGTGACCAAAAACCAGCTGAGCTGGTCTAAAGCCAAGTGACTCCTGTACAGTTTCTGTCAGTGCAAACAATGCAAAAGGTATTCCCTTATCCCAACTGATACCAGCATTCCAGTGCAACTTGCAACTCAGGATGGTATGCAGCAAAGATCTTGTGCTTAATTGCCAATGATCATAAAACCTGATTAAAAATCATTGAAAGAAAATTAGATCCCTGATCGGTTTGGAGAATGTTAGGTAAGCCCAAGGTAGAGGAGAACTTAGTTAAAGCCCTCACCACTGCTTTTGCAATAACTGCACGGAGGGGGATAGCCTCCGGAAATTGTGTAGCTGCACACATGAGGGTAAGTAGGAGTTTATTACCATTTCTGCCTCCCAGTAACGGTCCAACACAATTCCCTATAACATTGGCTAAACGTTCACTCATAACAGGTATAGAACAGAGAGGATTGGGAGGAATTGCTTGGTTGTGTTTACCTGTAACCTGACAACTATGGCAATTTCTGTAGTACTAAGCAACCGTGGTCTTTAACTTGGGCCACAAAAAAATTATGTTGCAACATTTTTGCAACCTAAACATACAACAGTGTTGTATGTTTAGGTTATACCTAGGTGACCAGATCAGGGGCTCTCTTGTGCCAATGATAACTTCTACTGGCGATAAAGTGTAGGTACAACTACATGAGTCACCACACCCCAATCCATGCCAGTTGCAATAGGTAATGATCATCATCAACAGGCCCTTCTCCACAAAATAAGCAACTGGCCCATCTTTCGCAGCTTCAGGGGTGATAGCAGATTTAAAACGATGGGTGAGAGCTAGATCTGTTTTCTGAGTGACAATAATCTGTTTACGTGTGACTGACAGCTTAATCGAAGGCATATCCACAGACAATGGCTTCTCCCTTAGTTGCAGGCGGGCCAAACAAACTTTCAGCCTCACCCTAATTACTGACTCAAACAAGGCCAGCGAGAACACTTCAAACCTTGGTGGAGTAGCCGGTGGCAGCCTCTCCCTCGATCTGGGAAAAGCCGTGGCACCCTGCTCCAGCTCAGCTTGGACAGCAGGCAGTGCCAAGCTCTACCAACTTATCCCACACCACAGACCAAATTTATTTCTTAAGAGGCTGCTTTTCTACTGAGATGCCATAATGCTGCATAATAAGTACCAAATTTGCTTTGCAACACATTATAAACAACAAGAAAAGGGATTTTAATAAATGTTCACATATCAAAATCAGCCAAATCCACCACGTAACTCATTTCAATGCTCTACAAATGCTAGATGGTTCCAATTACATACAGGAAAAATAAATAGATAACTGAACAGGTATAAGAACTCTTTGATCCCTCTCTCAGTGAATCTCCTAAACTCAGACATAAGGAAGGTGTGAAATGAGGAGCTGTGTTGCACATATTGGAATGCACTTTATGTCTGTACTTGTCCGTGCTATGCACGTTATGTCTGTTACTGCACTCTAATGTATGTATTTCTATGTGGCAGCCTTTATGTCCAAGACAAATTTCCCTTGGGACAAAAAAGTAATCTTGAATACTGAATACCCCCAAGAACACAAAAGCACAAACTTCCCTACTCTAGGCTACTACTAAAAGCACATACATAAGTGTGCAAAAAGAGAATACTAAAAATAGAAAAACGAAAAAACAAATGCCGTATAAAGCCTGCTTCAAAGCATACCCAATCACTCTCAAAATATTTACACCAAAACGCTTCTTATCCCGGATGAGCCCACGATTATATTACGACTCTGGGGTCTAAATGCAGTAGGAAGTACATAATATAAGTCCAAGATCAAAGGTGTGATAAAGGTGTCATATTATAAGCTAGGTGCAAGTGGCAAGTGAAGTGCTATTTACATATTTACATTACCAGCATTTACCCAAAGGCACAAGTAGGTCACAAGCCAAGAGACATGGATGTTGTCAAAAGTGAAGGAAACAAAACCAAACAAAGCTAGAACAAAAGATAGATTGGCTAACTAACTAAATGTTCAACCAAACAAAAGCCCGCCTATCTGACTACTCTGACTGTTGTCCAAAAATAAAAATACAAGCATGGCAACCACCCCTTACTTAATGTGTCTATAAACAGGTTCCACCTATGTGTAGGAGTGATGTATAGGGACCTCTGTCTTACCTGCCCCAGGGCCTGGCCTACACACAGTCACAAGTAGGGGAAATATCAAATATACTGGTTTCTATCTCTGTCACACATCCTTTCTCGCACGCACGCACGCACGGGTATGAGAGCTGAAAAGGGCAGCAGACACAAAGCTTTTATCCTCCAGAGGAGAAATGTAATTGGCAGAGGCGGGACCGGGATATTGATTATTGACAGCAGGGACAGCGAATAGAATGGTGAACCAGGTACCAGGATAACGATGATTGACAACAGGGACAATGAATGGAATGGTGAAAGGCTGTCCTGCAGAATTACAGAGGGACAAAACACACAGCAACTTAGAATGTAACAACGAGTTAATGTTGGAAATACTAGATTCCTTAACTGAGTGATAGTTCATTATACCAGTCCCTGAAAACTGTATTGTTCTCTTGCAGACTATATGTCATATTATTACCATGTGGATCTTTGATGGCTGTGATGAGTTTTTTTCTTTATCGCGTTTCACCTGTTTTTTCATTAAATTCAAAATGGTTCACTCTTGTTCGTTGCGTGAGAAATGGTGTCTTTTGATGTAAGACAGCATCGAGTTCATATTTTATTGTCTGTATCTCATTTCGGATTTCCTCAGTGGATGTAAGGGTTAGTTGGGAGTACAAGTCTTTTATTTTTTTGTTTTCACTTATTTCAACGTTCCTGTTCTTTCTGTGTGTGTGTGTGTGTGTGTGTGTGTGTGTGTGTGTGTGTGTGTGTGTGTGTGTGTGTGTGTGTGTGTGTGTGTGTGTGTGTGTGTGTGTGTGTGTGTGTGTGAAGAGAATGCCCGCGACCCTGAGACCTGGATAAGCGGGTCGGATAATGGATGGATGCATGGAGAATGAAATAACACTACCTCTCAAAACTGCCTTAGCCGTTACCCAGAGTACTGCTGGTGAACTTTCTGGGAGTCATTCAGATCAATGAAGGATGTCCATTTTCTGTGAAAGAACTTGTTAAATTCTTGGTCCTTAAGAAGTGAGGTGTGAAAACCCCCACCTACCAGGGGTTTTTGGGTTAGTTTCATTGATCAAGCAGAAACTAATCGGCCTATGATCAGAGGCAACAATGGGGTGGATTTCAGGGTTAGTGATTTTGGATATAACAGGGTTACTTGTTTAAAAAAAAACAATTCTGGAGCCTTTATGCGGTGGTGAATAAAATGAGTAATCTCTGTTATTATGTGGATTTTTTGATCGCCAAGAGCAAGATCCCACATATATTGTTTTATACGCCTGCAGAGCGCCAGGACTTGTGATTATCTCTAGTTTGTGAGCGGTCTAAATTTGGGTCGACTACTTAAGTCCCCTCCTACTCTTATATTTGAGTCTGAGAATTCCACGAGTTTTAAAAATACAATGTGAAATTTTTGGGGGGGTCATCCTCATTGGGGCCATAACTGTTAGCTATAGTTCATTATGTGCTTTCTATACTTCCATTAATAATGATGTAGCGCCCTTCTGTCAGAGATGGTTGTATTATTCTGATATGGGATGCTCTTATTAATCAATATAGACAGCTCTTTTTTAAAAAAAATTTGGAATTATATATGTTGCAGAAAAGATCTTATTACTGATTAACCCATTTAGCTGTAGGCTTGAAGTGCTCAGATGTAGTGAGGTGAGTTTCTTGCCATAAACAGAAGCTGGGATGCATCTTGGAGAGGCGATTTAGGATTTTACTACATTTAGCTGATGAGCCTAATTTTGTTCTTATATTGACGAAAATTAATCTATTGAATCGTCCACCAGTGGACGATTGTTTAACCTTTTTCGTCGATATAAGAACGAAATCTCATGATATCATATGTTGCCCTCACGTTCTACCAAAATGTGGGTGTGAGTGGTCGAAGGAGAGAGAAAGAAAAATAAGAATGATAGAGACATAGACCCAGCTCATTATGTAGGATAGGTGTCGTTCCTTTAAAGCAAATAAAGGTGTTCTTCTCCTTTACCTTTATTTCTGCTGTTGTTGTGCAACGACAAAGCTGTGGGCACACATATCTACACATAGAGCAGACAAATGGATTAAGATAAACATAGACCATTATACGATGGGCAAAAAAAAGAAAAAGGAAAAAAAAGTGAACATACAACATTGGACAGTCAGACATGCAGTGGGACAGTGAATATAGTGAGAGTAGAGAGAGGTTTGGAAAAAGGGATTAGGAAAGAGAGAATTCAGATTCAGATTAATTTATTGCCCATTAAATGTAAATTTGTCTTTGGCACTGGCATATGGGACAACGCACATCATACAATACACACCACTACACAATAGTTATATGTTGACTAAGTGGCAAATGGCATCGATAAAAGTGATGAGTGGGTTGTTCTTCCACTGGCATGTACATAAAGCCGCCATAACCATCACGATATAATGTATCTAACAATAAATAGTAAGTATACATTAAAATATGGTAAATAAATAAATGTATATTAAAACATGAGATGGTAAATAAATAAATGTACATTTAAATAGGTGATGGTGTTGGTTGCAGAGCAGCGTAAAAAAGGAGGCGCTTAGGATAAAAGGATAAAAGCAGGGGGCTTAGGAGAAAGGGGTTAAAAGAGAGTGTGTGTGTGGGTGGAGGGGGAGCAGGCAAGTTCCAAGGGACCTATTTAAACAGGCTCTTATTGAGGATGGTCACAGCTGATGGAATAAAGGATTTCTTTCCGTTCTTTCTGGCCATTGGGAATTTCAGTCTGCGGCCTGATGGCAGCAACTAAAATGCTGATTGGAGAGGATGGGTGGAGTCATTGTAGATCTGGACTGCCTTTTTGGTTGTGGATTGAGAAAATAAGTCCCGGAGTTGGAGTTGTTTGTGTCCAATCTTGCTGGCCTGGTTGACAAGCTGTGTCAGTTTGTTCTTTTGTTTTACTCAGAGGCTTTCCTACCATGAGATGATGTTTAATGTGAGAAAAGAGAGAAGTTGAGAGGATGAGCCAAATTTACAATACTGACAGTTATTTATCTGCTAGTTGTTTTTCTGTGTCAGTTATCATAGCATTCAAAATAACCAGGGTGTAGTAGAGGTATCACAGAACAACTGACTGTCTATATATTGTTTGTCTACTACCAACGATATCAATTTACCCTTCTGCCTGTCAGGGGCACCGCTAGAGATGCTGGGCCCCATGAAAGAATATAATATTGCCACCCCACCCACCCACCCATCTTAATGGTCGGGGGGGGGGGCACGCCAAGTCAATAAATCACAAATGTATAAAGGAGCAAGACCATTTCAAGGGCTCGGCTTGTGCCTTTGGGATTAACCCCATGTATTCACAGGTGGACACATCATTTTAGATGGTTTGGAGACAGTGGCACTGACGAAAAGACAGGTGGCAGAGTTGAAGATGCTAAGATTTTCATTGGCAGTGACGAAGAAGGACAGGATTAGGAACGATTAAAAGGACAGCTCAAATTGGACGGATCGGAGACAAAGCAAGAGAGGCAAGACTGAGATGGCTTGGGCATGTGTGGAGGAGAGATGCTGGGTATATTGGGAGAAGGATGCTGAATATGGAGCTGCCAGGAAAGAAGAAAAGGGGAAGGCCAAAGAGGAGGTTTATGGATGTGGTGAGGGAAGACATGCAGGTGGCTGGTGTGACAGAGGAAGATTCAGAGGACAGGAAGAAATGGAAATGAATGATCCGCTGTGGCGACCCCTAACGGGAGCAGCCAAAAGTAGTAGTAGTAATAGATTCACAGGTTGGACGCATCACATACATATAAGGGGCAAATCACGTGCAAATACACATTGAAACACTCTCTAGATTGCATCCTTCTTCTTAGTCCTTTCTCCCCCTTTTCCTTTTATTTTCTGACTTCCCCTTTATCACTATAACTGCTATCCCAAACTGATGTTGATAAGCTCGATTTCATTATGTTTTATCGAAAATGTGTCAGTATCTCTTTCTGTGTCTATATCTTACCAGATAAATGTTGTAATTTTTTGTTTCTAAGTTTCCTTGTTTCACTTGTGGCGATGTCTCCCTCTTGGAGAACTGATGCTTATTGGTTGTTTAGTTGATCAAGCATGCAGAAGAGGGGGACCGGTGGTGGAGATAAATCCATAAAAATAAAAAAAACAACAACAAAAAAAACGGTGCTCTTGTCATCCCACAGATCATCCAAAAGGGCAGAGTTATTGTAGGCAGTTCTAATAAAGATTGTCTTTGCAGGTGGACAACCTGAACTCCACTTGCAGATTAACTCTGTCTAGGACACACTGGCATGCAATTTCCCTGTGTTGTGTGCCAAGCCTGCCGACAGCACAGGTTAATAAAAAACAAAAACAAACAAACTTCTCTTACCATTAAAGATTTAGTATCTCATAGTCTTACCTACAATCAGGAGACAAAAATTTACAGAAAAATGCATAGGTTTGGGCTGTAGCAATTGCTGCAAGGACAAGATCTCACAAATGTTTTCCCATTGATAGATCTACAAATTTTGAAAACGTTGACAATGATAGTGTATCGAATTTTACTTATATTTATCTCCCTCAGGAAGTCTTGAGGAAGCAGATCTATTTCAACAAATAATAATAATAATAATAATAAAAAAACAACCAAACACACAAACTCTCATCAACAGACTGTTTCAAAACCACCAATCTGATAATCATTGTCTGTATGTGTACATATCTATGTATTTGTACAATGTATGTGTATCTATGTATCTGTGTGCAATTTAATTACATGTATGTCTGTATGCAGTTTGTGGTTGTACCTCTGTAAACATGTCTAATGGTATGGGGGCATAATGTACATATATATTTGTAGATGTAAGTAGATATGTAATTATGTAGTCTGATGTTATGAACTTCTATTTTGATGTTTGGAGGTGAGCTTGTATTTTGAAGCAGAGGCAGGGGCAACACATTTCCTCAAGTACGACAATTAAAAATTATATCTATCTGCCATGCCTTCCACAATGGGAATGCAGAAAAAAAGATGATTTTAATTTTAATTTAAATATCATTTAGTATGTAAGACCACTTGTTCATCTTACACAGGTTGGATGTTTGTTTATATATCAGGATCTTTAACTGTGGTACCCAATATCTGTCAATACCAGATCTCTTTATAAATATGAGCCAGAAATGAATGCTCCACATGAGGTCGAAATCAGCCCACACATTCTCACAAGTACCAGAGCCGAAATGAACAAATTCAGTTCTTAATGTTGGATCAGTAGCATAAAAAAATGTAAAAAGAAAAAATCAACAACTATGAGTTGGATTATTAAGCAATTTTGTATGTGCAGTCACACATGTGATTTGAGCAGGCTGGTCCCTCTGGCAAATTATCACACCAGCATGATTAGATCACATCGAATAAAAGCATTTAGATGTATGAAGGGGAAAATGAGAGGGGGAGAAACCGTTATATTACCCCAGGCATCGCAAACAACTATACTTTGTGTGCAAAGCATTTGTGCATCCATGTATAAATAAGGCTTTACAGCTGCAGGAATTCCGATATTAGGATTCAGGTTACAGCTGTAAATTTGGGCCGTGCACACCATACAGTTGTCTAGGATCACAGATTCTTGGCAGCCTGGACAGTCTAGGTCAGCGGTGGCTAACCATGGGCCATGGAGAGCCATGTGTATGCAGGTTTTCATTCTAACCCGACTCCACACCAGGTGATTTCACTGATATATTCTTCCTCTTTGGTTGAAGGGCTGCTAATCAGTGAAATCACCTGGTGTGGAGTCCGGCTGGAATGAAAACCTGACACATGGTTACCCACCCCTGGTCTAGATCATTGGTTCTCAACCTGGGGGTCGCAAGATAATTTCCAGACGGCTGTTGCG
Organism: Lampris incognitus; assembly: GCF_029633865.1. NCBI lineage: Eukaryota > Metazoa > Chordata > Actinopteri > Lampriformes > Lampridae > Lampris > Lampris incognitus. The sequence goes on from NC_079218.1 coordinate 25,339,285, forward strand.
AAAACAAGCACAAAACCATCCATACCCATGGTGCACCTGATGCAAAAAATAGGTGTCCTGTCTCTTTAATTGCTGTGCCATCACAGTATAAAAGGCGGTACCCTTTGCGCAGGTCCTCAGTATACTTCAACACTGCTTTGAGAGAGCAATACAGTACTAAACATCTCTACATTTAGTAGATAACAAACATTCTTCATATCAGGATCAGCATGAAAAAACATTGCAGGCATTGAATGTCATAGAAAATCGAACATAAATCCTTTTAAATTAAAAACACATTCAATTTATTGTCATATGATTCACCTGAAGACATACATCAGCAATGACAGCTTCTGCGCAAATACAGTTTAAGCGTGAGCTTCTTAAGAGGACCCTGGGATCCTGCGGTCTTGGTGGCTATTATGCGTGGAGGAACAGTTGTCTAAAAAATTGAAGGAGAGTGAGGACAACAGCAGACTAACATGTGCAGTTCAGAACAACAAGGTTAATGTGGACATCTGAGTGGCATGGTGGACTATTCCATTGCCTACCAACACAGGGGATCCCAGTTCGAATCCCTGTGTTACCTCCTCATTGGTTGGGCATCTCTACAGACACAGTTGGCCGTGTCTGCAGGTGAGAGGCCGGGTGTGGGTGTGTGTCCTGGTCGCTGCACTAGTGCCTCCTCTGGTCAGTTAGGGCGCCTGTTCAGGGGGGAGGGGGAACTGGGGGGGAATAGCGTGATTCTCCCTTGTGCTACGTCTCCCTGGCGAAACTCCTCACTGTCAGGTGAAAAGAAGTGGCTGACGACTCCATATGTATCGGAGGAAGCATGTGGTAGTCTGCAGCCTTCCCCGGATTGGCAGAGGGGGTGGAGCAGCGACCGGGACGGCTTGGAAGAGTGGAGTAATTGGCCAGTTACAATTGGAGAGAAAAAGGGGGAAAAAAAGGTTAATGGTAAATAGTGAATATATCGAAGACCAACATTTAGTAGGACGTGCTCACACATGAGTGACCACAATTTGCATCCATGAATCTGTGACCCCAATTTGTGACACATAGCCCATGGCAGTAGTTCTGTGGTGCTGTGGGAAGAATAAAATAACATATTTTAGACTGAGGAATAGTTTTTACATTACATTACCTGTACCAGTGACATAATTTGCTTAAGAATATATTTTATTGAGTGTGTTTGTGAGAGCCAAAGTGTGTGTGCATGAGGTCATTGGCGGCCTTAGCTATGTTTCATCCATTTCACCACCAACCTGATTACTCTGGGGGGTCGCAACTTGAAAAGGTTGAGAACCACTGGTCTAGGTAACATAGTGATGTCAGTGGTGTTAAAGAGGTCTTGTGGAAGGCAGAGTCTACTAGGGGAAATAGACCATCTCAGTCCTGTAAAGGTTAAGCTGAAAGTAGTTGACACATATACAACAAGGAACGTGCTCCTCAATCCTGAGTATCAAAGGAATAAATGGAAGGTAGAGTTTAATGTTGTCAGTATAGCTATGGCAGGAGAGGATGGGTAATCTGGTGTCAGAAATTCAAACTGAATTTAGTGCCTGAAGGGAAAAAAAATGTGAGCCCAGGACTAAAGCCAGGTAACATCAATGGGGGAAAGTGTGGGGAAAACAGTGATCCTATCCACAAAACCCCATTAGTATGGTCAGCCACACAGGTGGGAAAGTACAAATGCACAAGACCAAGAGATTCCCACATTAGGACAAGTGACCAATAAAACTATTTTATTTAATGCTGGAGGTAGACAAAAGGTCACTGGTTAAAGTGTTTAAAGTTGCCCAGAGAGGCTGCCTATTGCAAAGGTTTGAATTTGGTTCCCAGTTTCAACATCAGTCCGGCTAATTGGCTTCTGTTTAATCCCTTTCTGGCAGAGGGGGAAGAATTTATCAGTGGGAACAATGGAAACACATTCCCTGGACGAGTTGAATGGCTTGCAGCATAGGCCGCGGAACGCATTTCGAATGGGTAGGGCCACGAATGACGTGACGCCCCCCCCCCAAGCCACACTCGTAACGCATAACTTTATTTATTATTATCTATTATTGCCGTTTTTATGTATCCTGATTATAGCCTACACTTGAGTCACAATCAAATAGTATAATCAGTATGATTAGAAAGCATAAATCATTTGACAGGTCAAGTCCAGTTGCATAGGATTAAAAAATGTCAACGCTCACCACCCCGTCTTAAACGTTCCCAAAGAAGTTCCTCCGTCTCTCGTTGTGCTGGATGACGTCACTGTCAATGGCGAGACCATCCACATTGGCCAAAGCATCCCTGTGTGTGTGGCTGCACATCAAGTCATTGAGTCTCCTTTGAGTCATTGTTGACCTTAGATGAGTCTTCATACGACGAAGGGTTGAGAAAGACCTCTCGGCGCTGGCAGTTGACACGGGAATTGTATAGAACAATTTCAACAGCCTGTGTACATCTGGCAATAGGGTTTTCGCTACCGGAGCAGAATTCATTGCCGATGTTACTGATGCTACCGTTGTGACGGTAATTCCAGACGTTCGGATCGCATCTGGCAGCATATTCAACTGTGCGCGTAAACTGTCAAAGTCAAGTTCTGCGGCTAATTAGCAATTCTGCTGCTGGTTCCTCAGGCTCAGAGGGCTCATTGTCAGCTGGGGCGAGGCTCATAATGTTGAGGGTAGCGGCGGCAGAGGGGCTAGTTGGAGCAGCGACAGTTAGACGTTCTACTTCTGGTTCCTCACAGGGCTCATCGTGGGCTGGAGTGACGGTGGTTGTCTCAGCTACCTTGGTTAACTTTGACCCGAAGAAATCAGTTATTTTTCGACGCTTCATCATTCATTTGAACGTTACTATTTCTTAAATTTAGCGAACACACTAGCAGTTAGTCTACTTCCATACAGCGCTGGTATTTTTTTTTCCCAGTTTCCCCCATTTTTTCTCCCCAATTTGTATCCGGCCAATTACCCAGCTCCTCTTGAGCCGTCCCGTTCGCTGCTCCGCCTCCTCTCCGCCGATCCGGGGGCGCCCCGACCGACCAGAGGAGGCGCCAGTGCAGCGACCAGGACACATACCCACATCCGACTTCCCACCCGCAGACACGGCCAATTGTGTCTGTAGGGACGCCCGACCAAGCCGGAGGTAACACGGGGATTCGACCCGGCGATCCCGCGTTGGTAGCCAACGGAATAGACCGCTACGCTATCCGGGCGCCCCATCGCTGGTATTTTGTTCTGTGAAATCACGTCCGTGTGACGCTAAGCTCACGTGACACAAATAACCAATCAATCATTAGGAAACAGAGTTTGTTGCTTGTGATAGGCTACGTACTGTACGTAGGCTTACAGCTAGTGGAAATTAGCCCGGGAAGCGCGCAAAAGTGCAATACATTAAGAATGTAACGTATTTGCAATTTGAATTTTTACACGTTTATGTTTGATGCACGCCAAAGTAGGTATGGCCACGACCCTACTGGCCATACCGGTTCCGCGGCCTATGGCTTGCAGACAAAAAACAATGTTTTCAAGATGGAGAGAGTTTTCATTTTTATTTTTTTATTTATGCAGTGAGATCTGAGCAGCACTGGTTGTTAACATAGAGGCAAATCGACAGCTGAGCATAATGATTTGTCATTGGCACATTTGATAGCCATCAATTTTCATCAAAATAGTTGAGCAAAAATCACTTTAAGGTGTGCGTGAGGTTTCAGAATAGAGAGGTCGGTCCAATGATAATATTCTTGCATATGAGTATGGCACTACCAGGTAAGTGAATTTCATGTATAACACCTCAATGCCTCTTTTGCAGTGTGGATACATTAAAATACAATCTACGCTACTGCCCAGCTGTAATCTGACACATGTTGTGCAATGTTAGGCACTTAAAGCTGCTACAGGGAGTTTGGGATGTTTGTTGTCTTTGCATGTCCCACGTGGACAAAAATGGTTGGTTTTTGAGAATGACTTCATTTAGCATAAGCATTAACGCTCGTGACAAAGATCCACCTGGTAGTTGGTGAATTTGTTTTGAAGAGAAGAGTGAGAGATGTAATGGTATTTTAGAAAAAAAGGTGTTTTCAAGATGTATGGCAATGTACAGTAATGTATCTCTAATTGTGGAAATGTATCCTGTCTTTGTTTTGATGGATTTTATGGGGAATCTGACCTGAGGACAAGCATTGAAAAACTCCTTGTAGCAGCTTTATGTATGACTCAGGTTAGCTCTTAAGATCCAAAGCTGTGTTCTTTTTGTTTTTCAAGCTCTTCTACAGTGTAGATAAACTTGTTCCCAATGCGAGCTGTTAAAGTGCATGTAAAGAACAGCAGTCTGCTCCAAAGAGCATTCGCTTACAACCGTTTCGTTCTGGGTTCACTTCACTTAAAAACTAGTGGGATGGTCCCTGCTCTGCATGATTTGCTGAAAAGCTGAAAAAAATGGTGAAAACTCACACAGCGGAAGAAGTGATTTAGCTTGTAGCCAGATTTAACCTTATCCTTTTAAAAAGGTTTACAAGGTTCAAGATAGAGTGGAAAAAATATTCAGGGCAAATGGTTGCCAACAAATTGTGAGAAGGCAGCTATAGCAGAGTAGGCTAAACCAAATTGTGATAAATGTTACTGTGGCAAGGTTGCTGCCACTGGTTTTGGCAGAACACAGAGTTTTTATTTACAATAATGTCTCTACAGTCTTGCACTCACACAGGCTGGAGCTCTCTCTCTCTCTCTCTCTCTCTCTCTCTCTCTCTCTCTCTCTCTCTCTCTCTCTCTCTCTCTCTCTCTCTCTCTCTCTCTCTCTCTCTCTCTCACACACACACACATACAGGGACACAATCCATCTGCTGGGGCAGGGCACAGCGGGGTTCAGGTGGAGGGTTTTTTACAAAGCCCCTCTCTCAAAAAGAGCAGGGGATTCGCAGTGGAGGGTGGCTCATGGGGCTTTGGCCACTAATGTTTTTCTTCATAAGGTGAATCCTAATGTAGGGTTGGGTTGCCCTTTCTGTAAAACACCTGAAACGGTTTTTCATGTTTTTACTTAATGTAATTGTGTGATACCATTGTTTGACCTGCTGTTAATGGTATGTGGAACGCTGGGGGTGGGCTTCACTGTGGGGTTGCAGGAAAGCAGAGAGAAAATGGAAGAAAGACAAACTTGAGGCATCCTTTGATAGACTGAAAAGTTTGATGCTGGCTTATCAGAATGAAGTTAAGGATGCAAGGCATTCCTACTTTTCTAATTTAATCACTGGTAGCTTCCACAATCCCAGGGTTTTAGTTCAGGCTATAAATTCAGTGGTTAGCCCCCCAGCCAACCTTTGGATGCAGCCACTGAAAAATGCGAGCAGTTTCTCCAACAATCTGTTAAGAAAATAGATGACATTAGGCTCCACATTACACCAGTGACAAACAATCTCCCCACTTGCAAAGAACCCTCTGCCAGTCTGACTTGCTTTTAAGCAAATTTCTCTATTAGACTTGGGAGTTAATGTCCCACTTGAACTCCTCCACCTGTCAACTGGACAGCATCCCCACTAGATTTCATAAAGAGGTATGTCAAACTGTTGGCCAACAAATTATCTCCATTAACAACTGCTCACTGTCCACTGGTTTGTTCCCATCTACTTTTAAAGATGCAATAGTCCGACCTTTCCTGAAGAAGCCTACTCTTGGCCCTCTTGTTTTAAGCAATTTTAGACCAATTTCAAATCTACCTTGTTGATCTAAAATCTAGAAAAGTCTGTTGCTCTTCAACTAATCACACACATGAACAGTTGTAGTATTTTCGAGCAATTTCAATCAGGATTCTGTACCCACCACAGCACAGAAACAGCTCTCATTAAATTTACCAACAACTTATTGCTCACCGCTGACTCTGGTGCTTGCTCAATTTTAATTTTGCTTGACCTGGGTTACACTTTTGATATGATCGACCATGACATCCTTTTAAATCGCCTGGAAAACTATGTTGGCATTAAGGATACTGCTCTTGCTTGGTTCCAATCCTACCTATCTGACAGATCTTTCTCTATAATAATGGGAGAATTCTCCTCATGTCCAGCCCCACTCGCATGTGGTGTCCCCCCAGGGGTCAATTCTTGGTCCATTATTATTTTTCATTTACATGCTGGCCGGTTAATTTTCACTGTTATGCAGATGACACCCAGCTTTATGTCCCACTTACTGGTAATGACACACACAATCTTTCTCATGTTATGGCTTGTCTCTCCGATATTAAACACTGGATGTCACAAAACTTCCTCCGGCTGAATGAGTCCAAATCTGAGGTCCTTTTATTCGGCCTCCCTAACCAAACTGGCGACCTGGAAAAGAGTCTAGGGAACCTGTCCTCCAATTTTAAGGACTATGCCTGTAATTTAGGTTTCTTTTTTGACTCCAACCTCTGTTTTAACACACAAATCACCAAGTTAGTATAGTCTTGCTTCCTCCAAATTAGGAACAGTCATTCATTCATTCATTCATCTTCAGCCGCTTCTCCGGGGTAGGGTCGCGGTGGCAGCAAGCTAGTAAGTACCACCTAATGCTTATGAACTTAGGTGAGGGTTGGAACGACGATTGACTGTTAAATTGAGAGCTTTGCCTTCCGGCTCAGCTCCCTCTTCATCACAACAGTCCGGTACAACGTCCGCATTACTACTGATGCTGCACCAATCTACCTGTCAATCTCCCGCTCGATCCTACTCTCACTCATGGACAAGACCCCGAGATACTTGAACACCTTCATGTTGGGGTAAATTTTGGCCAATTTAGCTTTGGTAAGGTGGACACGGTAAACAATCTTAAACTGAATGAGCCCAAATCTACTGCATGAACAGAAAGAGTGTACCTGATCCAAAACTGCATTCCACAGATCACCAGGGAGAGGAGTACTAACATCCTGCGCCCAGAGGTTTCTAAGGCTAGCCATTGGCTGAGGATTTATAGTGGCTAGTTTATTATAGATCCTTGTGATGGCGCCCTTGAGGCTAGCCTCTGTGGCTAAAAGTGTATCGACTGATGTCGTCAGAGGTATCTCAGGGAAAGGACGGTAACCCTTCTGAACAAAATGCCTAATCTGTAAATAGCGGTAGAAGTGGGAGTAGGGTAGGTTACAATTTTCTACCAATTGGTGGAATGAAGCAAATATCCCATCAAAATATAAATCCTTTATAAATCGAATTCCATTCCCATGCCATGCTCGAAAAGCCATACCTAACTTGGCAGGAGTAAAGAGGTGGTTTGACATAACGGGTGTCATTAAGGAGGCTTTTTGCAGAACAATTTTTTTTCTAACGAATCCATATTCTGACTGTATGAGCTGTAACCGGATTTTTGTGTAGTGTGCCAATTGCCATTAGTAGTGGGGAAGTGACTAAGGAATGAATAGGAAACTCATGGGATTCTATCTTTGCCCACTCAGGTGTGTGCTCAAGTGAGTTGCTTTGAACATGCATGACAACCTTCTGGATATTACAACCCCAATAGTAGACAAGAAGATTGGGCATAGCCATCCCTCCCTGTGCTTTGGGATGTTGTAGGAAGTCCTTACGTATCCGGGGCTGTCTGCCATCCCAGATAAAGTTAGAGAACATCCTGTCAAGAAGGCTAAACTGTTTTTTCGGAATGGATATAGGAATGTTCTGAAAAGATACAGGAACTTAAGGACAATATTAATTTTAAGCAAACGAATGGGCCCACCCATTGATAACGGTAATGTGTGCCAGCGCTCCATATCTTGTTTGCATTTGTTGTCAGTTTAGTTTAGGGAGAAGTTTAGTTTGTGTAAAAGCTGAAAGAAGTGAAGAACCGTACCCTCTAAATATTTGAAATTTGAGGTCTCTCTCCTGAAGGGGAACATAGAGGCAGGGATACCAAGGGCTGTAGGGTTAAAAGGGAAAACTTCGCTTTTTTGCAGGTTCAACTTGTATCCGGAGATATTCCGATATTATTCCAGCTTAGATAGGATAGAGGGAAGAGACATTGCAGGGCAGGTTATATATAAGAGAAGGTCATCAGCATATACTACCACCTGTGATTATCCCTTCAAAGGAGCCACAGTTGTAAGGAAACCGCAAATGGCTCGATCCTTAAATCAAAAGGCAATGGGGGGGAGTGGACAACCCTCTCTTGTTCCCCTATACAGAGGGAAATATCTTGATTGTACCTCGTTAGTTCGAACCAATGCTAAGGGGTCGTTATATAATAATTTAATCCGGGTTGGGTCCAAAGCTGAATCTTGAAAGTGCGTCAAAAAGGAAACCCCATTCCACCCAATCAAAAGCCTTCTCTGAGTCTAAGGCAACCACAACTTCAGGTGAAACAGATTTCGACTGGGTGTATATTATATCAAAAAGCTTACGAATATTATCAAAGGAGTGCCTACCAAGAATAAATCCTGATTGAACGAGTTAAATAAGGGCTGGGAGAACCCCTTCAAGGCACTTGGCTAAATATTTCGCAAGAATTTTAAAATCAACATTAAGGAGACTGATTGGATGATAGGATTCACAGCACAGAGGATCTTTATCTTTTTTGGGAATGAGACATATTAAGGCTTGCCTCAATGTTTGTGGTAGCTGACCATCCAAGAGGGATTGATTAAACATTTTCAGGAGTAATGGGGAGAGTTCATCTGAGAACTTCTTAAAAAAATCTACTGGGAACCTGTGTGGCCCAGGTGTTTTCCCCGACTGCGTACACTTGATGGCTTCCCGAACCTTTTCCACCGTCAAACTGCTATCAATGTTGGACTTCTCTGCATCTCTAAATGTAGGTAAATTCAAACCTTGAAAAAAGGAATCTCCCTCATCACGACCGTTATTACACTCGGGTGTATATAGTTTACCACAATACTCAGCAAATATATCATTAATTTGTTTATGGTCTGTAACCATGGAACCTGGAGTGGTCTGTATTTGTGTAATTTGATGCAACACATATGCCTGGCGTGCCTGGTGAGCCAATAGTCTGCTTGTTTTGTCCCCAAATTCATAGGTAGTGTAGCCCTTGAAAGAAGATAATCAGCCTTAGCTGTTGAAGCTAATTCAAATTCTGTCTGAAGACAGATCCTCTTTTGGTAAAGTTCTGGGGTAGGTGAAGTGGCATATTGTGCATCCAATTGGGCTATGTTAGCACTGAGGTCCTTTAGTTTGGAAACATTTTCTTTTTTTATTATGTGAGGTGAATTTAATAATTTGGTCATGCAGGTAGGCTTTCAGAGTTTCCCCAGGAGATATCTCCATAGGAGATATCTGGTGTAGCATTTGTTTCAATAAAAAAACTTAATCTGGCTGCTCTGAGAGTAGACGAGAGTTCAGGTTGCACGGGTTGCTCATGGAAAGACAATTCAAAGGAAAGGGGGGCATGATCAGAAATGACAATACTATGATACTTAATGTGGTCAGTGACGGGTATAAGCCGAGTGTCAAGAGGAAAATAATCAATTCGGGAATAGGTGTGGTGAACTGGCAATAAAAAAGAAAATGCTCTTCTGGTTGGGAAACTAAACCTCCAGGGGTCGAATAACCCATATTGTTCAATGCAATTATTAATTACTTTGGCTGTCTTGGACAGTGGTAGAGGTCTGGTGGTGGAGCGATCTAACATGGGATTGAGGACACAATTAAAGTCTCCACCAATAATTAAAAAATGGTTGTCCGCATCGGGTAGAGCCGAGAAAAAAATAATCATAAAAGCATTGTCGTCCCAGTTAGGCGCATATATGTTTGCCAGGATTACAGGTTTGTTTAAAAGTCTGCCACTAACTATCACCCATCTACCATTTGGGTCAGCTACAACTTTTTCAGTTTAAATGAAATAGCTTTGTGTGTAATTATAGCAGTTCCCCTGGCCCTTGAATTAAATTTCGAATGAAAAATCTTCCCTACCCAGCTTTTTGTTGACATCAGCATTATGAAAGTGTGTTTATTGAAGACATTATATACTCACTTTTAACAGAGAGGTGGGCCACTACTCTGTTTCTTTTCACTTGGTTGTTTAGGCCCTTCACATTCCAAGAGATCAGATTAAGCTTTCTAGTCCTTGCCTTATTCATTAATGAGGGCAGCAGAACCATATAAATTGGTTAAATCCAGGGAAGGAAAAGCCTTTTGCTCAACGGGAGATGTAGGTGAATATGGTTGAAGTTGTAATAGCGAACTTTACAAAACACAGAGCAAAAAACTACAAAAAGATAAACAAAATTCAGACAAGAGGATACCCCCCCCATAGCACTTACCCAAACTAAGTGCTTTAAAGCCCCACATAGTACACATACGCCTTAAATTAACACTATTGCATCTTGGCACTCCTCACTAAACACCAGAAATGGAGGTGTAAACTTATATCGTCGAAGAAAAAAATAAATAAATAAAAAATAACAGAACACCCTGCCTTAGCTATTAGTGGCATCCTCCAAACATAGGAACGAGTGGGAATTAACATATTGTAACGTGCATGGATAAGTAGACACGTTGGTCCTTGACAAACCATTCGACTTTCGACTGGTTAACGTTATCGCTTGCGGAGCTGGAGATATGGGTTCGCGTCTCGGCCGCGGTGGTTGCCCCCCGAACTCGCTACAATATTTTTCTTTCATCACCTTATTTTAATTATTTTTCTTTTGGCTTATTCCCTGTTTCTCAGAGGTCACCACAGCGGATTTTACAGTGTCCATCGGTACCTTGTGAGGGCACAGCACCAATGGTGGCCATCGTTAAACCGGGCCTTGGCCGATCCGATTTGGAGCCTCGACCGATCTGGTATGGTCTTGTCAATCTGCATATTGATTTGGCAAAATGTTTTACATCGGATGCCCTTCCTGACACAACCACTAACCCTGTGGACAGGGGCACAGGTAAAACGCTGGATGCCATCCCAGTATTCATGGACTTGTGCCCATGCCTGTCACCGCATTTTGTTTTTATCATAATCCTTGTTTTATCAGCTCTAATTCTCTTCGTTTTAATTATGCTCTTGTGACTTTATCCTGACCATGTTTTACCTTGTTCTGTGGAGCGGATCTGGCATTACGCCCTGTATTTCTATTGTAGTTTGTTGCTTTAGCTTGACTATGTGCATTATTTTATCCTGTTGTGTAAGGCACCTTGTAATGCTCTTCAGAAAGGTGTGTTGAAAATAAAGTTTATTATTATTTGGGGCTGAAGTACTCACAAAAGAACAGGGAAAAGTATACACTTGTGAACTTTTTGTTTGGCCAAGCTAAGGTTGCCATATGGATTTACGAGGAGAGGGAGTGGTTGTGTGGATCCACTGGCCCTGTTCAGGGCACTTGTCACTGCATGCCCGAGAGCAGAACATGAGTATTACAGCTGGGTTAATAATTCCATGGACTTCAAACATGTTTGGTGTGTAGGGAAGGCTGTACGTTTTATTGGGGAGGGCGGCTTGACTGTATGTTTGTAATGGTTGCTGTGATCTATATGTATGCAACCATATGTAAAACTGAACAGCATGTGGGGATGGTGGTGAGGGTCTGATGGCGGTGGTTGGTGTGTGTGCGTGCATGTTTGTGTTGTTTTATGAAGTTACTCTGTTCATTAAAGAATATCAAATCTCTCTCTCTCTCTCTCTCTCTCTCTCTCTCTCTCTCTCTCTCTCTCTCTCTCTCTCTCTCTCTCTCTCTCTCTCTCTCTCGCTCTCTCTCTCTCTCTCGTCAGTGTGTCAGTCCAGGACCAGCTCCCCTGCAGAATATAAAGGGCAGTTTGTTAGATTGGCACACCGGAGGCTGATCACTAATCAGCCTCTCTATCGTGTCTGCTCCCCTGTGACCCACGCCACCTCTCCCTGTGCTTGCAGCCGAGGCTAAACCACAGCCCACTACCACAGTTACACTATCCTACCACCCACTTTACAACTGAGTTTAATTTTTTTCCTCTCTTGAAGGTTTACGTTTTGAGGAAAAATGACACCCTTGCATCCAAAAAGGAAAATTATCTATATTCTAAAATAATTTTATGTAGATTTTCCCTTGGTTAAAGTAACATTTTACTGACATGTCTAGTGCGTTGGTAATGTTAAATCCTTGGTTGTGTCCAAAATCACACACTAGCACACTATTCAGTTCTCCAAAATACTATGAGTGTTTTTAGTAGGTCCGAAACCATAGTATGCATCAAATAGTATGCAAAAAACACCAGGATGTCATACTGGATACAGAGAAAAATTGGAGTATGCAAACACTAGACACTACACTGGCATGAATATCCTGCAATACACTGTGATACTTCACAACAATGACTGACAATAGTGAAGGGCGTTACTCAACCGAACCGACAAAACAGTCGAATGGTTTGCATTTAAGTATTATTTTTTTACTCTGCTAAGCAGAAGGTGGTTAAGATCATTGTTTACTTTTATATTAAAAAAAAAAAAGCTGTGGGTCGCCACACCAGTAGAATTCGTGCACAGTGTGTTGTCATTTCCTTCAGAGCTGAAAGGAAGTGGCATGGCTCTATGATGAAGTAATATGTCCGAACAGCCCTTGTACCTTTTACTTACATACTATTAGTATGCTGAAAGATAGTACACATATGTAGTATGTAGTAAGTAGTATGTGATTTCGGACACAACCCTTTTTATGTCATTATTTTTAATATTTATTTTTTAAATGGTAAGACCCTAGTACACGGTAGGATGAAAAGATATGCCGTGGCAAGACTGGTGGTGAAAAGGATTAAAATGAAATACAACATGGAGAGCCAGATGAAATAAATCCAATTCCAAATTCTGTTGCAAGTTTGGTGACAAACCAATGCAACCTTGTGCTGGCGTACCCGCCTTCTGCCAGCATCACTTTAAGACCTCATGCATTTGTATATCAGCCCAGTTCTGTCAATTCAACCTGCTGTAGTCAAACTATAACAGACATAGTCTATTATCCTCCACATGTTTAGACTCAAGAAAAAACACAATTCATGACTACTATAACATAATTTATCATGCATTGTGCATAGTTCAAGGTGCATGCCTGTACAACTCTATTTGTTTGAGAATAAGGACAGGGGGGTCAAATATGGGGCGGCATGAAAGAGCGTAGAGCAAAAAACAGGCAGTCAGAGAGGAGAGGAAACAAAATGAAATGAGCTGCTGGTTTTGGGGGACATTAGAGTGAACTGTTAGCTTTGATGAATACACGTGTCTTGAATCTGCATTGAGATACTGAGACAGTAGCTATTTTCTTGACAGAGATGCCACAGGAAACAGAACGATATGTCTCTGACTGTTTTCTTTTGAGAGCATTTACACTCTTAACCATTTCCCAGTAAAGATTTCTCTTAAGTCTAATTCTCTCTTTGGCCAACACCAGAATATCCTACTGGGTTAATGCCTGCAGTTTTCTGTATACCGTCTTTTCATTGGATGATTTTCTCTTTTAATTGGTTGTTTTTGACTGGTTAATTTGAAATTTTCTGATGTACACAAAGAGCTTCTTATAATGTCAACATTTATATCACAGATGAAGGCATATTTGCTGAAACATGTTGATTTTATGCATTAGAGTCTGTTTTTCATCTTCCTCCCAAGTGTGCAATATTTTTTTTCTTCCTTTTTGATTTACAACACCAGAACATTAAAATCTCTACAGGGGCGGCATAGATGGAAATAAGGTGTCATTAATGCATTTTACAAATACTCTCATGAAGTCATCCTTTTTCAAGTGAAATTTAAAGTCTATATATAATACATATTAATGGCTTGTTGCACTGCTGGCATTCCTTGTGTAACTGATATTGCCCTCTACAAGCTATTTAGGGATACTAATTAGTTTGAATAAGTAATGTTAGAGTATAGGGCTCGTTTTTAGTATGTTGCTGCCTACTTACATTTTGAAAAAGGGTAAAAAAAAAAAAGGGTGTAGATGTAGAGGACAGTTATGGTGGTGTAGATAGTGGAACATCTCATCCCAGCTTCCCACAAGTCGACCCAGAGCGTTTAGTTGGCTAACGCCAGCGTGTCGCCTTTCTAGTCACCTCATATTTTATTGGTCTAACACTGGTCCCCTCATGTTTCGCCTATGTCACTTGGGTCTCTGTGTCTTTGATGCCCCCATATTAAGGAGGCAAATCGCTCGATGGGTGGTGGGAGTGGGGTGGGGGCGAGTTTGATCTTAATGTGCGTTTTCCCACAGTAGAAAGAAAAAAAACACGGACTTTTCCCCTCAAAGCCATCATGCGATGCAATCTCTTTTTTGTAAAATTTATCAGCAAGGCAATCAGCTCTACCACCCAAGGGTTATACCAACATATTATCAGCTCAAAAAAATGTAAAACGAAAAAAAAATTACAACTCTTCTAAGAACTGTTATATGTAGACGCTTCCTCAGATAAATGAGGTGGCAGCACAGAAACGTTGGACGTGATTACCCTCGTTTTAATGAAGGTTTTATTCAATTTGACAACGAGACGTTTTCTTCGTTATTCCCAATTCTGTGATGGCTTCTGTGAGGTCAAGTCGATGTGTTGCATACTCCCGCCACTAGGGGATGCGGTTGAGTCAGAGAAAGAAAACTTAAAGAGAGGAAGAACAATGGTCAGATTTTGCAGTCGTGGAAGATGTGACCTTTAGGTTTTTCGTGAGTTCTTGAAAGCAGCAGAGGAAACATGCGGGCGGACGTTGAATGAGCATATTGTGTTCTTGTTGTAATTACAAATGATGTAAAAAAAAAAAGCCAGTAGCAAGACAACCCCGCATCCGTCTGAGTTCCTAGCTTCAACACTTCCATGTGCCAGCGGGTCCCCAGTGGAGGTCAACCATCAGTAAGTCCACTTCATCCCGCTTCATAGACATCAATACGAGAACAGGGGCTACATGGAGATGTATACCTTGACTTTTGCCACATTTCCATTGGGTATACTGCGGTGCATTGCTGCTGTATGGAAATGGTTCTTTGACACAACCTCATAACTGGATGGAATGGTAAAATTCCAGTAAAAAGGAGTGTGACAGCGGATAAAGGAATAATAGAAAAGGGGGCGAGAGGAATGAAGTCAAAGGAAAAAAGGAGAGGGATATTCGGAGGAACAAAGATGCTTTTCTATTCGGGCGCCATTCTCCCTTTTCCTCTTTCAAGGTGCGGGGCTAATTCCTTCACTAAGCTACACCTACCCCGAGGAGCAGCTGAAGCATTCAATATGCTCTCAATCCATTAGGAACTGAACTGCTTGCATTAGCACCACACCAGAGAGGAGATTCAATTTCCATGGAGCTGAGGAGCGAAAGGCTGAAGACTCACAGTGAATACAATAACAAATGCCCTGAAATTAATAATTAAAGACAGACCGAGGCTGGGGGGGGGGGGCTACAGAAAAGTCACTACAATGAATAAAAACTATATCCTTCCCCCAGTTAGAAAACAGTGAACTCAATACTCGCTCCACTTTACTGCCACATACCATGCATATCCCCTTATAATACAGTCCTTCTCTCCGCAAAAATACTCCTGATTTGCATGTCTGTAAACAAAGCAATTTACGCTAAAAGTATAGCTAAAAAGATGATTTGTTTTGCTATCTCTGTAAGTGGCAGTCAGATGGGGAAGAGAGCACATCAGTGTAAATTTAATCTCACCGTCAGGATTCGTAATAGAAACCTTAGATTTTCTTGCCTTGCAAATAACCAAGTTCAGTTGCACTTGATTCAATTCCTTTGGATAACTATGACCTGGATGAATGAGAACATTCACAGACATCTTGCAAATCAGGATTTCAAATTTCTTCAATCGCCAGATGGCACTTGAAAAATTACAGAGAAAAAATGTTCACCCAGGAGTGGTTATTACCTCAACCAAGTTGATGTACCCCTGACTTTTCCTGTTTTTGCAGACAGCGATATTAACACAATACAACGGGCATGAGCAGATTTCTTGGGCATATTTCACAGTGCCAAGAAGAGCATCATTGAAAGGATGTGTTCCTTGAATGGAACATAAAAGCTGAGAAATAATGGTTGACCAATCCTGATACAAAGGCATGTAGATTGGCCGCTCTGCTTCTGGAGCCCAGCGGCACATGCTGGCATGCTCTCCTCCGAATGGTCTGCATTGGTCAGACAATGGCACACACACACAGACACACAGACACACACACACACACACACACACACACACACACACACACACACACACACACACACACACACACACACACGTGGCTGTGTACATGCATGCACAAACCCACAGACCTACATGAAAAGAGTGTGTGGGTGTGTGTGTGTGTGTGTGCGTACGCGCATTTACACACGGCTCCAGACACCAAATGTGGACTAAGATAGGAGTGAGCACCTGGTTGGATGCAGAGGAAAGGATTGCTTGCGTGGGAACACAAAGACAATTAAAGCCAACAATAGCATAATGGAGCAGAGGTGGGAAGAGCTGCAGCCCACACCTAAGCTTAGAACACACAATTTACCTTCAAAGACACTGCACACTGAAGAAGAAGAACTGGCAGTGGTACAGAACCAATGTATAGGGGCTATCACGCTATCGCGATTAACATCCCTCAAACAGACAGCTCTAACACGCTGTATAAGAAAGTTTGGCGTAGTTGATTTTACACTAGAAATATCTGGGATTTAAAAAAACAAAATAATATGACAATAGAATGGTTTAAAATCAAGTGAAAGAAAGCTCATTCATATATATATATGATGTGTTCTTCCACATTTATAAAATTAGGGAGCAGCTCGTAGGCAGTGCACAGTTGACTAAAGGCAGCACCTAATCTGCTTCTAAAACCTTGAGTCTGACCTGACACTGTTATTGCTTTGGTACTTCCCAAGAGGAACTATGTCATGATAAATTCCTAAAAGTGTGTCAGAAAAGGGAATGGAACAGACCAGGGTGATTTGTGTATGGATAAAAATGGTCCTTTGGAGCTTGGAGCCCCCAAAACTGTGGCACCCCACTGTCTCAGTGCGTGTCCTCCTTCCCAGTGTTGATTTATTCATATGTCGCACCAGGCCCTAGGCATGGAGGCAAAAATGCAGGCCACAAACAGGCAGTCTTACACTCTCTCCATCTCCCTCTCTCTCTCACTCTCGCTCTAAGTTGCAAGAAATCAGGGCCCCCTGCAGCAGAATCTGAAGCCAAATCTACCAAGGCTCTAAGTGCTTATTGTACCATCCAGCTAGACTACTCCTCTTGCATATAAAGTAGATGCGGTTAAAAATCCAACTACACAGTATTCCATGATAAAAAAAAAGTTTCAGGGATTGGTCAGTTATGTTTATTGGTTTTTACATTGTTTACTGAGACAGTGTATCTGACACGAGATCTGATTTTAGTCTTTCATATTTTTAACAATAACACTAGCAACTATGTGGAAACCTTGCTCGGAGGGAAGAGGATGGGCTTGAGTAGGTTGGTTATTGGTTTTAACATATGAGTGTCTCGTAAAAAAGTAGGTGTCTCACATCACAGATTTTTCATTGAATTAGGCCTACAGTAAAGGAGGTTGAAGAGCAAATTCTGGCATCCAGGAACCATCCATTGTAGCTTCTCTTAGAACCAATAATCCCAACACCTACACCGTACGTATAGGATAATGTACCACTAAACTCACCACCACCAATTTCAAGAATAACCTGAAAAGATCGCTGGTTCTCATGGCTTGAAATTAAGCCATCAGCAGCTCAAAACTCACTTTGAGAGAACAATCAGATATAACTCTTACTTATTTTCAGCATCATTCAATAATGCTCCACCAGCCAAAGATTCCTATATCAGATTGGTATATTGGGGATCTCCGAGAGGGAAGAAGCTTTAATTTTTCATGATTTTATAACAACTTGAGACTTTTCATGATTAAAGAAACCTCACTAAATCAAAGAGTTCCTATTGTACGAATTAATAGAATTGTTATTCTTGGTAAGTTTAAACATCCATATTTGCAGCCTATGGCCTACAATACTAATTAATGGTTTTATGAACTTAATTAAACATTTACATATTGATCAAGACACTCTGGAAGATCTCATAAAAGCATCTCAGGAGATGGCTAAAAAGGCTGGGCCAGCTTTCTTCAGTCATCTAAGATGCATCCTATCCTGAAGCCACCCCAGGGAACTATGTGAAGAGGTAGGTATTAATATTTACTAGCAAGATGATTGAGGATACAAAGCTTCGGCTCACCTCCTCTGGTGGGTCATGTCTGTTTCGTGATGACCCTCTCCACCTGTCTGCCTGTTACTTAGTTTGTGTGGCTGCTGTCTTTGGAGGCATGGAAGAGGGTCATCAGGAACACGGCGGAGCTCGGTTTTGGTTGATAGTTGGCTTGTGTTGCTGCACAATACGACATTGCACCTACATATTGCTCCCTTCATGCACTCACCTACACTGCTGAGCTTGCTGGTTACACATGCCACTGTTAGTTTAGGTTTTCCTCTTCCTCCTCCTCACTGTGGGTGGCATGGTGGCCCAGTGCTTAGCACCGTTGCCTCACAGCAAAAAGGTCCTGGGTTCAAACCCCAGGCCGTCCCAGGTCCTTTTTGTGTGCCGTTTGCATGTTCTCCCTGTGTCTGCGTGGGTTTCCTCCGGGTGCTCCGGTTTCCTCCACCATCAAAAAGACATGCATGTTGGGGTTAATACTACTGTCTATGCCCCTGAGCAAGGCAATGGAAAGAAGAACTGGAGTTGGTCCCCGGGTGCTGCAGCTGCCCACTGCTCCTAGTATAGGATGGGTTAAATGCAGAGAGGAATTTCACTGTATGTATATACAATGACAAATAAAGTGTCTTTTGTCTTTATGTTATTTCCTTTTCAGTAATTTAACTGGCTTGGTTGTGTGTCTCCCTCTTTTGTCATAGCTGTGCGGTCCGGTTGTGACAGTTTAAAGATTAATATTTGTACTTGTAATCTTTACCCAACCTAGAGGATTTGGTGGGGCATCCCCCCCCCCCCCCCCCGTGCCTAACTGGCCCAGCAACTGCAGGCTTATTTCCAAACCTCCCTTACCATTTCATTTTTATCTATGTTTGGTTAAGTGATTTAAAAATATACTGCTGCTACTACTACTACTAGTAGTAGTACTGCTACTGTTGATAATTCAATGTGGCATGCTAATCTCAATTAATTTTAATTTACAGGGTGGGTGAGACTATTATTAAAGATCGAGTTTACAATTCAGGGCACCACATTTATAAATCTCATTTATTGAGATCATACTTAAAGCCACTTTATTTTTTCATTGTAGGGTACAATGATTTGTTCTCTGCATTTAACCCACAGCTGCAGCTACCCTCTGCTCCTGTTGTCTAGGAGCAGAGGGTAGCTGCAGTGCCCCGGGACCAACTCCAGTTCTTCTTTCCATTTCCTTTGTCAGGGGCACAGACAGAGTATTAACCCTAACATTAATGTCTTTTTGATAGTGGGAGGAAACCAGAGCACCCAGAGGAAACCAACACAGACATGATGAAAACATACAGAAAGGACCTGGGACAGCCTGGGGTTCGAACCCAGGACCTTCTTGCTGTGAGGTGCCACTGCTTATAATGAGGAGTTGTTGAACCACACAGATATAAAACAGCTGCATTTTAAAAAGAGTAATTTGTTAGCTAACGAGAAATATGTAGAAAAAAAATAAATGAATCAAAACAACTAAATGACTGATAAACTGATAAATAAGAGAAATGAAAATTAAAAAAAACATGAACATACTAGAAAAAACTTATGGATAAAAGCAGTGTAAAAAATGAATAAATTGGGAAAATGAATGACAAATGAAGGACAATATCTGAATACTGCAATGCCAAGCAGATGATTATATTGGCTGCGTGTGACCCCAGTGACTGCAGCTCAGATGCTGGTGGGTGAATATTGGCAGTTTACAGGTTAAGATGCAGAGCAATACAATTGCTATGGACAAATATGTCCCTGCTGAAATGCATGGCTCAGCACCGGCTTAAATGCAGATGACATGACTGCTATTGTTTTAGGATGGAACAAAATGCAAATAAACAATAGAAAGGACTATGCCCCATTTTACACCTGGCATTAACATTTGTCTCTGGTAATTGTATTGTATATTTGATAGGGGTTAACCATGTAAAAATAGTGGCGTAAACGCATAAATGATCAACACCATTCGTCACAATTCTCAGAAATACCGTGACCTTAATTTTATCTAATAATTCACAGTGTCACCATAACCTGTTTCTTTTACATCCTTGGTTGATTCTGTGAACACACTACTGAGTCTGTTTGTGTTAAGCGTTTGTGTCATTGCATTGTCCAGCAAAGAGCTTCTGATAAATTTGTGGTAAAAGAAAGACAAAGATTCATTTCAATTATTGTTACAGGGTTTTTGCAACACTACAGTCTTGCAGATTGACTAACACCCACATCCAATTATAGTCATCTGGACAGTGGTGCCATGCAGAACCTCAGAGCAGGTGTATAAAATTGCCCTGTTTTCTGTAGTGGCCTATGGTGCAACAACTGTCCATGATGACTCCCTGTATTTTTTAAATTGAGAAAGGCTTAACATGACAGCATAACATCCATCCATCCATTATCCAAACCGCTTATCCTGCTCTCAGGGATGCTGGAGCTTATCCCAGCAGTCATTGAGTGGCAGGTGGGAAGACAACCTGGAGGCCATCACAGGGGCCAAGACACACACACACACACACACACACACACACACACACACACACACACACACACACACACACACACACACACACACACACACACACACACACACACACACACACACACACACACACACTCTCTACTAGGGACAATTTAGTACGCCGATTCACCTGACCTACATGTCTTTGGACTGTGGGAGGAAACCGGAGCATCTGGAGGAAACCCACGCAGACATGGGGAGAACATACAAACTCCACACAGAGGACGACCTGGGATGACCCCCCAAGGTTGGACAAGCTCGGGGCTCGACCCCAGGACCTTCTTGCTGTGAGGCGACCGCGCTAACCACTGCGCCACCGTGCTGCTCAGTTCGGCAGCAGAGCTTAATATGATAACTATTAATCATAGTGGATATAGCTTGCCTGCTGGACAAGATTTTTTTTTAACACTACAAAAAGTAACATTCACAATCATGCATTTTGTGCAGGATAGCACAAAATGTAGATACCTCTATTTGGACAATTCAGATGCATATTAATGACAGGTGTAAATATGATTAAGCTGAATCATATCCTGTACACACCATGCATGTTACTTCCATATCAAAAGATGGCCATTGATAAACCTAATCTACACAAATGACACTTTCACACAACAGTGCTGGTTTCAGAAGGCCTCTTTCCACTGCCACCCCATGCCAGATTGTCCCCATTACCATAATCAGTAACAGTTCTCAAATGTGGGTGGTAACTCAAATGTATTACCATCCATGGAGGTGCTGCCAAATACTTAAGTTAGGTGGAGCTAGCAATGTTGAACACCAACAATTAGCTAAAGATGGTACTCATGAGAGGTGTCACAGATCAAGTATTATCTCTAAATAAAATAAAAAAGTTTAAGAATAGACAAGCTTGCAAACATCAAATGGAGGTAGCGCCCCTGTTGAGGACCACTGACATGATCCAAACACTGATCAGCATTTAGTTGGAGGAGGAAGCCGCTTGACTTGGCAGTTTGCAACTGAAAAGGTATAAAAAAATGTATTTAGTGTTTGGGAGAGAAAGGTATTCAGTGAATGCTGAAAAAGAAATAAAAGAAATGAAGAAAAACTGCAAGACTCAAGACAATCTCAGTGCTTTTAACAGATACTGCTAGTTAAGGCTGGGCAATATATCAATATTATATTGATATCATGATATGAGACTAGATATCAGCTGGGATTTTGGATATCATAATATCGTGATATGGCATAAGTGTTGTCTTTTCCTGGTTTTAAAGGCTGTATTACAGTAAAGTGATGCAATTTTCAGAACTTACCGGACTGTTAAAGCTGTTCTATTATTTACCTTTTCTCACTTAGTTATTATATAGGCAATACGGATGATTATTTATATGGAATCTGATTGTGTAAATGTTTTGTGAAAGCAGCGATAGTCATCCCCACAATATCGTCAAAATATCGATATTGAGGTATATGGTCCAAAAATGTCTTGATATTTGATTTTGTCCATATCATCCAGCCCTATTGCTTGTACAGCAAACTGCAGCAGATCCAGTAGTCTTGATTCAGCTACCCCCAACTACTGCCAGAGGCAATGGCAATGGCAGTGGTAAAGGTAAAGGTACATACTATACCTTCTCCAAGCTGTATGTAGATATATACATTTTATTGGTGAGTTTTTGTTTTTTTTGTTTTGTCATTGAGGGTCTGTATTATATCAACATATATTGTTCAATAGTTGCTTCCACAAAATGCAGCATCCTAGATGTAACTGAAACATTCCAGATGAGTAAATGTTAATGTTTTATCAAGAGATTTACGTTTTTTTTTTGGAGCAGTAGCATTAGGTCAGAGCTTTTCATAAGTGTCTGAATAAAAGGACAGAAATATTTTGTCAGTTAGGTTGCAGGATAAACTAAAGAGATGGCCCTAAAGCTGGCTGATTTATAAAAAATTGTTTATAGTTTTGGATAGCATAGGTGGATAATGGGGCTTTCCTGGTTCAAGAGGACAAACCCACCTTGAGATTTGATTTGTATCTTGGTGGCACCATCTTACATGACTTTATATTAGGTGGAACACTTTCACAGTTCACAAAATTGGCCTGGACATAATTTAACCTTTTTATGAAGTCTGACTATGACCGGAGTAGCATTTGAAAGGTAGCAGTGACAGACAGCTGAAATTGGAGTCCTTATGGATCGTACAAGTACAAGAATACAACAGGCTACGTAACACATCAAACAGTAAGAAAACTAGCGTTCAGATATTTAACGTGAACATACTAGATTTCATAATTTTGCACAAAACTGTGGAGACAATCAGAGTTCTTTGTATGGGGTCACACCACAAGACAGTTAAATCATATCTGACAAGGAAAAGGTAGGAATCGTTCAATGCTTGATCGAAGCAGATGGCATGTCTGACTTTGACAAATTTCTAGTTTTTCTCATCTTGGAAAATCACACACGTCTGAGAGCTGGACCTGACTGAGCCTTTAAGCTCTTTGGGCACATCTGGGCTAATTTACAGTGTAACAGATACATAACGGTTTCCACAATAACTGTATTCATCTCCAAAAAACAAAAAAACAAAAAAAAATCTAACTGAAAATTCAGTGATAACACATGATGTAGTACTGTGATTGTGGGAAGTAAGGAGCAACACTCACAGAAACAGTGATATAATGTAGTTTTAAGCTAGGCGACACTAGCAATTTCTTTTACTTTTTCCACCAAAACAATTTATTCCAGATTAAAAAAAAATGTAGTTGCATAATCATAAGCAAAATAGTCTGATAATTATCCTGGATGTATTTAGCTTTATTTTTTTTGTGATCAACAATTTTTAGTTTTAAAAAAACAGGACACAAAACACAAACAACAACAACAGGGCAGCACATTGGTAACAATGTTTAAGGACTGAAATAAAGGGAAAAAAATACAGAATAAAAAAACCGTATCCATAGTAGCTGAGAGTAAGAGACAGACATTCCCAAGGGGAAAACAAATAATACTGGACTGAAAAGAAAGAAAAAAACCCCAATAAAACAAAACTATACATTGTATATACAACCATCAATTTCTACTAAGTTCCATAACTGGCCTGCTCCAGGTCTGATGTTACTGGGTGTGGAGGGGTGCAGGGAGGGGGAGATCCCTTCTTTTAAGGTAGTCTCTCATGGACACAGCTATGCCTGACCATGCCTGCACAGTGGCAGACTTGGCTCTATTGAGTCGTGCTGTTGTACACTCAAGAGACACTATTCTCTGGTAGGACGCCATCCAGCACTTAATTAAAGGAAGTTTGGGATTAAACCACAGTGTCAGTAGGGTTTTTTTTGCTGCAGTAAAGCCTGCCAGCATTAGTCTTCGCTCATTTAAATTGAGAGACAAAGACGAATCGTCATTGAGCAAGACAAAGGCAGGGATGAGGCAATATTGTTGATCCTAATAACTCTGACAACGTTGACATCACCTGTGTCCAAAAACCTCTAATCAGTGAGCAGTCCCAAAACATATGCATTGTTGTGCCCAGCACCTGAGCCTGGCAGTGAGTACAGTTAGGGCTGGTAATTAGTTTCATTTTAAAACATTTGATTGGTGTAGCATATGCTCTGCGAATCATCTTATAGTGTATAAGCTGATGCGCAAGATTTTTAAAGGTACTGCTTATGTTAGACTATATCGTTTCCTAATTTAGTTCCAGACCAACAATGCGGAGTTCCCTGGCCCACACCCCTTCAACTGCCAGTGTCTTAGTAGAGTGATCAAGCAGAGAGTTATATATATATATATGTGTGTCACTGTCCCCCGAGTACCCTGCCCAGGACTGATCCACTCCTCCATAGGGTGCTCTGGCAAAGGCTCATTCCAGGGCACCCCATATGTTTTCATTACAGATCTCAGTCTCAAGTCAAAAAAGAAAGAGGCGCCCAGTAAATCATATTCCTCCCTAATATCTTGGAATGAACGGAGGCCAGCATTGTTAAAAATATCACTGAGAGTGAAGACACCTTTTTTGTGACCATGAGGGAAATATAAAAGGCTGCCCACCTGATTGAAGGTGATAGTTATTCCATAGTGGAGATGTTTGATGAAATAAATCTATTTTGCCTATCATCAGTTCCACTTTTTTCCACACATCAATAGAATTGGTTACAATGCTCCTGTATCGTAGATTAATGTTTTTGCGCCCCCTTCCTTTATATAATAAGTCTTCCAGATGCTGTGGCTTCACGCGTGCTGCCTCCATAGCCCGTCAAGGGACCTCAGATTCCTGGTTTCTCCAAACATGCAGTGGTCTAATTTGAAAAGCATAATAATAAAAATTAAGGTTTGGGACTGCTAAGCCTCCAGTGAGTTTTTTTTTTGTAAGGTTGTAAGTTTGAATCGTGTACACTTTCCCCCCCAAATGAACTGTGATATGAGGGAGTGCATTTCCATGATAAATTTAGGTGGTGGTGCAAGGGGGATCATAAAAAAACAACAAATTAATCCAAGGCAAAATGTTCATTTTGATAGTTGTAACTCTGCCTTGTAAAGACACATAAAGAGAGCCCCACCTCTTCAGATCAACTGTAATCTTCTTTTTCACAGCCAAAAGTTTTCCTGAACTATTCTACTAAGACTGGGGTAAATCTTTACACCAAGGTATGTAAAGAATGTACAGTTATGGATGTCAGCAGTCAAACTGATATTTAATGCAGCGTAATGCAGCGGTATTCAATGGAAGAAGAGCAGATTTAGTCCAGTTGATTTTATATCCTGCCATCACTTTAAATAGATCAAAGAGTTTTAGGACCTGCAGTAGTGATGTCCGAATATTAGATATGAAAAGAAGACAATCATCTGCATATAATGAAATATAATGTCTAGATTGGTCTATGGTTATAGAAGATACTGTGTCACTCTCTCTGACGGACTGAGCCAGCGGTTCTAGGGTCAAGGCAAAGAGCAGAGGGGAAAGTGGACAACCCTGTCTGGTTCCGCGATGTAAAGGAAAGGGTTGTGATTGATATGTTCCTGTGAGAACTGATGCTGTAGCATGACCATATAGCGTTTGTGTCCTGGAGATGAAGTTAGGCCCAAATCCGAATCTCTCCATGACCAGCCATAGGTAACTCCATTCCTATATGTCAAAAGCTTTATCAGCATCAAGCGAGAGAACAGCACAGTCCTCTGGAATGGTATCTGCAAACTCAAGAACATGTAGGAGTCTCCTAACATTATCTGATGCTACTCTCCCTTTTGTGAATCCCGTCTGATCAAAGTAAATTAACTTCCCAATTACCACCTCCATGCGAGTAACCAGTACCTTGGCATAAAGCTTCACATCTCCACAAATCAGCGAAATTGGGCAATAACTTGAGCATTCAAGTGGATCTTTACCTTTCTTGAGTAAGATGGTGATGAGTGCATTTCTCTGGTCCCTATGAAAGGATCCCTGTTCAATGGCAAAGTTTATAGAGCCCAATATAAGAGGTCCTACCTATCCCAATAGGCTAGATACAGTTCTGGAGGTAGGCCATCCAAACCAGGACTCTTGCCCTTTTGGAGAGTTTTTACTGCTGTTTGCAGCTCTTCTAAAGAGATGGGGCTTTCTAATTTTAAGCTCTCTAAGTGGTCCAGACAAGGCAAAGCTAAATTTTGAAGAAACATGGTGCACTTCTCCATATCTACACAGCAGTCTGATGTGTAGAGACTGCTGTAGAATTTTTTAAAAACATTGTTGATTGCACTGGGATCTGTAACAACATCACCTTCTGTTGTACGAATTGTATTAATCACTGCTTTGGATTCATTTTGTTTTAACCGGAGGGCTAATAGTCTACTCGGGCGGTCGCCATCATAATAATATCTCTGTTTGGTTCTATCAGTGATGTGCAGTCAGGGGAGACAGTGTAAGCAGTGCCTTGCCCAGGCTAATAAGAAAAAAAAGAAATATCATGATAGTTACCAAAAATATTTATTTTTCATGTATTTATTTTTTTAAAAAATTTAATTTGTTAAGATTGTTGTAAAAAAATAATAAAAAAATAATTGTATAAAGTTTGTTGTTTTGTCAATAAAAGGCATGCCCTATTCAGGATGGCTTGCTCCCAAAGCTAGCATTCGTGAATGCAGGCTGATGAGGCAGAGTCTGCTTGTGCCTCTCTCTGGCGTGTGCAATGAAAGCAAACGGTTTGTGGAGTTTTGCATATGCGTAGTCTGTTCTTACAGTGTCTTTCAGTATGAACGATGAGGCACATCGCTAACCTGCCTTGCGTTTTGTGAACAGATGTATTTTGACTTCCTCCCACCCTTTGGCTTGCCGTCTTCTGCTGTTTGGGCACGTAACGTTTTCGCTAGCTATTATTTCAGTCTAATTTCACCTGTCAAAATGGATATTACATACTTAAAAAGATTTTCAACATTTACTTTTGAGGAAAAAAGGAATGTGATTGCAGATGGGAAGCCAACACCTGACCTGACGGATCTCACCTAAAGGAAAGGACAGAAGATAATACGGACTTTTCAGATGGAATGTTATCAAAAGAAGGACTGGCTTTGTGGCTGTGGCCAGGCTAGCAAGCTGTCCTGCTTCCCGTGTCTACTGTTGAACCATTTACCAAGCGCTTTGCTGAAGCATGAAAATTCCACGTCCCACATACACTCTCAGACAGCCTTGAAAACATTTGGTAAGAGTCGCATAGACATGGTCCCTAACGAGCAACACAGGCTGAATGTTACTGCACATAATGAAACAGTAAATGTTAACAGGAAGATATTAAAAAGCCTCATTGATGCTACATGCTATCTTGCCAAACAAGTTGGCCTTTCGAGGGAACGATGAGAGCAGTAACTCCGTCAATCGTGGGAATTATGTTGAACTTTTACATTTGATGGCAGAAAAAGATGACAAATTAGCCACACATTTAAATTCTTCAACTGTATTTATGGGCACTTCGAATAGGATTCAGAATGACATTATCGAATCAATCAGTGAGGTTATAAAGTTTCAAAGTGCTATGCGATTTGAGCACTGGCTGCTGCATTAATTGACTATCATATGCATAAACATAGTTCACTGCCTACCCAGCCATGGACCTCACTGCACGTTACTGGGTTCTATGTAGAATAAACTCGGCCTTGCTTATGGATAAATTTCTATATTCTCTCCTTAACGCCTTGAGAATATTGGTGTTGGCTTCAGAGGGTGTTTCTCTCTGCGCCTTCTCCACTCTGTCTATCTCCTGCTCAATTTCAGAAAACCACTTATTGTGCTCAGCTTTTAACCTAGAAGAAAAACTAATACATGTGCCTCTTTTAAAACATTTCCCTGCTTCCCATAATGTTTGGGGATTGTCACATGACCCAACGCTCTGTTCAATAAATTCACCAAGTTGTGTTTTCATTTGTAATAGAAAATCAGCATTGCTAAGCAGAGAGTCATTAAATCTCCATCTGCGTGCTTTGAGATAATCAATTCATGGTGTTAAAGTGCATGACACAGGGGCATGATCAGAGATTAAGATAGGGAGCATGTTAATATGTGGTATATTATTTACAAGAGAAGGGCTGACAAATATATAATCAATCCTGGAGGGCGTGCCATGACGACTAGAATGAAAGGAACGGGCTTTAACTTTGTCATTACGAATGCGCCAGAGATCCACTAAGTTCAAGTCAACCAGGAAGGATCTCAGAGCTAAGGGTGAGGGAAGAGCTGTGTTAAGTGTGCCTGTAGATCTGTCAAGCTCTGGGGAGACTGTGGTATTGTAATCGCCAGAGACAATGCAATGAGGGTCTCGATAACGTAACAATCGCACTGATGGAGGCCAAAAAGTTTTCATCAAAAACATTAGGTGCGTAGATACATGCTAATAGAAGTTTGATATAGTTAATAGAGAGCAGCACATAGACAAATGTACCATCATTGTCATTACCATTCCCCTTAACCACAAGCTGTAATTTCCTTTCCGCTATAATCAGGACACCTCTAGCTTTGACGCGCATGAATGAGCTATAATTTTATAGCGCTTGTTTTGGAACCGCTGTACATCCTTTGCTGTCAGGTGTATCTCTTGAATCAGAGCTATAGAAACATGGTTGCAGTGTAAAAATTCCAGGCAACGAGTGCACTTAATGGGTGAGTTCAGACCTCGAACGTTCCAGCTCAAGATATTTAAGTTGGTGGTGTAGAAGTGTAGCAAAATAACATGTAAACAGTCCACTTTATATGAGTAGTAAAGAAAGGACTTAAACTGGGAATATTTCTCTTAATAGCTAATGGCCGCACAATACATTTAACATAGAAAAATTTAAAGTTTAACACCAGAACTATGTACAAACAGACAAACCGCCAGGTCCTTGTTACACCTAAGGTTTGCATGGAACATACACTTGTCATTCCGGTGGCACGCTTACTGCAAGGCCAATCCTCACAACCCCTCTCCCCTCCTTCGTCTCATGGTGTTCAACAAACAACAGAAAACAAACAGAAAAAAAACCCCACAGAAGAGATGTTGAAATTGGCCTAATACACAAAGTACATAAAGTGTTGTGGTTACACCGCCCCGAGCTGCCTCCCCGGCACGTTCAAGCCACTCCCCCAGCTCGGACGTGCCGGAAACATCCGAGAGCTCGGCTCGCGCTCTGAGACGAGCGCTGCACTGCACCAGGTGTTTGCCATCATCCATCAGGCACACCTGTGGCAATCAGGCAGCCTTCTACAAAAAGCCTCCCAGAACGTCTCTCAGTGCTTCGACGTACTGAACCCTGCGGTGAAGTTCTGATAAGCCCTCCAGCGTTCCTTGCTTTCTGTTTATTCCCCAGGGTCTTATCTTCGTGTCTCTGTTTCCTCCCAAGACTCTCCCTCCGCGATTTCCACGGCTCCCCTCGTCCCCAGCGACCTTCATGTTTCTCCCCGGACCTCTCCTGCGATCTCCCCCCTTGTCCCTCTACCTGGATCCCTCCTTTCGGACTCGACTTCCCGGATCTCGGACCTGGACTTTCTCGGACAACCCCTCTTGGATCACGGACTGGACTTTCTCGCCAGGTGCACGCACATTTCTTCAACACCTCCTGGTCATTTACATACCGCACCACACATTGGCTAAAAACACTCACACATAGTTATACACGCAAACCACGGGACACCACACATAGTTTATTCACACATCCCACTAACGGAACGCCTTTTTTCACCATACATTTCCCTCCCACAATAAAACCCCCCTTTGTAGACTTAGAAGTCATCTCGTGTCTGTCTGTCTTGGGTTTCGCCACACGGGTCAGGTTCTGGTGCGCGAGCATAACAGAACGTCGAAGCCATTATGGACCCAGGCAAACCCAAGGAGCGGACGGTCCCTGTGACGCCCCTGAGCCCCGTCCCCCTAGAGGCAGTAGTAAGAAGTCAGTTGCCAACTTGCCTCTCTCTGCTCAGAGCTTACTACTGCCTTCACCCATGTCACCGGAGAGATCAGCGATCTTCAGTCCGGCTCCCAGGCCGCGACGAGCACGTTAGATGCCCTCACCGCGCAGATCGCTGCACTCTCCACAGCGGTTTCCAGGATGAGCGACCACCCTGCCCTGGCCTCGGTCTCTGCCCCCAGCTCGGCCTCCGGTTTCCCCGTTCCTGGTCCCGACGTTCCCCCTCCGAGTCAACCCCCGGTGCGAGCCTAACCTCCCCTGCCCTAAGGCCTTCGGTGGGGAGTTCGAGCTGTGCAGGGGTTTCCTTGGTCAGTGTGAGCTCCTGTTCAAACACCAGCCAGCTAGGTATAGGACAGGAGAGACCAAGGTAGCCCTTGTCATGTCCCTCCTCACCGGCAAAGCCCTCAGCTGGGCCATAGCGGCGGTAGGCCATACCGAGCAGCTCGCCTCGGACTATGGTGCCTTCCGCCGCGAGTTCAATCTGGTGTTCGACCACCCAGCTGACGGGCAGGACGCTGCCGGCCGCCTCCATGCCACCGACCTGGCTCCCTGTTGGATGGAAGAGTATTCCCTGAAGGTAAGGATACTTGCGGCAGACAGTGGGTGGGATGACACTGCGCTCAAGAGCGCGTACAGGGGGGGGGGGGGCTGAGCGAGCCCATCAAAGATCTTTTCGTTCGGGACCGCCCTGCCTCCTTCAACGAGCTCGTCGCCCTCCAGATGGACGAACGGCTGCGGGAGCGGCGCCAGGAACGCGCCCCGCGCGCTGGCCCCTCCCATAGACCAACCCCCGTCCGTCCTACCGGTGCCTTCCCTGGGTCAGCGTCCCGTGGGCTCTCTCCACCCTCACACTCCCCCTCGCAACCCTGGGTGGCTTCTGGATCCAGGCCGGAGGAGGAGCCCATGCAGTTGGGTCGGTCACGGCTCCCGCTGGAAGTTAGGGAGCAGAGGATGCATGGCCACCTCTGCCTCTACTGCGGGAGGTCGGGCCACTATATCAAGGCCTGCCCGACTCGCCCAAAAAGACCCGGCTCACTAGTGAGGGGTGTCCTAGTGAGTCTGACGACCCTTCCTCAGCCCCAGCCCAAGAAGGAGCACAACCACCTTTTTCCGGTCACTCTCACCTGGGGTAACCGCTCACTGTCTGTTGGTGCACTCCTGGATTCGGGGGCGGACGAGTGTTTGATGGACACCTCGCTGGCCCGGCAGGCCGGCATTCCACTCGTCCCCCTAGACACACCCCTCACAGCCCAAGCCCTAGGTGGACGTTCACTTGGTAAAATCACACACAGCACTGCTTCCCTCACTCTTTCGGGTAATCCCGTGGAAGCTATCCGTTTCTTGGTTTTGCGCGCCCCTGGTGTTAGGAAGACCGTGGTTGGAACGGCACGATCCCTACATCTCTTGGTCTACTGGGCGGATTTTGGGTTGGAGCGTTGCGTGTCATGCCAACTGCCTTCGCTCCGCCCACTCCCCGTCCAGCGGCCTCAGACCCGTGCCTCCTCCCACGGATCTCACTGGTGTTCCTCCCATTTATCACGATTTAGCCCCTGTATTTAGTGAAGAGTGCACTTTCCCTCCCCCCTCACCGTCCCTATGATTGTGCCATAGATCTCTTTCCCGGGGCCGCCTTTCCCACCGGTCGGTTGTATAACCTCTCCTTCCCTGAGAAGGAGGCTATGCGCAATTATATCAGAGTCCCTGGCCTCAGGAATCATAAGGCCCTCGTCTTCCCCGGTGGCGGCGGGCTTTTTTGTGGCAAAGAAGGAGGGCAACCTGAGGCCTTGCATAGATTATCGAATGTTAAATAATATCGCGGTGAAAAATAAATACCCACTCCCCCTTATGAGTTCCACGTTCGAGCCACTCACTCACGCCACGGTGTTCACGAAGCTGGACCTGCGCAGCGCGTACCACCTGGTGCGCATCCGGGAAGGGGATGAATGGAAGACGGCCTTCAACACCCACCTAGGGCATTTCGAGTACCTCGTTATGCCCTTCGGCCTCACCAACGCCCCGGCCGTCTTCAAGGCATTGGTCAACGACGTGCTCCGGGACATGCTGAACACGTTCGCGGTGGTGTACCTGGATGACATACTCGTGTTCTCCAGGACTGAGGAGGAACACCACCAGCATGTCCGCCTGGTCCTCCAACGGCTGCTGGAGAACAGGCTCTTCGTGAAAGCCGAGAAGTGCGTGTTCCACTCCGTCTCCGTGGAGTTCCTTGGCCACATCGTGGAGAAGGGGCTCGTCCGCACTGACCCCAGGAAGACCCGAGCGGTGGAGGAGTGGGCACGGCCCACCAACAGGACGCAACTCCAGCGCTTCCTGGGGTTTGCAAACTTCTACCGGCGCTTCATCAGGGGGTTCAGCCGTGTGGCCGCCCCCCTCACTGCACTCACCTCCAACCTCCGCCCCTTCTCCTGGACCTTGGAGGCGGAAGCCGCCTTCTTGGCCCTGAAGAGGCTGTTCACAACGGCTCCGGTGCTCGCCCACCCGGACCCGTGCAGACAGTTCATCGTGGAGGTGGACGCATCGGACACGGGCATCGGAGCCGTCCTCTCCCAGCGGTCGGAGGAGGACCAGAAGATCCACCTGTGCGCCTTCTCCCGGCGTTTCAGTCCTGCGGAGAAGAATTATGACATCGGCAACAGGGAGTTGCTGGCCGCCCTAGAGGAGTGGAGACACTGGCTGGAGGGAGCAGGGCAGCCGTTCATCGTATGGTCTGATCACAAAAACCTGACCGACGTACGGACGGCTAAGAGGCTCAACCCCAGGCAGGCGCGCTGGGCTCTCTTCTTCAGCCGGTTCGACTTCACCCTCACCTACCGCCCGGGCACCAAGAACGTCAGGGCAGACGCCCCAGACACCATCCTTCCCCCGGCCCGGGTGGTGGGCGCCGTCACCTGGGCCATCGAATCAGTGGTGAGAAGGGCCCAGCGCGCCCATCCCGACCCAGGCAATGGACCCCGGAACCGGCTATTTGTGTCTACCGAACAGCGGCCTTCATCCGCAGGGGTTTCTGGTGGCCCACCATGGAGGCAGACACCAGAGAGTTCGTGGCAGCCTGCACCACCTGCGCCCGCAGCAAGGCTCCTCCAGCAGGTCTCCTGCGCCCCCTTCCTGTCCCCGGCCGACCTTGGTCCCACATTGCCTTGGACTTTGTAACTGGCCTCCCCGTGTCCCAAGGCAATGACACCATCCTGACCATTGTCGACCGGTTTTCCAAGGCCGTCCATTTTGTTGCCCTCACCAAACTCCCCTCTGCAGCCGAGACGGCGGACCTTCTCGTCTCCCACGTCGTCCGACCTCATGGGATTCCCCTGGACATTGTCTCTGACCGTGGTCCCCAGTTCACTTCGAAGGTATGGCAGGCCTTCTGTAAGGGGATTGGGGCCACGGTCAGCCTCTCCTCCGGGTATCACCCCCAGACCAATGGGCAGGCAGAGCGGGCCAATCAAGCCCTGGAGGCGGCTTTGCGTTGCGTTACCACCAGCAACCCCGCCTCCTGGAGCAAGTACCTGCCCTGGGTGGAGTACTCGCTCAACTCCATGGAGAGTTCGGCTACCGGTTTGTCCCCCTTCGAGTGTTCCCTGGGCTATCAACCCCCTCTGTTCCCCCATCAGGAGTTGGAGGTAGCGGTCCCGTCCACGAGGGCCCATCTCCGCCGATGCCGGCGCGTTTGGAAGACCGCCCGGGCCGCTATGTTGCGAGCTACAGAGCGGGCCCGGCGCAGCGCCTACCGGCAGAGAGTGCCGGCCCCAGCTTATCGACCTGGCCAGAGGGTATGGCTCCTGGCCCGGGACCTGCCCCTCCCTACCCTCAACCGGAAGCTGGCTCCCCGCTACGTCGGTCCCTACACCATCGACCGCATCGTCAACCCTTCGGCGGTGCGTCTCCATCTCCCTACCTCAAGATCCATCCCGTCTTCCATGTCTCGCGCCTCAAACCGGTAGCCACCAGCCCCCTGTCCAAGCTCCTCCACCCCCCAGGGTCCTCGACGGTGGTGACATGGTCTAGGATGTCGACCAGCTGCTCGCCGTACGCCGCCGGGGGCGTGGGTACCAATACCTGTTGGCTATGGGCCCGAGGACCGCAGCTGGGTTCCCCGGTCCTACCTGGCCGACCCCGCACTCCTGGAGGAGTTCTATCGGGCCCACCCCAACGCCATCGGACGGTCGCCCGGTGTCTCCCGTAGGAGGGGGAATCCTGTTGTGGTTACACCGCCCCGAGCTGCCTCCCCGGCACGTTCAAGCCACTCCCCCAGCTCGGACGTGCCGGAAACATCCGAGCGCTCGGCTCGCGCTCTGAGACGAGCGCTGCACTGCACCAGGTGTTTGCCATCATCCATCAGGCACACCTGTGGCAATCAGGCAGCCTTCTACAAAAAGCCTCCCAGAACGTCTCTGTGCTTCGACGTACTGAACCCTGCGGTGAAGTTCTGATAAGCCCTCCAGCGTTCCTTGCTTTCTGTTTATTCCCGTGTCTTATCTTCGTGTCTCGGTTTCCTCCCAAGACTCTCCCTCCGCGATTTCCGCGTCTCCCTCGTCCCCAGCGACCTTCACGTTTCTCCCCGGACCTCTCCTGCGATCTCCCCCCCCCCTTGTCCCTCTACCTGAACCCCCTCCTTTCGGACTCGACTTCTCGGACCTGGACTTTCTCGGACAACCCCTCTTGGATCACGGACTGGACTTTCTCGCCAGGTGCACGCACATTTCTTCAACACCTCCTGGTCATTTACATACCGCACCACACACTGGCTAAAAACACTCACACATAGTTATACACGCAAACCACGGGACACCACACATCCCACTAACAGAACGCCTTTTTTCACCATACATTTCCCTCCCACAATAAACCCCCCCTTTGTAGACTTAGAAGTCATCTCGTGTCTGTCTGTCTTGGGTTTCGCCACACGGGTCAGGTTCTGGTGCGCGAGCATAACATAAAGAGCGTCAGCACTGGGCTATTCAGTCCATGATATAGAACGCGAAATAAAACACAGTAGAAAATCATATATATCAACCAACTTATCTAAACAATAGGACAATTGCTCAAGCGTGAACAATGCGTGATGTGAACGATTCAATCCCTATGACACAGACATAGACTTATCAGATAACCCGCACAGCAGAACGTCATTAACTTCAACAAGCTTTGTTAAGCAATGTGAGGAATAAACAGCCCTAAACAGTGAACAATATGTGCAGAATATGTGGATGTGCAGAACTGTTGCAACTAAAGAGCTATAAAGTAGTAGTAGTAGTAGAAAGAGTGAACAATAGCACCGTCAGTCCAAGTCCCATCACTGTTGAATAGCTAAGTTGGCAGGTAGTCACAGTGCAAAGCATACCAAGATCGTTTAGCTGAGGGCAACAACTCACGGTGGCGGTGACGAAGCGTCCATCTTGTCGCCGTTGTCCGGCTCCCGGAGCAAAGTGGCCATTTCTTGGTTTTGCATGGCTGGTGGAGGTTGAAAGGTATTTTGGAGAAACTTCACGGCTTCGTGTGGCGTCCCAAAGTTGACAGTGTGCCCACGATAGGAAATTTTCAGCTGGGCCGGGTAAAACAGGAACGGCTGGAGTCCAAGCGAAATCATCCTCTTGTGGACCGGGGCGAACTTCCGTTTGCTCGTCGTTTCACTGCTTTAATCCGGGAAGAACAGCAAGGTTTGCTTGTTAAGCTTAACGGACGGAGCTCCAGCTCCCTTCAAAATGGCTTGACGATCATAGAAGTCCAGCAGTTTGAAGTTCAGCATGTGAGGCCGGTTAGCATCTGTGCTAACTCTGCTGTAAAGTCTATGGGCCCTGTCTATGCGGATAACCCCTTTCCCAATGAAGGTATCCACTTCGGCAAGTTTTTGCTCAGAAAACCAATGGCGTCCGACCCTTCCTCGCCTTCCTTCAGCCCGACCAGTCTCACGTTGGACCTCCGGCTATGGTCCTCCATCTGAGTGATCTTTGAGGTGAGTTCCCCCACTTGATGCTAAAGATCATTAGCTTGTTTCTTGCTAGCTCTCACCGTAGCATGCCTCGCATCAAACTTAGCCGTGTTTGGTCTTTGGCCATTTCACACATATTATCTTTGATATGTTGAATTTGACACGTTATGTTAACTGTGGGATGAGGAATCTATTGATCGCTTCTTTCACTGCCGACTGGATTAACGTGTTGAGGTCACTCTGCTGTTCTAGTAACGCGGTTTTAACAGCGTTAGCTATGGCGTCGTCGAGCTCTTCCTTTGGTATCGTAACCATAGGTTTTTTCCTTGAATGGCGACATACTTTCGCCTTCCCGTTTGCCTCCCGGTTTTCCTTGAGAAACTATGCTGCGATGTTTTATCAACGTTGGTCGAAAGAGTAACTGAAAAAAGGAGTTTAGGAGTTGTTGAGGACGAGCTACTGGGCTACGTGTGCATCGCAGTCGAACGCTACCCGGAAGTCGTATTTAGCTTTATGGTCATTTATACATGTGTGTAGAAACCAACATTTGGAAATTAAAATTAAATGCAATTTTAGAGGCTGACTAATTGGTATTGCTGGTATTGTTTGGCAACAGATTACATGTAATCGGGATTACGTAATCGGACTACAGAAGTAACTACAATCAACCCAGATTACATTTGAAAAAAAAAGTGTAATTACATTATAGTTATATTGTCAATGATTACTGTATTACGTTTTTGATTACGTCTTTAAAATATGAAAATTTTATAATAATGAAACTTTTGTTTCCCATCATAACCAATGGTCTCGTGTTAACTCATGAAAAGCACATCTGACATAGAGTTTCTTTGACAAGTGCTCCATTTTGTGGTATTGATGGGCAAAACTGTTCTTTTGGTGTATTAAATCATTAGAATCGGCGCATTAAAAAGATTCATTCAAATGATTAGTTCACCGAATCGTTCAGTGCTTAACCAGAGCTCCAACTGTGTAGTCCTACTCACTGAATTGTAACACGGTCGAACATCCAGTTCAGCTTGCTAACTAGTGAACCGAGAATGGTTGTTCGTGAAGGATAAACCAGTGAGCAGGGGTCATCACCGTGTCCGCCACAAGCGGACATACAACATTTGAAGTGGTTAAATATTACCAGAAACACATAATTGCATGTTAGACCTCGCAATGTGCAATAGTACATATTTTAATATGCTACTGTAGCGGACTATATGGGCACAGTTCACCATAATTGGTAGACACGGGCCCTTTAAGAAAATGTTTCCGGTTGAGAGGGTGGAGGCCGTGTTTTTCGTTCCCCCTTGAATGATCTAATTAATAGTCGTCTGTCTGTGCTACGATTGGTTGAACGTGAATACTGTCATCATACAGAAGAGACCCTCCGTCTCTTGTGTGTGTGTGTGTGTGTGTGTGTGTGTGTGTGTGTGTGTGTGTGTGTGTGTGTGTGTGTGTGTGTGTGTGTGTGTGTGTGTGTGTGTGTGTGTGTGAGTGAGTGTGTTTAGCCAGATGCCTGTAGGGGATCTCGGAGCTGCAGTGGTCCCAAGAGGTCTAATGCACAGGCCTATGTGAAGTGAACGCTCCCTGGTGTTGACCAACCACTGTCCCACTGCCTTGTGGGTAAGTCTAGGACGACAAAGGCTAGGGGAGCACACCCTGAGAGAAAAGCAACGTGCATGGCAGCGCACGATAGGTGGTCCTCTAACAAACTGGAGCTCCGGCAGAGTGTGGAAGAGTGCTGGTCATCTTGGGCTCCCCTTGCCACCGGATCCCACCCTCTCACAGTGAAGAAGTGCTGCTGGGACATGTGTACCCGAATGGCACTCTAAATAATCTCTTTGCGCAGGTATCCACCTCTGCCTCGGTGAAACCAGCAACTGGAATATGGATCAAAGTCTGGCAGCAATGGGGTGTCTGGTGATGGGAGCAGGTATGAATGCACTGGAAGCTCCTAATCAGTCCCCTGCATGCCAGCGGCACAGGGCTATTCATGGTCGCCAGTAGCTGGGTTTGAGTGGCAGCTGCTCTCGGCAGACCCCTGCATGTCTGAGCAGCCCTATTTAGGAGCCACATTGCTCACCTCAACTGGGGAGGGGCCTAGAAAAGGTGGCCTAAACATTGCCAACTCAAAACATCCTGCATAGGCTACCGCACCTATTGGGACATTCCACTCTGTGGTCGAAATAAACGAAAGAAAATAATCCCATTTAAACTGGCAGACGTTAATGCCGAAAGACCTCAGCGAAGGACTGCACTCATTCCAGCGGAACTCAACCGCTACAATGTTGACATCGCTGCACTCAGCGAAACCAGGTTCCTGGATGAAGGCTCCCTGAAGGAGGACACCTACACCTTCTTCTGGAAGGGATACCCTGGAGGAGGACAACAGCAGCATGGTGTGGGACTTGCAATAAAAAACAGCCTCCTACCAAGACTCACTGAAACACCGATTGGCATAAGTGAAAGGCTCATGTCACTCAGGATTCCTCTGGCCAAGAAACGCTATGCCACCCTCCTAGGTGCCTATGCACCAATGCTATCATCGGGGGATGACGTAAAGGACCGCTTCTATCAGTCAAGGGCAAGATCTTTTTGCTGGGCGATTTCAATGCCAGAGTGGGGAAAGACAAGGTGTGGCGTGGTGTCATTGGTGGGCATGGCATTGGGGAAGTCAATGCTAATGGACTGCGCCTGCTAAGCCTCTGTGCTGAGCATGGCTAGATCATCACAAACACCCTCTTCCAATTAAAAAATAAGCATAAAACATACTGGATGCACCCACGCTGCAAACACTGGCACCTGTTGGAATACATCATTGTGAGACGCACCTATATAAAAGACGTCTTACTCACTCGTGCAATAGAGGTGCTGAGTGCTGGACAGATCATCGGCTCATCGTGACCAGGCTCCAGGTGGAAGTACACCCTGCTGTTTGTCTCCAAAGGTCAGGAAAGAAAAGGCTTGACTACCCGGCTAGAAAAGGCTGAGGTCCAGAACAATCTCAGCCTCTCTCTGGCTGAAAACCTGGAAGACATTGAGCTTCTCTTGAGCACAGATGATTCAATTGATAGGAAATGGTCTTCCATGAGCTCCAGACTCTATGAGGCAGCATCCCAATCCATCGGTTACAAGAGCAGAAAGCCCCAGGACTGGTTCAATGACAACACAGGCACAATAACTACCATACTCGAAGGCATGCATAAAGCACATAGTGCTGTCCTCAACAATCCCACATCAGCTACACTCCGGCAACAATGGCAAGCATCCAGGAGAGAGGTGCAGTCAAAATTGCGTGCCCTGCAGAATGCGTGGTGGATATCGAAGGCAAATGAAATACAATCCCATGATGATAGAAACGATATGCACAACTTTTATGATGCAGTGGAAACCATCTACGACCCAAGAAACTGCTCTATCTCCCCCCTGAAGTCTGATGATGGTACCACCCTCGTAAAGGATCAGAAACTCATCACAAAAAGATGGGCAGAATATTTTGAGACTCTTTTGAACCAGCCCTCCCCAACAGATCCTTCAGTCTTGGATGAACTACCTGCCCACCCCACCATCCAAGACCTTGACCTTCCACCAACCTTTGAAGAGGTTCATTGTGCAATTAGAAAGCTGAAAAATAACAAGATCCCTGGTCCTGATAGTACCCCTGCAGAGACTTTTAAACAGGGAGGCTACCTGTGCACCTGTGCACGTTTCCTGTTCATCTCACACGTATGGAAGCACGATACCGTCCCTCAGCAGTGGAGGGATGCTAACATCATCTCCGTATATAAAGGCAAAGGCGACAAGTCCCTCTGTGGCAACAGGCCATGGCATTTCACTACTGGCTGTTGCTGGAAACATCCTGGCCAAACTCCTGTTACACAGGCTGGTAAGAAACTTCTCAGAGGAGCTGTTGCCTGAGTCCCATTGTGGGTTCAGGAGGAATAGGAGTACTGTGGACATGGTGTTCACAGCACGGCAACTCCAGGAGAAGTGTAGGGAGCAACGCCAGGACCTCTTCATAGCCTTCATCGACCTGTCAAAGGCTTCCGACACAATCAACAGGGACATCCTATGGAACATCCTCCTGAAGTTTGGCTGCCCACGAAAGTTTGTCAACATCAATTTCATGTGGGGATGATGTCACGTGTGACCATTGGAGGACAGGAATCCGAGCCCTTCAGGGTGTGCACCGAGGTATGTCAGGGGTGCATCCTTGCTCCGGTTCTTTTTAACATCTTCCTCCTGTGTGTGACATTGCTGCTCCACGTGGAATTCAGGAAGGACAGTGGGGTTAATGTGAACTTCAGACTAGATGGAAACCTATTTAACATCCGTAGGCTCCAAGCAGTCACAAAAATGACATCTGAGCACATCATCGAGCTATAGTATGCAGATGATTTTGTAGTTGTGGCCCACACATCGGAGGTACTGCAAGCTACCCTTGCAGCTGCTGCAAGGGTGTATGGTAGGCTGGGGCTCTCTATAAACGTGGCAAAGACTGAAGTAGTATGCCAGTGGGCATCTACTCCTCCATCTCATTCACCAACCTTCACTATCTCCGACAAACCACTTGCAACAGTGGAATTCTTCAAATATCTGGGCAGCTTCCTCTCTGACAACTGCAGCATCGACAGGGAGATACAAAACCGGATTAAACAAGCATCATCCTCTTTTGGCAGACTTAGGAGAAGGGTCTTTCAAAACAAAGACCTCAACCTCCAAACCAGAATATCTGTCTACTTGGCAGTTGTCATCACGACTCTTCTCTACAGCTGTGAGGCGTGGACCCTGTACAGCCACCACCTCAGGATGCTTGAGGCCTTCCACATCAGATGCCTACAATGCATCCTGAGGATAACCTGGCGTGACCGAGTGCCCCATACTGAAATACTCTGCAAGACCAACTGCATCAGCATGGAGGCTACCGTCACCCAGCACCAACTTCGCTGGTTCGGTCACGTCATCAAGATGCCAAAGGAGCGCTTACCGCGTAAAGTGCTGTACGGCCAGCTACATCTTCATCTGCTTGGTAGGGGACCAGAAAAAAACGGTACAAAGACCAACTGAAGACCATCATAAAAAAGTGCGGCCTGAACCTGAACCAGTTGGAGGACACTGCCGCCCAACGCTCCATCTGGCGGCAGCTCTGTCAACAAGGGGTGCAAAGCTCAAGAAGGATCGAGGTGATCGACGGATTAGGAGACGACTGAAGAGACATGAACCCAGTGCCACACCTACACCCCCAGTCAGTGCTCTCACCTGTTCTGTCTGTGGCAAAAAGTGTGGATCATGGATTGGGCTTTACAGCCATAAGAAGACTCACAAGTGACAGAGGCAGGATTGTCATCGTCGGACATAATGGACAACCTTAAGAGAAGAAGTAAGAAGAAGTGTGTGTGTGTGTGAGAGAGAGAGAGAGAGAGAGAGAGAGAGAGAGAGAGAGAGAGAGAGAGAGAGAGAGAGAGAGAGAGAGAGAGAGAGAGAGAGAGAGAGAGAGAGAGAGAGAGAGAGAGAGACCCTAACCCTAACTCATGCTGCCTTCCCTTCTGACGCCGACGGCTAACGTTAGCTATCGATACATGTGAGATTTTTTAACCAGCCACAACCGCTGCAATGAGCAATCCCCCTCCGTCTCTTCTGTATGACGACAGTACAATGAGGAATCACCCTCTGTCTCTTCTGTATGAAGGGGTGTGTGTGTGTGTGTGTGTGTGTACATACACAGAGAGTGTTGTGATGCGTCTAGTGCAGCAGTGTGTAGTTGGAGGGAAGGTGCACGTGTTCTTCCAACCCGCTCGTGTCCTTCCTGCCCTTAGCTTGCTGCCGCTGGCTAGCCTTTGTGGCGAATAGGGAAGCATCCTAGCGTGTAACCCTTCCCTTGCCAGTACATAGCCTCTCCTTCACCAAGACTCCTGCCAGGCCTCCCCGTGGCCACACATGGTAACTGGGGTCTTGCAGCCCCAGGCTAACTTGGCAGGGGATCTCGGAGCAGCAGTGGGCCCCAGAGATATGATGTGCAGGCCCACCCTGGTGGACACACCCTCTCTTCTGTATGACGACAGTATTCGTACTCAACCAATCATAGCACAGATAGACGAATTAGATCTTTCAAGGGGGCTATAAACCTATAACACCGCCTACCTAGCTTTTTCGGCGTATGCGCCAGCCGAGCAATTCTCATAGAATATAAACACGTGCAATTTTTAGACCCAGTATTCAGTTCTACCATATTGCATCCATGGTCGGGATCATACTTGCAGTGTGACCAGTCTGGCGGCCAAGACAGGACACAAATTTATAGCAGTAGTCTGACATGGTGCCATCATGAAAGACAAAAAATATCGTGTAGTCTGATCGGGGCATTATGTGCATGTCATCCCGACTGTTAATGTGATGTAACCTAGGTTACTGTTGTACTGTGGCCAAATTAATTTATTAGTCTCAGAAAACATTAGATTGCAATCACTTTCTGGTCTAAATATTGACAACTTATATTATCATGGGGACAAATATTGTTGCCACGGACGCAAGTCTTGCCACGGACATGTTTGTCCGTGTATGGACAGGTTGATGACCCCTGCCAGTGAGCTGAGAATTTAGTTGGATAAAGATACTGTTTTCAAACAGAAAGTCCTACCCTAATGTGTACAACATGTATATTTTCGCAACACCTAATAATTGAATACAATATTTGGTACTACTTCCAACTTCGAGACATGAGAGGGAGGGAGAGGGTAGTCTTGAACGACTCAGCGAGTGTCTTTCACCTGTAGTTTGTGCCAGTACTGTTTTTGTAAGGGTAATTGGATTTGACCAGCACTAAATACTGAATATGCAAAATGCATTTTATTTTCATTGTTTGTTTTTTTTTAGATGTTTGAAGAGGAAAAATAACATTTGTGGAACTCAGTTTTTTGTGGCTGCGTCCATAAAGTCCAAACTCAAACAGAAAAT
Organism: Lampris incognitus; assembly: GCF_029633865.1. Lineage (NCBI taxonomy): Eukaryota > Metazoa > Chordata > Actinopteri > Lampriformes > Lampridae > Lampris > Lampris incognitus. The sequence goes on from NC_079218.1 coordinate 25,382,183, forward strand.
GTTTGATTTTGGATTACTTCAAAATCAAACATAGAAGTAATCCAAAAGTAATCCAAAAGTCTTCAGAATGGATTACATTTTTTGTAATCCAATGGATTATGTTGCCAATTATACAAAAAATGCCATGTAATTTGCATTCAGTAACTGATTACAATTCAAAGTAATCTGACCCAACCCTGGCAGCTAATCCCCCACTTATTTGAATCTGCTTCTTCATAGTAGCTAAATATATATTTTTCCCTTGTGAGTTATAAGCAGTCAAGAAGACCTATTTATTGCCACAGCAAAAAAAAAAAAACACAAAAAAACCAAACAAAAAAACCAAACAAAAGCCATAGTGCCATTCAACTGTAATGAAATACACATTTTTACAAATATGTTAGTTTTACCATTTGAAATGTCTATGTGATGCTATGTACACCTTCTTCCTGCCATTGGCTGTTTTTTTTTTTTTTGTTACCGACAGTCCATCGTAAATTGCATCAGTAATGAACTGAATCCCCGATGCCTCCATATTCCACAGTTCTTTACAACCAAGCTTATTCTCTCCTCTATCCTACAATTCAATGACTGGAAAATAAACCAGAAAATAAGGTAATGTCTGCTTAAGCTGAGAAGAGGGCATCCCCCATGGGAGGGAGCTGGCCCACACAGCATTACAACCCCAGACTCACTCTTAATGCCAATATACTGGAGCTTTATGGGCTAGGGCCATTGGGTAAGCACGGGATAACTGCAGAATTGCACACCCAGGAAGGGGGCATTAACACATAAATCTCTCTACTGCTCCTTCCCCTTCCCTTGCACTGTTGCAAAATCACCTGCTTTCTTCTCTCTCTGTCTCTGTCTCTCTCTCTATCTCTGTCTCTCTCTCTCTCTGTGTCTGTGTCTGTCTCTCTCTCTCTCTCTCTCTCTCTCTCTCTCCCCTGCTTCCTGCTTCAACCTGCCACTGCCTGAGGCTGCAGCTTTTTCAAAATCCTTACTTCCAATGTAGATGGTATGCCAATTTGGAGGGGTGGGGGGTGTTAGTGAAATAGAGAGAGATGCCAGGGGTGACAAACAGGATTACATGCTGTTTGCACCTGGCTGTTCCCATTAGAAGCTTGATGACCGGGGAGGATCACAACCAGGATGAGTATGCGTCTCCCAGCCAAAAGCAACTCCGCCACTGGAGTGGCGGCGGCAGGTTTCCAAGCCCATCGAGCACTGAAGAGGAGGTCTTTCGCCATGTGACATTGCACTAAAGTCAATAGACATACACAGAGGAAAGAAACACTTTAGAAATCTCATTTTCATTTCTCAGCTCAAACCTGGTTGTATCTCTCACAGTCAATCACTACAGGATTCTTGAGTCATGCCAGTGTAACAAACGTTGAGATGGAAAAAAAATTTTTTTTTCCCCTGCTGCCATATACTTTATTCATGCCAGCGGAGATCATTTTGAGCAAATGTGAGTTGCATCTATATTTAACTCTTCGACTGAGTCATGTAAATTATGTAGATTACGTTTTGAAAAGAGGGTAATATTTTCTTCTCACACCACCATTCAGCGATGGCAGCTTCTGTGTCACTGCCTCTGTCTCCACCTGAACACCCTCAGATGTAAATCAGGAAAGGGGGAAATTATATTGATAAAAACACGGCTGATGCAACAACAGACTTGCATTTTATTACATAGCTATGTAAACTTAAAAGTAGACTGATAGTGATAGCATAGGGACCGGCAATATGTCTGCTGGTGCTTCAAAATGTGTTTTTTTTTGTTTTTTTACATTCCCGCTTGAGAAGTCTTATTTTGCATCAAATATCACGAGTCAGTCTTAAACTCTTTCTTCTTTTTTTTGGACCCCCCCCCCTTTTCTCCCCAATTGTACCCGGCCAATTACCTCACTATTCCGAGCCATCCCGGTCATTGCTCCACCCCCTCTGCCGATCCGGGGGGGCTGCAGACTACCACATGCCTCCTCTGATAGATGTGGAGTCACCAGCCGCTTCTTTTCACCTGACAGTGAGGGGTTTCGCCAGGGGGACGTAACGCGTGGGAGGGTCACGCAGCACGCTATTACCCCGAGTTCCCCCTCCTCCCTGAACAGGCGCCCAGACCGACCAGAGGAGGTACTAGTGTAGCGACCAGGACAGCGCATGGCGCTGGACCAGGACACATACCCACATTCGGCTTCCCACCTGCAGACACGGCCAAGTTTGTCTGTAGGGATACCCGACCAAGCTGGAGGTAACACTGGGATTCGAACCAGTGATCCCCGTGTTGGTAGGCACTACTGGAAGCTCTAAACTCTTTCTGAAAGTGTTTATGTAGATAGAATACAAGATAAAACCTTTAGTTCAAATTTCAGGAATTTCAGTTTTTTCTTTGAACTCTCAGAGCATCAAATGAAATGAGTTTATAGGCATTAAGTTCATATTGCAAAATTGCTAATTTTAGAGTAAAAAGTTCTTCTACCATTACCGCCCAAAAGCAAAAACTGAAATGACGCTAGACAACCAACGGTTGAAACGGAATGCATCTACATTTTGATTATTAGCCAATTCTTCATTAATGTGTTTGCTCTTTTCATTGAAACACTCCTCTGGAGATGACTGTGTCATTGTACATCTTGAAAATATCTTTTGTAATTCTTTTTGTAAAATAAAATTAGTTGTATTTCGTACAGTTGACATCTGTTTTGTGTGTCCCAGTGGACCCAAATAACAGCAATGAGTTGATAAGCGCTGCTTTTTGATTTTTGCTTACCATGTCAAATGTAAGTGACCTAAAGTTGTTGACATTTGATTTGGACAGGTAAGACTGACTCAGCACAATCTGGAAACGTTCACATTTAGGCTGATTGGAGGAGGTTTTGCTGATGTGAACCCATTTACCCCAGAAGTCCAGTATAGTATGTTCAGTAAAGTGTTAAAGCTGTTTTTGAACTTGAGCGCATACCATAAAAGCGGTGCACACCCAAGTATGTATATTTGTAAGTATATTAGTAAGTGTATTTGGGCAGCATGGTGGCGCATTGGTTAGCGCAGTCACCTCACAGCAAGAAGGTCATGGGTTTGAACCCGGGGGTTGTCCAACCTTGGGGGGGGGGGGTCATCCAGGTTGTCCTCTGTGTGGAGTTTGCCTGTTTCCCTTTGTCTGTGTGGGTTTCCTCCGGGTGCTCTGGTTTCCTCCCATCATCAAAAATACATGCATCTTAGGGTTAATACTCCTGTCTGTGTCAATGGAAAGAAGAACTGGATTTGGTCCGCGGGTGCTGCATGGCAGCTGCCCACTGCTCCTAGCTACATGGCTAGGATAGGTTAAATGCAGATCATAATTTTCCCATGGGATTAATAAAATATCTCAAAATCAAAAATCTAAAAAAAAAATATAAGGTTTGCAGTTGGCACGAAGTAATCTGGGTTCATTTGAGGAAGTGAACTGGTTTTGAGCTTGTGTATTTTGGTTTACTGTTGAACACACCTCAGGGTGGGGTGACAGGGGTTTTCCAAAACATCTTGCAACCCCACCGGTTATTCTAGATAGAGAGTTCAATTATAACAACAAGTGGCTTCTAGGTTCACCAAACCAAAACAGAAATTGCAGACTCTGGGCCTGTCCAGTGGCTGCCTCTTTGAGATTAAGTGTGAGGATCAATTAATTTTTTGAGGGATGAAATATCAAAATGAAAAATAGGCACCACAGGGCCATAGTGATGGACCAATCAAGTTCAACATGTTTATAACTTCTAAATTAGCTTGACACCAGTTAAAGGTCCTACAATTCATATGTAATGGCTAGATTTGGTCCTGGGGCCGGCCACAATTCCACAGCTTAGAAATAGGTTAAATAAAGTGAAATTGGAAATTGACTTATAGACCACGATACCCAGATGCATGATATTCATGGTAGTAAGATGGGCATGCCAATGGCAGCACATTATTTGGAAGGGGTGCAGAAGCTTCTGCACAATTTTGTGAGGACATTTTATAATAATAACAATAATGGATTACATTTACATAGCGCTTTATCTAAATGCCAAAAGCGCTTCACATTGAAGGGGGGAAACTCACCTCAACCACCACCAATGCGTAACACCCACCTATGTTAAAAGATGCTTAATCATGCTTGAATGTCAATCTTAATGCAATCCACCTTCCACTTTCGTGTCAACTTGAACATTAAATACAATAAATACAATTAAAATAAAATACAATTAAAAATAGAATAGAATAAAAATAAAAGTGAATGCATGCATCCATACATACATACATACATGCATACATAAAAGCCAATGCAAGACAATAAAATACAAATAGAGTACAATTAAATACTAATATTTGCAGTCCATTAAATACTTGCTAATTTATTCCTTTGTGTTCTTACATAACAAGATCGACTAAAATGAATAGATTCATAGATATGATGTTGCATGACATTGTTATTTTTCTATCAGCCATGTGTTGAGTTATACCAGAGAAATACAAAAATATTGACATATTAAATGACTAGTTTTGATCTGAGAACTGAGAAGAAAGAAACAGACATCTTTCTTCCAATAACTCCGTGATATACTGGGCTAAGATCCATAACCTTCTCTTCATTTTCTCTCGTAGCAGTCAGATGATGGCACTCCAGTTATCAGCAGCCCAGTAAACTCTGACGACCACAATCCCCTTCTAGATTAGATTAGATTACACTGTATCAACCCTCGAGTGGAAATTTATGTGTTACAATAGCATAAAAAGTACACAGGTGTGTTACAGAGGTTTATACCATGGTCTGGGTGAATACTCGATTCTGATTGGCTGAAGGGTTTCCATTAGAAGAAAGAACTACTTTATTTTTGTCATTGTACAGTTGTTTGGTTACCATGAAATTTGTTCTCTGCATTTAACCCATTCTATTGTATAGGAGCAGTGGGCAGCTGCAGCACCCGGGGACCAACTCCAGTTCTTCTTTCCATTGCCTTGGTCAGGGGCACAGACAGGAGTATTAACCCCAACATGCATGTCTTTTTGATGGTGAGAAGAAACCAGAGCGCCCGGAGGAAACCCACACAGACACAGGGAGGACATGCAAACTCCACACAGAAAGGACCTGGAATGGCCTGGGGCTTGAACCCAGAACTTTCTTGCTGTGAGGCAGCACCTGCTAACCACTGGGCCGCCCAAAAAACACTCAGTGCCCAACGTGAGGCTCAAGCCCATGACCCTGAGATTAAGAGTCTCATGCTCTACCGACTGAGCTTGCCGGGCAGCAATTGATTAATTCCTGATAATGGACACCTACTAAGCAATTCCAGTGAAACTGTCTGTTCACCGTTGTAGATTAATGCAGGGGCGAAAATGAGTAATTTATTCAACTTGCTACTTAAAGCTTGGGCTCACAGTACACATGGCCCATCATTTGCTAGTGAAACTCTTGATATTGAGTAAGGGGATAAAGACATGGCTGGATAACTAGCTAGTCTTGTTAAACATAATGTCAAAATATATTTACTGTTTGGCAACCATATGTAATGTTATTGACTTTGAATCTTGCTAGCATAACATCAGCTTTCTGGCTCATAGCTGAGCCAAAGTGTTCTGTGAGCTGAGCGGACAAGAATTTTCTTCCATTGCCAAGTCATATCTAAGGTTTGTCCCATTTACTGGAGCAATGAACAACGTTTCCATTGAGTAAGATCTTCATGTGATGGCAATGATTGTTCCAGGTATTAGTCAAGCCCTCAGGTGTTACTAGGGAAACTGAGTTATGGGTTGTGAAAAACTCAAGATTTTGGTTGCAAACGCATGAAAATATGAATTAATGGTCTTGTTTTTTTTCTTTGGCAAGTGACCATGGTATAAGCGGGATAATGCCCTTCAAGGTGTCCATTATCAGGGATTAATGGACTCCGTGGAAGTAACCGTCATCAATTAATTCCTGATACTGGACTCACTGGGCATTATCCTTTACATGATCTACACATTATATACAGAACACATAGTATACACAAGTAATGTGAAATAGATATACAGGTGAATATCTGTATAGAACTACAGATGCCAAATTAAAGGCAAACCAACATAAAATGTCTTAATAAGGTATTGGGTCACCACGAGCCTCCAGAACAGCTTCAATGCTCGTTGTCATAGATTCTACAAGTCTCTGAACTCTACTGGAGGGATGGACATCATTCTTCCAAAATATATCCCCTCATTTGGTATTTTGATGATGGTGATGATGGTGGTGGAGAGCGTTGCCTAACATGTCGGTCCAAAATTTCCCCTTGGGTTGAGAGCTGGTGACTGTGAATGCCATAGCATATGATTTACATAATTTTCATACTCATCAAACCTTGTGCCCTGTGGATGGGGGCATAGTCATCCTGGCAGAGACCATTCCCATCACGATAGAAATGTTTCATCATAGAATAAAGGTGATCAATAACTTTGTATTGATTTGCAGTAACCCGTCTCTCTAAGGGGCAAATGGATCCAAGCCATGCCAGGAAAATACCCCCCACAGCATAACAGAGCCCCCAGACTCGTCAAGCATTCACGTTTTTCCTTCAATTAGTCAGCCGTCTGTACATATGTACTGAGATATGCAGATAAAAATCGATATCCATCATTATTCCCCCAGTAGGTCCTTCATAACCATCAAGCTTGTGTTGTGTGGTAGTGAGGTCCAAATTAAGTGTGTATAGTATATAAATACTTAGTTATCTGTATAGACAAAAATGTGTCATTCAAGGAACGTGTAAACAATCTTGGGGGAAAAAAAGCTGTGAGCTAAAATCGGTTTCCACAACAGAAGTAGAAGCTGCTGCTCATTAGATCACAGGAAGAAGACTATTACGTCCATTTACTTGCATACAACTATTACCACTCCCAAGCCCCTGGATGCCGCTGTTCGTGTTATTACTGGCGACAGTTTTTGTACCCATCATTGTGACCTATATGAAACATTGAAATGGCCAAGTCTGACAACACATACAAAACATTACCTTTTATTCATTTATAAAGCTCTCCTTCATAAATTGCCTGATTATTTAACATCCTTATTAAGATTCATAAGTGCAAGCGACCAAACTGGCTTGAAATCCTAAAAACCGTTACGGATCTAGGAAAAACAGCTTTTAGCTTTGAAGCTCCATACACTTGGAATATGTTTCAAAAACAGGCAAAACAAGATTACCTGATTCAGCTTGATGACTTCATACCAATTGTAAAAGACATCCTTGTGGAAAACTGTGCTCGTTTTTAATAATTGCATGTCTTTAACTGTAAATCTTTGTTTTGATTATTTATGGATGGCTTTTGACTTGACTTGACTTATTGGTAATTAGATGCTTATAATGCAGAGTTTGTGTTTTCTGTATCTACTTAACGTTTCTGTTTTTCAGTTTTTTCTTTTTGGGGGGGGGATTTTTCCTCCCTTTTCTCCCCAATTGCGCACATCCTACTAAACATTAGTCTTTGATATGTTAACCATATACCATTAACCCCCCCCCCCCCCCCAGTTGTACTTGGCCAATTACTCCACTCTGCCAAGTCGTCCCGGTCGCTGCTCCACCCCCTCTGCTGATCCGGGGCGGGCTGCAGACTACCACATGCTTCCTCTGATACTTGTGGAGTCGCCAGCCGCTTCTTTTCATCTGACAGTGAGGAGTTTCGCCAGGGGGGCTTAGCGTGTGGGAGGATCACGCTATTTCCCCCAGCCCCCCCCCCCCCCCGAATAGGCACCCCGACTGACCAAAGGAGACGCTAATGCTTCACACCTGCAGACACGCCAATTGAGTCTGTAGGGACGCCCGACCAAGCCAGAACTTTTCTGTTTTTTCTTATCTGTAAATTCTTGTGAATAGGTCACCTTTATAAACAAGACATGGACTCAATAGGTTTTCCTGTATATAAACAAATGCTAGCCAGTCAATTAATGATGATGATAGTCATCACACATTTAGGACAACTGGCTGGAAAGGAGAGCCAGGAGATGGGATGACATCCCTGATGTTACTGCCAAATTACGCTGGGAAAATCCGGATAACTGCTCACACTCTTTTCCAACATTCACAATGTAGTAACAGACGAGTCCACCGTGCTGGGCCATGCCCTGGCAGACAGACAACACGTGGACTCAGACTGCAGATGGAGAAAGGCCCAACAGAAGTTCAATGGTGAATTTGGTGAAGCACGGAAATCTTTCAGTACCAAAGCAATTGGAGAAAGTTTTGCCCATATGATTCTTAAATTAGAGCCGCCAACATTTTTAATGAGGTCTGGGTTAAAAGAACCCGAACCTTGCTTTTAAATGCTGGAAAATGAAGGAGAAAAATTGGTATTTGTTTTCCATGGTAAATAGTGTAATTGTAGCTTGGAAAAAAGGCTGGCCTTCAAAAGAGATTATGAGCTCTGAATAAAATGGCAGCAAGGGGGGGGCACCCACCCTTTTCCAGCCCCCCCCCCTTGGTTGACTGTGATTCTGCAATACTTATAAGGGGGAAATAAGGGTAACGTGTCAAAAATTAGTATGAAAGGGGAAAAAAATCAACTGTTTAATAATGTTCATCCATCCATCATCTACCCCTTTAATCCAATTCAGAGTTATGAGGAGCTGGAGTCTATCCCAGCAGGCATTAGGCTGAAGACATGGAGACGCCTTGGACAGGGCCCACGCACACAATCACTCGCACCTATGGGAAATTTAGACTTCAATTCACCCAACATGTATGTCTTTGGACTGGGGGAGGAAACCCACACAAACACAGGGAGAACATGCAAACTCCTCACAGATGGGCTGGAGTTGAACCCAACACCCTCTTGTTGTGAGGTGACAGCGATAACTACGAAACCAAAATGAAAAATCTTCCTTGGTGTTCCTTTTCAGCTTTATAACTAATTTCAGACCGATTTGCAAAATAAGGAACAAGACATTTTAAATGAAGCAAAAGAAAACATGGTGCAAAAAGCAAAGGCACAGAGTATTTTTTTTTCAGAGTGACTGCACAGTGTATATAGGATGAGTGCTGGTGTTTGTGTGTTTGTGATTGCAATCTTAGAGAAATTTAACAGACCAGGGTTGAGGTAGGCTCAGACAAACAACTAGAAACAACCCTGGGCTTTTCACACCGACTTTCCAACCGACCAAACAGACACACAACCTCACATCCCACTCATCCATTTCCAAAAACTTCTTCCAATGAATTATGCATTTTAATATGAGGTGGTGTATTTTGCTGAAGATTTCACTGTTGGATGGCGGACTCTGTGTTTGTAATCTGAGGCCAAACAGAAATGGTGGAAACGATAGAATAAGATGGCAGCTTTTGCTGAAGGGAAATGGCGGGGTTGCAGAGACGAGTGGTAAAATGTGGTAAAGCGAAGCTTTTTGCGAGTAACCCATTGATCAGCCTGTAAATGAATGAATTCATGCAAACGTTAGAAGGGTGTCTGTGCTGTATATATTTGGATATATTTGGATCTGTTGTTGGCTGCTCAAAACACGACCTGCAGAGCCAAGCCATGTTTGAACCTTTCTTGTAATTCCTCCAGTTAACAGGCTCCAACACGGTGCATCTCATTCCCCGTCAGTTAAACAGCTCATATTTTAATTTCACTTTGTGACACTTGTAATTTTCTTGGAGTGCGGCGGCACAGTCCAACGTTTTATTAACCTCTGAATTTTCCATCTTGACTTTAATAACATGGCTGTTTGATTACATCTAAGTAACGATGAAAACACAAACGATATCCCACTGACACCATTGTGCATGTGTTTATTTTGTTGGGGCATTCTCTGAATTTGAAGGTTTTTTTTTTTTTTTTTGCATTGACTGAGTCTTGGCCTTCTGAGTAGTCCACCATTATGAGATCCAAGTCACATGCATTATTTTTTGAGACCTCTTCCAAAGTATTCAGCCACGACTGTCTTGTGTGAATCATGTCATTGAGGAGCAAACGAAGATGTCCCTTGAAGCCAGTGACAGAAACAGCGTGTGAGAAGGCAAGTTAGTACAGTGTACGCATAGCATCACATATACTTAATCATTTCTTTCATCCCAGTGGCTTTTATAATACCTGCATTTTTTTTTCTAGAACCATATTCACTAAATAAAGCATTTTCATATATCTGTAATAACCACGGATGACTAGACTTGCTAGCCCTTGGCTAACGGGTCGGACACTTTAGTTGACTGTTTAGCACAACCTGGGTTCGCTTCCCGGCTTCCCCCGAATTTGCTACATTGGGCCGTGTGATGGCCTGGCGGCCTGTCCAGGGTGTCTCCCTGCCTGCCGCCCATTGACTGCTGGAATAGGCTCCAGCATCCCTGCGACACTGAGAGCAGGATAAGCGGTTCAGATAGTGGATGGATGGATGGAGGGTGCCAGAAGTGGGATTGTGAAACCATCGGAAGCGCATGCGCCCAGAGGCGTTAGGGAGCTGGTATGCTGAAGCACGGGGACGCGCTTCCCAAAGGAGGGGGGATAGCATAACAAACATGGATGACTAGACTCGCTAGCCCTTGGCTAATGGGTCGGACCCTTTAGTTGACTGGTTCTGAATTCGCTACATATGTAAGACAAATAATAGATTTTAAGGTGAATTTATCATCTCTCTTTATAATATAGAGACAACACACCAGCAACCTCATTATTTCATTAGATGAAATTTAGGGGAATAATAACTAATCTCTATGGATCCAAATCTACAGGATATCCATCCATTATCTAAACCGCTTATCTTGCTCTTGTATATATATATTGGCTCACTACTAACTCATAGCTTGACTGACCTGCTGTCTAACCGACTGGTAACTGGTACACAGGATGACCATTCACTGGAAGGATTAAGTATGGATACAGCTTCATATTTATAGTATGGCCTTTCAAACTCCTTATTCTAAATGTATTAAAAGGACTTTCAGTTCCTACATTTGGTGAAAATCTCAATCTTGTTGCTAAATTTTCTATATTTTGGTCTCTGTATTTGAGATGCTACGTATTGAACTTCAGAGATGAATGAGTTATCAGCGATGTTTCACTTCTTTCATCCAGTTTGCAGAGAATTGATGAAATTAGAGCGCAGTGTCTGACTCAGACGTGTTGACCAGTGTGGAAAGGAAATTGTGATCCTCTCAAAAGAAGGGAAAAAGGGTGGAAATAAAAATGTTGTGACTCTTTTAAACTGTGTGCATCGTCTCAGAGCTAATGACAGCAAGCCTTGTGTGGTGACATCATGATGATTTTTCATTTTTTTCCTCACATCAATCCCCATTGGACTGGCACCAGAAAAAAAAAATCTGCGGAAGCTTGCTCGGTATTCTCATTATTTAACTTGCAGGTTCACCTGAGGAAGATCTGTATCCAACTTCCATTGCACTAACATTGCATTCAAAGGGAACATTATATCAAAACAAAGTGTCAGCCAATATGTGGCATGGCTTGAAGGCGGGGCCAGAGTAGTGACTCAAACGTTTGTTTACTCAGGTTGTCGCTTGCGTAGTGCATCTGAGAAAAGGCTATTTGAGTCACTTGCATCAGCAGGCGAGTTGCACATTTAACATGTCAACCAAACGAAGGCGTTATGGAATAAGAGATTTTTCTTAGCTCCGTCCCTTCTCTCATTTTCATATTTCCAAGAGAGCACGACTTATTCCACATAAAGTCGATGCAAATCGCTTATTACAACCTGTATTCCTGTCCGCATTATAGAATCAGTTTCTTGAGCTGTTGGTATATTTGATGATGGATATCTTTGGTTCGGGTTCGAGTTCATCTTTCGTTGGAGAAGATAGATGCAATCAACTCGACGCCTACATGGGCCATAAAATGCAAACCCAGGCAAAGCGTACACAGCCTTTCTGCAAAACGTTGCTGGACTGTACAGTGTGGTGCAGGTCAAAGGCAGAGATAAACTCTACGGTGACCTCTGAGTGAGACTATACTCTTGTATTATTAGCCTTTTACCCACTGATATTTGGATCTGCTGTTGGCTGCTCAAAACATGGCCCGCAGAGCCGAACCGAGCCATGTTTGAACCTTTCTTGTAATTCCTCCAGTTAACAGGCTCCAACATGGTGCATTTCATTCCCTGTCCGTTAAAAAGCTCATATTTTAATTTCACTTTGTGACACTTGTCTTTTTCCTGGAGTGCGGCGGCACAGTCCAACATTTTATTAACCTCTGAATTTTCCATCTTGACTGTAATAACATGGCTCTTTCATTACATCTAAGTAACGATGAAAACAAAACGCTATCCCACTGACGACATTTTGCACGTGTTTATTTTGTTGGGGCATTCTCTGAATATGAAGGTTTTTTTTTCTTTTTTCTTTTTTGCACCGACTGCATCTTGGCATTCTGAGTAGTCCACCATTATGAGATCCAAGTCACATGCATTATTATCATTAATTATTATTATTATTATTATTATTATTATTACACAAATTTCCTTTAACTTCATGCCATAATACAACATAATAACCGGGCCCATTCCTTGGGTGTAGGGTTAGAATGAGGTAGAAGTTTGTTTGATGGATAGTAACTTTCTTAGGACATGCAATGTTCCAAGTAGTGCGATCTTCTGTAGTTCTTGTATTTTGATGTTACCCGGGATCCGTTGGGTGTATTTCTCCATCCCTTTTTTTTTTTTTTGCAAGTCCCAGGGCTCCTATCACTACTGGTATTGTTGTAGTTTTCATTCCCCACATTCGTTCAATCTCGATTCCAAGGTCTTTATATTTCGACAGTTTTTCAGTTACTTTTACTGAAGTGCTCCTTTCAGATGGACATGTCGATGAGTAGGCAGCTTTATTATTATTATTATTATTATTTCTTTCACGTTTCCTGTTTTACATCCTGTAGAGCCGGGTCCAAATTATGGGCCTGAGGCACTATAGGGCAGATGCCACTTGATTGACAGTACTCGTCGTAATGTGTGGGCTGTTCCGAGTAGGGCGATCTTCTGGACTGCACAGATGTTGACGTTTCCTGGGATACGGTTGGTGAACTTTTCCATTCCCTTCTTCATGAGTCCTTCTCTCATGCATGGGATCTGTATTCTGCCGCTGTTGCCTGTCGCATATAAACAAAACAGGACAGGTTTCAGGAAACTTCAGATCAGCTCCTACTGTAGCCTCTTTCTACATGTCCAGAGCAGGAAAGAGGCAGAGGTCAGGGGGAACATACGTTTTGGGGCTACTAACAGGAAATGAGGTCACAGCAGGGAGGGGCTACTATAAGCGTTTCCTGATGATATAATAAAATAAAATAATAATGTTAGCAATGAAAATAATAATAATAATAATCATCATGTGGTGATACTTTGTGTAATTATACAACATATTTTGGTTATGAAATTTTTAACCATGCTACATTTAGACCTCACATCAGATAAGGAACAACTCCCTAAAAAAAAACCTAAAAAAAAAAACCTTTAACAGGAAGAAACCTCAGGGAGAACAACTGAGAGATCACTATGTCCAAGACGGACAACGTGTTATTGTTATTATTATTATTATTTGTCGCCTCTTCTCTCCCCAATTGTATCCGGCCAATTACCCCACTCTTCCGAGCCGTCCCGGTCGCTGCTCCACCCCTTCTACTGATCCGGGGAGGGCTGCAGACTACCACATGCCTCCTCCGATACATGTGGAGTCGCCAGCCGCTTTTTTTCACCTGACAGTGAGGAGTTTCGCCAAGGGGGACGTAGTGCGTGGGAGGATCACGCTATCCCCCCCCCCCACAAACAGACGCCCCGATCGTCCAGAGGGGGCGCTAGTGCAGCGACCAGGACACATACCCACATCCGGCTTCCCACCCGCAGACACGGCCAATTGTGTCTGTAGGGGCGCCCGACCAAGCCGGAGGTAACGGGGATTCGAACCGGCGTCCCCTATGTTGGTAGGCAATGGAATAGACCGCCACGCCCCCCAGACGCCCCCTGCAATGCGTTATTTTTTGGGGCTTTTTCCAAAGTACTCAACCACCACTGTCTTGTGAGAATCATGTCCATAAGGAGCAAATGAACATGTGCCTTGAAGCCGGAGAAAGAAAGAGCGTCTGGGAAGGCAAGTTAGTACAGTGTACTCATAGCATCACATATACTTAATAATTTCTTTCATCCAGCTGCCACCTGGAGAGCAAACTTGTTTTGGTGTTGACTCCTATCTAAGTGGATATGACTCATAGCCCAGATCTGTACAAAAGCAATGCGCTGCTTGCGGCTGCTTCTCTTTCCAAGCTGAACACCAGAAAACTGCCATCACTGGATGATCAAAGGCCTTTAAAGACCCATCCTGCCCCCGCAATAATTTTTAGTTCTAGAAAAAGAAAAAAAAAAGAAAGAAGCTAAATTAAAGCATACATACATGAATAAAAATAGTGAATATATTTCCATGTTGACGCAGGAATTTAAACAGAGCAGCGGGGTGTATATGGATAATTACAAAGAGGCATAATAACCCAAAACTGAAATTGAAAAAATAATTAAAATCCATATTCATTAGTGGAAAGGGAGAGCTGCTTTGCTCTCCCTGAGCATGAGCAGCTTTACGCAGAAATAGGCATCACCGACAATCTTTTTTTTGTTTCAAATTATAACCATTAAAGATTTGGGGAGGATATTCCAATCACTTTGTGTAATGCACATTTAACGTGTAGAATAAGATAAGCAATCAATTATGCAGACGCGTAAAGACAAACAGAAAAGTGAAATAGCCAAAAGGCAATAATGCACGAGTAAATACTGTAGTATTCCAATGTAAAATGTGAGTGCTGTTAGAAAATAGATTTCCATTCATAATGCAGCATCAGTACTGTGTTCATAGAGCTCACTCCAATTTATGTGTTTTGAAGATTGTGTTGCTGTAGGGTTTCACTTTTTTTCAGCTAAACTCCCAAATGCTCCTAAGGGCTTCCCACTGTTGTTGTCCTATAATACTGACGCTGAATAACTAAATTGTGTTGTAATATATCATATACTGTGTCATGATCGGGTGGTTGTTGTTGATGGGGCTCCGACTCCAGACCAGACTAGCTTTATCCTGTAGAAACATTCAAGGTTTTCATGAAGGTTTGCTGTAAGTAGGCAAACTAGGTTGTAGTCAAGGACAAAAGTCTAATCAGCCAAGTATACTGTAACAAAATGCAATAAGAAGGAAGTGTATGGGCTTAGCTTAGATATTTCCACATTGTGGTTGTTGTTTGATCTTTGAATACATTAAATCCAGCGTTAAATTCACGTTGAACGAAACATCTGTACTTCATATCAGACTATATTAAAGTTGCAATCCACAACTTTTCTCATTATTTCATCCTTTTAAAATGTGGTGAAACTGCAGAGCTGACAATCAATATTTCAAAGTCCCAATATAGTTTAATGTAGGAGGCAGAGAGAAATAGACATGTTGCAACTGATTCCCTTGTTTTCTCGAACTACAAACAAGGTGCAGCAGCCATTGTCGCACGTGTGCCGTCAGCTCACCTGTAAATAGCCTGCACCCTTATGGAAACGGCGTCCTCTGACCAATGGCGGTGCGCCGCTTGAAAATTGGGGTTGACACAACGCAAAATATAAATGTAAATAACCCCAGCCCCACTTAAATAAAAATAACCAAGCATTGTGTCTGCCGGCCCACTGCAGTTGGGTATTAAATCTGTCAGCCTCTCTCTCCCAGCCAATTACTTTTGGTCCGGTCCATTCTAATATTTTCTGGGACCCGCCCTTTCCCAGCTCTGTGCATAGTTGTAGTCCACTGACTTCCGGTTTCTACTGCAGCGGTCATACCAGTTTCCTGTTTGATGGCGTGTGGTATTGACAATGGCATATTTCGCTGTGCCTGCAAGATTAACCATGGATAAATGTCAACGACATGCACAGATTTGTCGACAAACTTTCACCTGCCCCTACCAGCAAACGGATGAAAAGTTTCAAGTTGTACATATCAAGTTACGTCCACACTTAACTTGACATTACTTGACAACTTGACACTTTTCACCCGTTTGCTGGTAGGGGCAGGTGAAAGTTTGTTGACAATTCTGTGCATGTCGTTGACATTGTAAATGGTAAATGGTAAATCTTGCAGGCATCGCGAAAAAATATGTCATTGTCAATAGCACATGCCAACAAACAGGAAACTGGTATGACCGCTGCAGTAGAAACCAGAAGTCAGTGGACTACAGTTATGCACAGAGTCGATAGGATAAATAGTGGCATGGAGCAAGATGGACAAAAAAAAAAAAAAGGAAAAAACGTAAAGTTGGTTAAAATTATTTATTTTACTGGTCAGATGGTTCCAGAGATTCTTGCCACCTTGCTGCCAGTGCCATCGTGCCAAAATGTATTGCTTCTGGCCCCCTCCTAAGACCAACATGTTCCCCTTCTTCGATTATACATCTATTTTACTAAAGTTATTATTATAAATATTGTTCAGTAATCTTGTTTACATAAAGTGTGGCGTGGGTTGTGTGGGTGGTTGTGTATCGCTGGGGGGGGGGTCTGAGTCAAAAAGTCCAGGGCCATTTTTCATTCCCAATCCATCCCTGCCTCTGACCAAAGCCTACACAGGCAGTTTAATGCATTGCAGACTTCATCAAAATACACCATGACACAGAGAGCTATATTGATTGTTTGTCCAACAGAGGCATGGCCACACTGGCATCAAATGCAGCACCAACGAAAGAAAATGAATACTACTACAACAACCACTACTACTACTACTAATGATAATAAAGCTTTTTAATAAAGAAGAGGAGTTAATCTATTGACGATTACCACTTATATTTATTATATGGTAGTGACCTACTTGCAGGTTAGATATTCACCATGCGGGCCAGAGACGGTCCCTTTAAGACAGTGGGCGGGGGTTAGCAAGGGGTATTGTGGGTAGACACAAGGCTGAGGTTTTTAGCATAATGAACTGTTGACTCATTTTGTAGGAGGAAATAAATGACCCCACGTCTGTGTGGTCAAAAGGAGAAGCGGTCTCATCTCCTTTCTTTCATCCTCCACAATATACTCTTAGTGGCATATTGTATTTAGTCTGGATAGATCCTTTCAGAAAGAATTTTGCGATATTTTTATTTACAAAAAACCCCAAAACAAAACAAAACAAAAAAACGTTAATTTCTGTGATGGCCTGGCGGCCTACTCAGGGTGTCCCCACGCCTGCCGCCTAGTGACTGCTGGGATAGGCTCCAGCATCCCCGCGACACTGAGAATAGGATAAACGGTTTGGATAATGGATGGATGGATGGAACAAACTTTAATTTGACAAATTGCCCCTTGAAATCTAGAGAGTTTATGACACACCAATACAATTTGGGGTCCTCCATCATTTTCCCCCTTGGGATCAATTTTAATGAGGTTTAAATTGAATTTTAATTGAATATAAATAACATATACAGTATACATATATACATACACACACACACACTCACACTCACACAGTATATATACAGTGTGTGTGTGTGTGTGTGTGTGTATATATATATATATATATATATATATACACACACACTCACACATACATATATAGATTAAGACACACACACACACATATATATATACACACACATACATATACACACATACACACACACAGTATATATACACAGTATATATAAATACAGCATATATATATATATATATATATATATTATCCATAACAGCATCTTAGAGGGAAACCTTGATATACAGCAAGTGACCATGAGTTGTCAACCAGGCTACGGTGTCAAATTATGGTACAGCATAAAAGAGGGGGCCTTGGCCTGGAAAAGTCCCACCTTTCACATATAGTTTGCTTTTACCTCTTTGTAAGTGCATGGAGGACATTGTGAACTATGTAAGGGGTTCCCTTCCCCCTCCTTTGAATCTAACCCTTCTCCAGATCATTGGCATACTGGTGATGCGTTGACTTTTGACATTTCCACGCCCTGTTAGGAATTATTGTCTGCTGCCAGTACTCATAAAACCCCATTACCATTATCTTTTAATGCTTCTTTTTATCCAGTTCTCTGTGTTTTTTAAGTCCTTTACGCTCTCATAGTATAACTTTTCCTTTGAAAGGTCCGCTCCAATGATTCTGTCAGACAAGTTTTATTGTGGAACGTTATTAATGTTAGAAGTGTCATTTCTTTGAACTTCAGATGTATCATTTGATTTGTTATAAATGGCTTTTGTGCAGCTTCTCTGAGCACAGCCAATTCTCAGGAGGTTGATGGGGAGTGGCCCTCGGTTCACAGGACTCTTTATTGATAGATAGCTAGCTAGCTAGCTAACCTAAGCAACTATTCAAAAACAGACCAGATGACGGCCCTACCAACTGACTGTCCGACTGAGTCAATGTGTTAAATGAGTTGATTTTTCACCAGAAGCAGATTGATTTTCTGAAAAGGTTTAATTACATTGAAAACCAGGGGAAGAGTTTTTCAAGGGGCTTTATAATCACATCTTCACTGCAACAGCATTTTTAATATTTTGGGTAATGTTAAATCAAACAAACCGTCTGTTAGAAAACATTGGAAAACATGATTTCCATCAGACTGGATCTTCAAATCTTCTGAACTTTTGTTTAGTCCTTTCCTTCTTTTTGTTTACTCTCTCTTCCTTGTCTTTATGCATGCTCAATAATCCAGGTAAGGAAATCACAGGAAGTTGAATCAGTTCATCTGGACACAACGTTTATTGAGAGAGAAATGTTTCATCAGTCATCTAAGTGACCTCTTCAGTCTCAACTGACTGCAGGTATCCCCACCCTTATAAACAATATAGTGGCATAACGACCGAAACCAGCGATCGGTTTCATATGCAAATTGCTGTGAGGCCCGTGACCATTAACTAGAGTTACAATGGCCCTTTGTACTATTCACAGATGATTGGGGAATAGTTTCAATCACAGCATTGTAAGATGGTGACATATGTACTCTTAGCCACCCTCCCCCCTCCTCGTTTCAGGGATGGTTGTTCCCTCTTCACAAAGATGGCCTCTTTGACTCCCCGTTCAAACCATAATTTCTCCCTATCAAGCATGTGCACACACTCATTCTTGAAAGCGTGACCACTGGCCTGTAGATGGGTGTAGAGTGTAGAGTCCTGGCCTGACGCGGTAGCTCTTATGTGTTGTGCCATCCTGTTGGCCAGCGTCTGTTTGGTTTCCCTGATGTACAAGTCACGGCAATCATAATAGAGTACAGTATATTGCTCTGTTTGTGCCGGGTGACCTGATCCTTGGGGTGGACCAACTTCTGGTGCAGCGTGTTTTTGGGGTTTGAAAGAAATTGAGACACAATGTTTAGAAAATATGTGTCTCAGCTTTACAAACACTCCCGCCACATATGGAATCACCACTGGTTTATGCTTAGGCAGCTGTTGTCCTTCTCCTCTCTTTATTTGGCCGGTGCACTGTTTGGGCATCTTCTTGGCTTTGACAAATGCCCAGTTCGGATAACCACATTTAGCCAGGGCCTGTTTAATGTGGGGTTTATCCCCTTCCCCGGCCACTGTGTCGATGGAGACATTTTCAGCTTGGTGGTACAGCATCCTGATGATTCCTAGTTTGTGCTTCAGTGGAAGACGAGGGTCAAATCCTAAGTACTGATCAGTATGTGTTGGTTTACAGTAAATATCAACAATCAAATGTCCACCATCACCAATGCAATTTCACAGTTTAAGAAGGCTAACCTGTCATTTTTCACATCCTCCCTGGTGAACTTGATGTGGTTGTCCACAGACTTAATGTGGTCGGTGAAATGTGATACATCCTGAGATTTAATTTCAATCCAGGTGTCATCCACAAATCTGAACCAATGGCGAGGTGGTGTCCCTGGTC
Source organism: Lampris incognitus (assembly GCF_029633865.1). Taxonomy (NCBI): domain Eukaryota; kingdom Metazoa; phylum Chordata; class Actinopteri; order Lampriformes; family Lampridae; genus Lampris; species Lampris incognitus. The sequence goes on from NC_079218.1 coordinate 25,401,988, forward strand.
CCTGGAAAGGACATCAGAGCACTCTTCCAACTCTCTTCCTTGTTTCAACCATCTCTTTGTTTCCTTGTCTTTAAATTTCTCCTTCCTTGACAACATAGTTAGTTAAAGTTCATGTTGTTTTTAATCAAAAAATTTTTTCTGTGTGGCGCTAATTGTCCCTTCAGCCAGAGCAGCAAATCATTTTGTGGTAAGACTGCTGCTAGCAGCTTTTCTGAAGTCCAGTTCAGTTGTGACTTTAAGGCAGATGAAAGGACATGTACATATGATAAATAGGGTGTGCCATCTTTCCTTTCAGCTCTTCTAAATGCTACTATGCTGATTTATTTTTTCACAGTTTAACCATTTAATCACTTGAGCTTAATTGTAATTATTATAATTATGAATAGTCAGGATTGTAAATTAAGGTATCTACAAGATAATGTGGCTAGACGTAGCTGATTTATAAGGTAGCTTTCTGCATCTGTTCCTTTGTCACCACTGAAATTAAGACTTGAAGATCTACCTGTGACCAACTTGCAGCCATGATGTTATTGTGATGACGCGTCGAATGTTCTGTTGCTTTTATACAAGAGTTTTAGAAACTTTAGGGGCGGCATGGCTCAGGAGGTAGAGGGGGTCGTCTAGTAATCGGCAGGTCATTGGTTTGATCTCCGGCTCCTCCAGACAGCGTGTCGAAGTGTCCTTGAGCAAGAAACTGAACCCAAAACTGCTCCTGATGAGCAGGTTGGTGCCTTGCATGGCAGCCTCCTCCATCAGTGTATGAATGGGTGTATGAATGGGTGAAAGTGAGGCATACACTGTAAAGCACTTTGAATGGTCAGTAGACTAGAAAAGTGCTATGTAAATACAGTTAATTTACCATTTTAGAAAGAAAAGAAAAGAAACCAAGAACAATCATTTGAAATGTATTGTTGATACGTGAAACTTCATCCACTAAAAAATGCTGTTCAGCCACAAGTGGATTTGTTTCTATGCAACCGAGAGATTATGTTACTCTCTGAGCAATAAAGTGGAAATAAATGACCCTAGCATAAGAAATAGCTTTAGTTAGAAATACTTGTAAATGAACATTCTGTAACACTACAAACAACAACCTTAATAAAATAAACATTGTAAACATGAATGAAATAACAATAGTGGGTATAGAATTATATTTGCAGGTTTAAGTTAATCTGTACCCTGATGGTAATTGAGCGGTTCAAGAGGAAGCCATGTGCTGCAGGATGTGTATTGGCCTAAGCGTCAGATACGCTTGCTCGCTTAAGTGCTGGCGTCTACCGTGTGCGGTGTCCGAGTCAGGCTGTCTTGATATTTAACGGCTATTTTGAAACACATCCATTGTCGACAAGGACATTTGTAGACAGACGCTGAAATAAGATGTTGATGAAATCATCTGTTAGAAGCTGATTATCCCATTTACTTGTGATAATAACAGCTCTTGGGAGAGAAGCAAAGAAAGGGACAGAAAGAGAAAGAACAGAGAAATAAGAGAGAGAGAGAAATAAGTCTGGCTGTCTGTTCATCCATCCGTCTATAGATCCTGATCTCTATTGTTGGCTCTATTGTGGCTTTCTTTCTTGTTCTTTCTTCCTCTTCTGTATTCCTGTCTTCCGCTTCACATTTTTACAGTCTAATGTTCGCCCCCCATCTGTTCTCATTGAATTAATAGTCAGGTTTCTGTCGTTCTGACTGTATTCTGCCTCACTTCCTTGTTTGACATCGTCACCCTGGACAGATGGACCAACCAATTACACGCATCTCTGCTGTCATGTGACCTGCCTGGCGCGCTCTGTGGTTAGTACAGGTGAAGTGTTGTGGATGCTGTGATCTCATAGTAAATAACGCATGGCTCTCAGCCAATCAGATTGCTTGATCATGAACAGCGTTTGTAAAAATAATAATTACACACCCCTATAGTTCCACATTTGATAATAAAAATATGTTGACAAGTTGAAATGTGAATGTGGCTTAATTTTGACTACTCGACGTTATCTAATGAATACTGAATGAATGCGAATGTACCCTGTAGAGACAACTTACTCATTCATCCAGATAGGCTTGCACACATCAGATGTCTCCTGCCAGAACAGAAAGTCTGTGCTGGTAGTAGCTTAAACAATCAGTCCAGAGAACAACATTTTTCCTGTGAATATTTTATCAAAAACAAGAAGTGCAGCTGCTATATTTTCAAAGGTGCCCCTTTTATTCACGAATAAACGTCTGCTGAATTTGGGTAAATTTCAGTTTTTAGAAAATTGAAAGATGATGGGGCTTGTACACCTTTGGTGATTGCTGAATTCTCCAGCTGAATTTTGACTAGCAAGAAATGCAGATTTGGAGCCCGGAAGGAACATTTTGACTAATTGTAATTTGATGCTACACACATCATCTAAAACTCCCTTGTGAGCAGTAGTCAGTCAAATATTTTTATTGATTACAATGCAATTCTTTATAAGTAAAATGGAACTATGTTTGGTCACCATGTCGGGGACAACCATGACGTTAGTCAACATTTTAAGTCTACATAACCAAAAAAAACAAAAAAATACATTTAATTGGTCATAATTGTCCATCCATCCATCCATTATCCTGCTCTCAGGGTCGCGGGGATGCTGGAGCCTATCCCAGCAGTCATTGGGTGCCAGGCAGGGAGACACCCTGGACAGGCCGCCAGGCCATCACAGGGCCAACGACACACACACACACACACACACACACACACACACACACACACACACACACACACACACACACACATTGTTTACGTTGCTGTTTTGGGGGCAGGAATATCGGCTCAACTAGACTCATTTCACGGAGAAAAAAACCACGCGTGCACTTCGTCGGTGTTGCTGGAACCGGAAAAGAAGTTTCTTTATTTTGCACATGCTCCTTTATAGGCCACAGGTCAACACAACAGCGCCCTCTCGTCGTGACATCAGTAAAAGTACACAGACACATAGCCTTGGCCTAGCCAGTATGTTAACAGCATTCACACCTAGGGACAATTTAGTACGGCCAATTCACCTGACCTACATGTCTTTGGACTGTGGGAGGAAACGAGAGCCCCCAGAGGAAACCCACATAGACATGGATAGAACATGCAAACTCCACACAGAGGACAACCTGGGATGACCCACCAAGGTTGGACTACCCCAGGGCTCAAACCCAGGACCTTCTTGCTGTGAGGCGACTGCGCTAATCACTGGGCCACCGTGCTGCCCTGGTCATAATTGTAATTTCTAGAATTGGAATTCAAAATGATGATGATGATTGACGAGTCACAACTGAATCATATATATGTTGACTCTTCTATATTATAGGTGGTTGGTGAAAGGTGATACCTGACTGTCTCTTTAAACCATCATATGTTCTATGGTAAAAATATGCATGTTTCTAAATTAACTATTGTGTGCATGTGTGAATGTTTACCCTGGATTAATACTGCCAAAATTACCAAATGTATGTTACAGAACTGACTGTAGGCCAAACATTTGTTAGACTATTCCTTTTCCCAGCAAACATGCCTCTTTGGGGCCCAGGTGGAGCCACTGCGGGCAGGAACAGAGGGCCCACTGTGGGCAGCCCACCTGTGGGCCCCGTTACCAGCATGAAATGAGGGGCACGTGTGGGCCCCACACTAAAGGCTCCTGATGAGGCCCCAGTGGGCAGCCACACTCAGCCCAGCCCCTGGGCTGAGTGTGGGCTGCCCACACTAAGTAGAGTGGGCCCTCAGTGGGACCCATTGTGGACCTGCAGCATGCCCATAGTATGCCCACACTTTGGGCTGGGAGCAGTGGTCCCACACGGGCCCATAGTGCCCCATGTGTACCTGGTATGCTAGTGACATTTGATTGACAGCCAGCTCAAACAAAAAAATGAAGAAAATATAAATTATACGAAGAAAGAATTTATTGAAAATTGGAAACAATTGGAATTGAAAAACAAAACTATATACCAAATTAAATGCTTTTATAAAACAGAACAACAAACATAGAACCACATTTGAACACAATAAGAAAATTAAATCTAAAAAAAAAACCCAAACATTAAATCTCTTTATTTTTTGCTCCTTCTGCTCATTCCTCCGTCTCTATCCCTGGCATTTCTGAGCCACATTTTGATGGCAGCTTCCACCTCGGATGCTGTGGCCTAGCTGCTTTTTGTCACAGCATCTGAAGAAAACAACAATTGAAATGTAAGTGCACAGTATGAGTTAGCCACAGGTGGAGCATTTAATCTAGCCTGGGATTCCATTCATCTGTTGGGGTAGAGGCAAATCTCGAACAGAGATGTCTCGAAACCTGGGCAAGTAAAGCCAAAATTATCTGTATGTGACCGTGTTTTTTTATTTAGGTAAACTGACACTTTGATGTCCCGTGGACTCAGGCGGGGCAAAAGTCAAATTAAACTAACCAAATCCAACTTCTTGGAGTATTTAAAGTAATGAGGATTGGCTCCACCATGTGACCAAGCCCAAACTGAACCAGGGCCATATTTACTTGTGCACTGCTAGAGTGATAGAGTGTGTCAAGTTTATTACTGCACACATGCACAACATATCAGATGTATTGCAGACTATATGAGACTACAATAAGCTTCTGTGTGTGTATGTTCGCTAAATTTCTGGTGGTTCAAAATTATTAAAATTGTAAAGTTATGAGTAATAGTTAATCTGTAATTAAGAACAGCATGAGCTGCTCTATGGGAACATTTAAGGGACAAAAACTTAACAAAAAAACTAGTGTTCTTTCTCTTAACTATAATATGAAACAGCTGCGACAAACCAAAAAGTTGAGACGGTACTTGTCTTCTTGGATGGGCAGTTTTAGTTAAGTATGGGATGGATCGGTTATACCTTGGACAACTTGTTTACATTTTACTGTCATTTTTGCAGAGGTCTGACTATATGCAGCATTGGGCATGGGTGGTAAATAAAAAGTTTGAGTACTGCTTACCCTAAAGCAGTTGTAATCTTAAAACATTTTAACTGTACTGTCAACAGGGGGTTGACCTCAAAGGTCAAAACTTCTGTGGGCCCCGCATCGGCTAACCCACAGAGGGCCCATGTGGGCTTACTGTGGGCAAGACCACAGTTGGGCTTGCCCACAGTAAGCCCACATAGGTGGCTCAAAGGGCAAAACTGCTGTGGGTCCCGCATGGGCTGACCCACAGGGGCCCATGTGGGCTTACTGTGGGCAAGACCACAGTGGATTGCCCACAGAAAACCCTCATGGGGGCCCCAAAGGGCAAAACTGCTGTGGGCCCCGCATTGGCTGACCCACATGGGGCCCATATGGGCTTACTGTGGGCAAGAGCACAGTTGGGCTTGCCCACAATAAGCCCGCATAGGGGCCTGAAAGAGCAAAACTACTGTGGGCCCCGCATGGGCTAACCACATTGGGCCCATGTGGGATTAGTGTGGGTTTGCCCCTGCCCACATTGCCCCACAGTAAACCCACACCAACCCACAGTGGGCCCGCACGGGCATGTTTGCTGGGTTGCTATTTTGCAGGGGGAATTTATTGTGTGTGTTTAGAGACCCTACAATGATGTATGTGTGTTGGGATTCTAATCTAGATCTTAACATATATATTTTTTTCTTTTTTAATTTTCCCCCTTTTTCTCCCCAATTGTACTTGGCCAATTACTCCACTCTTCCGAGCCATCCCGGTCGCTGCTCCATCCCCTCTGCCGAACCGGGGAGGGCTGCAGACTATCACATACCTCCTCCGATACATGTGGAATCGCCAGCCGCTTCTTTTCACCTGACTTTGAGGAGTTTCACCAGGGGGACGTAGTCACGTAGCGCATGGGAGGATCATGCTATTCCCTCCAGTCCCCCCCCCCCCGAACGGGCACCCCGACTGACCAGAGGAGGCGTTACTGCAGTGACCGGGACACATACCCACATCCACCTTCCCACCTGCAGACACGGCCAGCTGTGTATGTAGAGACGCCCGACCAAGCCGGGGGTAACATGGGGATTCGAACCGGCGATCTCCATGTTGTTAGGCAAGGGAATAGACCGCTACGCTACCCGGACACCCTCATCTTAACATATATGTAGAAAAAAGAACCACAAAGACAAATCTTTCTGTATTTTCTCTTCAGTTCAGTTCCATTGCTTGCATTGCAGCAACGAGTAAAAACAACACAATCAACGCACAATACATGCACAAATTAGTTAATGACATGGCTGCACATTGCAGCACCCAACATTTAAAATAATGAAGTGGAAGTTGGAGACCTGACATGCAAAAGAAGTAAGCATGTCATTGTGAAAATTAAGTATAATGCAAATTTAGCAAGGCTATTTCACGAGGCAGAAATGAGTTTTGCATCTATCTATATGTCTTCAAATGGATTATCCTCACAAAATGTCCTCCCGATGCTGAAACTGTGCATAGACAGAACAATGTCCTATCAGCCATAACATCCAGTGTGCATTGAGGCACACTTGTACACTGATTGTACAATTAAAGAACCAAGCACTCCGTAAGTGCACTCCTAGTGTATCGAGTGGCCAGTAAAACCCCTCAAAAGTTAAAAATAAGCTGTTTGTTTCCAAACAGTTGCTCTAAGCACAGACGGTTATCATTTGCATGAAGGTAGTCATCATTTGATTTCATTTTTCTTCATGCAAACTGGGGACATTTTGCAGTGTCATTTGATATGCACAGTCCAAATCAAGCCTACACAAAGTGTAAATCTAACAATTTGCAATGCAACTCAGTGAGCAATGGAACAATCCCTCGACAAGGAACACTTTTTACAACGCTGAAAAGCAGAAGGGCAACATTACTGCTGTCACAATGTGCATAGTTATTGGGCAATCACAATAATTACTGCCATTAGGTTAATTATATAAAGTTAATCATTTTAATGTGATACTAAGCAGTGAGATTTTGCAGCCAAAAAAAAGAAAAGAAAAAAAGACAACACATAAAAAAACAACAACAACAAATCAATCAGATACAAGTCCTTTGAGAAAACAGTTTCCACCTCTTCCTGAAGACCTGTATTTGTGAGGGCTTGTCAAAATATTCTGTCACAAATTATTTGCCTGACAAGCGAGTTGCCTTTGGAAATACATCAGTCAATCTCTGATGATACACATGGATCATCAAGACTTCATGTGTTCTCCCTCACTGTGCACCCACACGGTTTTTGTTAACTTGTGAGCACGTCCCTATTATGTCACTTTCAATTAGCCAAATGCCTGGCACCAAAATAAGTACTTTTGATGGGATGTCTTCAAGTGGTGGAGCATGCATATGGTTTTTGACAGTGAGGCAAAAGGGTTTTTTCCCCCTCGTTTTACATTCAAGTTAGAGAAAACGGATACGGGAAACAAAGGTTAAACATAGCATACGCTCACTTTTATTTGTCTTTTTTTTCACACCGACAAGCGAATCAACTATTTCATTCACATTGCCTCACGGTTTTAATGAGCCGGTAACCCTGTTAAAATCAATCGCAATAGCATGGTAAATATTCTTTTAAATTGAAAGAAAAACAGCGTCGAAATGCATTTTAGTCTGCTGCACACCACTTATTGCTCTTTTATGTGACTGTACGTCAGACAAATAGTCCTTATGCGAGTGAATGCCCACCTGCATACATTTCTCTGAAACAAACTGTTTCAATCAAAATAATGATGTCTCGTGATTACCCCCCCCCCTTTTCTTTTCGTTTCGTTTCGTTTCTTTTCTTTCTCTCCTCAATTGTATTTTTGGCCAATTACCCCACTCTTCCGAGACGTCCCAATCTCTGCTCCACCCCCTCTGCCGATCCGGGGAGGGCTGCAAACTACCACATGCCTCCTCCGATACATGTGGAGTCACCAGACAATTCTTTTCACCTGACAGTGAGGAGTTTCGCCAGGGGAACGTAGTGAGTGGGAGGATCACGCTATTCCCCCCCCCGAACAGGCGCCCTGACCGACCAGAGGGGGCGCTACTGCAGCGACCAGGACACATACCCACATCCGCCTTCCTACTAGCAGACACGACCGATTGTGTTTGCAGGGACGCCTGACCAAGCCGGAGGTAACACCGGGATTCGAACCGGCGATCCCCGTGTTGATAGGCAACGGAATAGACCGCTACGCTACCCGGACTTCCCCTCATGATTATCTTTAATTTCAATAGATGGTGTTCGTCACCGATTGCAAAGGAAATGCCTCAGCGCATCATGGCTCAGTTTATGTGGATATTTCATTTACTAAATATGTTGCAGTCAGATGCTGAGAACGGCTGTATCGCTGCTCCTGTCGTATAATGTGCAGAACAGAACACCAATTCACATTTCTACTAAGCCTGCCAATCATTACTGCATATACTTACAATGCATTTGACAACCAAAGTGTAATGTGACTGTAGATATTGTCAGAGTTGATGTTATTTTGGAATTAACTTGTGCAATTCTGCATTACTCACTGACCAAGATTTAAATAATTTACAAATAGTCGGGGTGGGAGGAGGCGATACAGGCACAGACACAGTAATGCGATTTCCTTGGACTTTTGTTTTAGGACTATCTTTTTTTCTTTTCTTTTCTTCTTCTTTTTTTTTGCTTTACCACCTCGACCGCATCCTCCATGATAAAATAAATGCTTCACGGAACATATCAGTCAGAATCATTCATGAACGTCAAAACAAAGATATACTGTAATGTTGGAGTAAGAAAAGCCAAAACCCACTTAAATATGCAGGCAGTGGGGTAATGCTGAGCTTCAAACTGAAATCAGGGCAGGAGCTGGGTCTACAAGCTACCAACACTTCAATAAATACAGTACATTTCACACACACACACACACACACACACACATATATATGTATATGTATATATATATATATTATTTTCAAATGTGTAGCACAGCCGTATAATATCAAAGATTTACCCAGAATTACATACCCAATAATTTGGGCAGCACGGTTGCCCAGTGCTTTGGGCTGTTGCCACACAGCAAGAAGGTTCCGGGTTCGAACCCCAGGCCGTCCCAGGTCCTTTCTGTGTGGAGTGTGCATGTTCTCCCCGTGTCTGCGTGGGTTTCCTCCGAACCATCAAAAAGACATGCATGTTAGGGTTAATAGTCCTGCCTGTGCCCCTGAGCAAGGCAGCGGGAGTTGCTCCCCGGGCGCTGCAGCTGCCCACTGATGCTAGGTACACTGCGAGGATGGATGGATGGGTTAACATGCAGAGGATGAATTTCCCCGCGGGGATTACTAAAGTATATCTACTACTTCTTAATTTATCCATCCATAACACACTTCCTTCAAACTGTTGACTTCAACAAACTACATTTTTTTTTCAAGTTAGAAATAAATATTCAAACATTCGGAGGAAGTCCCCCAGAGGCTTCAAGGGCAGCTGAACAAAATCACAAAGCAGAACTCTGAGCGAAAGCATGTCCAATTATGAAGCATGTAAAGCAGATTGTCGAACATGAAATACAACAAACTTCCGATTCTCCTCAGTAGATTTTGAGTTTTGGCGAATCAGGAAAAATGGCCTGACTGAGTGCCGTGTCATGGCTAAGTCACGAGCATGGACTTTTTTCTTTAGATTCATTTCAAATATAACGACACCGATGGTGGTTGATAGATAGATAGATAGATAGATAGATAGATAGATAGATAGATAGATAGATAGATAGATAGATAGATAGATAGATAGATAGATAGATAGATAGATAGATAGATAGATAGATAGATAGATAGATAGATAGATAGATAGATAGATGGATGGATTTTTTTTTATCGTCCGTCTTGGGGAAATGTGATGTCACAGCTTGTGCATGCAAATACAAGTTCATCTTTATGCAGATGTATATAGTATACACACATATACTCACATACACCCACATAGAGGTATCAAGCTTCGTTTACATACTACAAATACATACACGTCTATGACATTCAGTGGGACATGGGAGTCGTGGGTACAAAGAGATGCAAAGACTGGGGCGTCCGGGTGGTATGGCGGTCTATTCCGTTGCCTACCAACACGGCGATCGCAGGTTCGAATCCCGGTGTTACCTCCGGCTTGGTCGGGTACCCCTTCCAACACAAATGGCCGTGTCTGCGGGTGGGAAGGCGGATGTGGGTATGTGTCCTGGTCGCTGCACTAGCGCCTCCTCTGGTCGGTCGGGGTTCTTGTTCGGGGGGGCTGGGGGGGGGGATAGCGTGATCCTCCCACGCGCTATGTCCCCCTGGCGAAACTCCTCACTGTCAGGTGAAAAGAAGCGGCAGGCGACTCCACATGTATCGGAGGAGGCATGTGGTAGTCTGCAGCCCTCCCCGGATCGGCAGAGGGGGTGGAGCAGCGAGCGTGTTGGCTTGGAAGAGTGGGGTAATTGACTGGATAAAATTGGGGAGAAAAAAAGGGGGGGGGGGTCAAAAAGGAAAAAAAAGAAAAGATGTAAAGACTTTCAGCAGGGTACTTTGTTAGGAGCTACGATGGCAGAAGGGCTGAAATCCTTCCAAAGCAGGCTCTCCCTAAGACCAGATGTGAGCAAAGTGAAGATTGGGTTGAGGGGGTGCCCGGGATCGTGCGCTGTTGGACGTGTTGTCACAGCAGAGCGTGCACAATGAGAGGATGGCGGTGATATTCCAGCAAATCTCAATTTACATATGACAGTTTGCATGGGATACCCACGGGACTCGTACTTGTAACGCCTTGGAAAGCACTGCGATCTTTGATGTACGAAGCACAATGAAGAGACGGACACGTGCCGAGGACGGCCCCGTCGGAAACGATGAACTTCATCCCCCTGTTTCTTACAACCTCGTCTTTCATGTAATCCTATTCCGTGTAACCATTTGAAGTGGATCTCCACATGCTCTCACCATAATCTTACTACTTTCCATCTCTGGAGACAAGACAACCTCCCACCACACACGCACACACACGCACACACACACACACACACACACAGACTGACTGACTGACAGAAGCAGTGCTTTGAGTCATCCTCTCGCGTCTCTTTGGGGTCTGACGTCAAGCAGCGGCTGTGGTAGAGACACGTCACAAACACAGGCAGAAGTGGTGAATGGAGCTGTCGCTCACTAAGACTGTGTCATCTAATCTCCACTTCACTTGTATTTACTTAAGCACGGTGTGATTTTCCAAAAGGAACGACTTGATCTCAATTTATATATACACACACACACACACACACACACACACACACACACACACACACACACATACATATACTTGACCCACTGTGTGTGTGTGTGTGTGTGTGTATATTATCCAGTGGGTCAAGTAAATTCTTTATGAGACAGTACAAGCCTGTTTGAAGCCGTAAGCAATCATCAGCCTCCGTCAGATCTTATAGCATGAAACAGGCTTGTACTGTCTCATAAAGAATTTACTTGACTCACTGGATTATCTTGCTCCTTATTTGTTGAGTACTTTCCCTACCGCTGAGTGTTTCTTTTAACAAAGTTATATATATGTATATGTGTGTGTATATATATATATATATATATATATATATATATATATATGTGTGTGTGTGTGTGTGTTTTATTTTCTTCTTTGGTAGTCCTTGGTGGAGACTGGTGTACGATAACCTTTAGGATATGCAGTTACGTGTAGTGGCAGAGCTGCACGTACTGGGGCACTTAACCTATTGCATTTAACGGATGATATTAGCAGCTGCCTGCCTGAGTTGATCGCATTTAAATTTAACTCATGGCCTAATTTCATTCTGTTCAGCTTTTTAGGAATACTGTTAATAGAAACCAAGTTATCATGTTGCACAAGAAGCACCCAATTCACAGCCCCGGCCAAAATCCCCATGGAAAGGACTGGTGAAACGACAAAGAATTCAAGATTTAACTCTGCATGATGTAAATTTGGCATCTGGGATAGTCCTGTTGGTGTGATGAAATATTCAGAATAGAATTATGGATGTGGTCCTCATGTTTACCTGTCAGCAGTTTCATAATCCGCATCACACCGAGGTGTGTGTGTGTGTGTGTGTGTGTGTGTGATTGTTTGTGTGTGTGTGATTGTGTGTGTGTGTGTGTGTGTGTGTGTGTGTGTGTGTGTGTGTATGTGTGTGTGTGTGTGTGTGTGTGTGTGTGTGTGTGTGTGTGTGTGTGATTGTGTGTGTGGGGAGGGGGTAAGAGATGAGGAAGTGAGAGAGAAAATATGTATGTGGCGTGTGTGTGTGTGTGTGTGTGTGTGTGTGTGTGTGTGTGTGAGGGGGGCAGAGTGATGGACATTCATAAGCGTATGGGAGAGGGAAGAGGCATTCCTGCACTGATTGTTTGCAGGCTAATTCTGTGTGACCCGAATTGGGTCATATTGGATTCCAGCCAAATGTGTATTTTTAATTTACTACGTTTCCGAGCTTTCAATAACATCGTATAGACTACAGCTTCTGTGAGGCAACTTCCATTATTGAGAGCAGCGGAGAAACGCAGTCCAGCAAAGCCTATTATCGCTTAAATCATGTCTTACTATAATTACCTTTATTAATTGGTCTAAACTGGTTTTCATCCTTTTCGTAATCTTTAGCTTTTGTTTGTTTTATTGTCGTTGCCTTGTCTGTTATTTGCTTGTTCTTTCGTTCTATCTATCTACATGGGTTGGACTTTCACTGTTTTGACTAATTTTTATTTGCTTTATTAATCTAATTCATCCATCCATCCATCCATTATCCAAACCGCTTATCCTGCACTCAGGGTCACGGGATGCTGGAGACTATCCCAGCAGTCACTGGGTGGCAGGCGGGGAGACACCCTGGACAGGCCGCCAGTCCATCACAGGGCACACACACACATAGGGACAATTTAGTTGGGCCAATTCACCTGACCTACATGTCTTTGGACAAAACCGGAATACCCAGAGGAAACCCATGCAGACACGGGGAGAACATGCAAACTCCACACAGAGGACGACCCCCAAGGTTGGACAATCCCGGGGCTCGAACCCAGGACCTTCTTGCTGTGAGGCGACTGCGCTAACCACTGCGCCACTGTGCCACCCTTTTAGCTTTTACAGTTTTTTTAATTTTATTTCTGAGTTTGTTGAGGATCATTGTAAATTCGTTTTGTAAAGTGTAATATGAATGTTTTTTTAAATTATTATAAATATAATTTTTATTAATAGCAACTTATCGTACTGGTGTGGATATGATTTTTGGCACACATTTATCTTAAATTAAAAGCTCACATATTGTAAACAAACTGCAAAATTAGAGGAAAAAAAGTCACTATTATGAGCAGCTACTCATATTGTACATATAAATTGATAATTTGCAATACAATGCAGTGCATCTAAACTGTAATCTTGACCAGTACCAACTGGTAAAGATTCTTGGTACCATTATCTCCTTGAACTGGCCAGTTATACTTGCATTGCTTTTTATAGCCTTTTCACTATATGTGGTACTGTAAACCCTACACAGATATTCATAACTGGCAATATTTACACATTTTCATGTTAACGTTTTTTTTTTTTACCGATTTTTTTTATAGCTTTCCACACAATATCTAAATGTATATGACAACTATGATTTTCCACATCTGTTTAAAGCTGGAGCCAATCAATGTCCGTTCTACACCAGCCATGCTTGTGAAGTGAAATACACCTTCGTTCATCCAGTCTATATCTAAGATCAATTGAAAACAGGTCAGAATCTTTAAAAAAAGCATGAACATAATTAGCTACAGTATGAATCACTGAATTTATCCCAAATTGCAGCGTTTTGCACCGAGTGGCTGCAAGTTTTGCAACTCCAGAACCCAAATAAATGATCAATAATGGCTACGAGTATCACATATTTTGTTCATAAAACAGTCACTGTAAAAGTAAAAGCCAGACGTTAATGACCTATTGAATTACACCAACATTGCTGGGTGTCGAGTCAATGACTGGCTGAGGCTCAGCTTGCAGGAAACTGCTGCATCTTAATAATTAAACAGACAAATGTCCAGTTGACCCCAGGTGCACATTATTTGATACGTCGACTTACAGAATATCTATTCAGTACATTTGTTGTGTTTATTGAACAAAGTCATTGAGTGTTTTGCCCCCATTAAACGAAGATGTGCCAGGAGGATTCTGTCTGGGAGCTCTGAGAAAGTCTGTTTGCCGTGAGACTCGCTCACAGTGCACAAGCCCTGGCAAAGAAAAACATACTGCATAAATGATAGCCACATGAAACCTTCAGCACAACCACCCGGTGTTGGACTTTTTTGCCTCGTCTCTTGCACATAGAAAAAAAATAATCTGAAGGAGGGGAATTGTTTGGTAGGTGAGCAGCAGAGTGGCAGGTTCATAGATAAGGTGAGAATTTATGCATGGACAAGATTAGAAACTCATCTTGTGGTTACCCCTTCAACATGGGCCTGGATGATAGCAAAGCTCACCCAACAAGAAGCAGATAGACCGGGGGAATAGAAATCTGGATTCATTTGTGCAGTGTTGAGACCAGTGGTATTCTAGACGAGTCTTGACCAGTGCAGCAGCTGAGAAACTGAACAAGAAAACACAAGTCCAGCAATGGAAGACTCACGTCTGTTCTCTACTTTCTCCCATAGTGTAATTGTATGTCTGTATCATGACTAATCCTGCATCCTCACATAATTTGGCTGTTGGAAATGTCAGTGAACTCAACTGTCACCTCTTTGGCACCATCACAGATTCATATAAAGAGGTATGCGTGGGAATGTTGTTGTAGGAGGTGGCACAGAGATTATTAACACACAGCTTGAATCAGTCATTTTGACGGAATCCAAATCAGTTATGTTTTATTTTTAATAAACCAGAAGGTATCAGGAATCAGGAACTCTTTGAAATGACATGAAATATAATTTCCCCCGAGCCCACAGCAGTGCAACACAAAGACAAAAACACAGATCTAAAATGATAAAAACTAAAAGAACACATATATAGGAAACCACAAAAAAAAAATCACTGTCTAAGGGAACAAACGCCAGACAGGATGACTGTTGGAATTGCTGGTCTGCATGGGCTAGCAGTGAGCTTAGCCTGCCCCGCTTCCGCGTCCTGTCAGACCGCCCTCGGTGTTTCCTCCTCAGGTGCAGCTCCAGGTTGGGCCGTGGTCCATAGGCCCACCAGACGCAGCAGACCAGGCTCCCCCAGCTGATCCAATGCCAGCTCTCCAAGCCAGACACCCTTGACACACCTCCCCGCACTCCACACGACACCAAAAACACAGTCAGTACTAGGCGAAGCCCCCGCCAGACCGCCCTCAGTGTTATCGGAACTGCTGGTCTGCATGAGCTAGTAGTTAGTTAGCTTAGCCTGTTCCGCTTCCGCATCCTGTCAGACTGCTCTGTTTCTTCTTCGGGTGCAGCTCCAGGCAGGGCTGTGGTCCCTGGGCCCATGGGACGCAGCAGACCAAGCTCTCCCGGTTGATCCAGCGCCAGCACTCCCAGCCATCAAACAAAGACATTTAGTTGATGAAACAAAAAGTCATCACATTCATGCAAAATAAACATGTACTAATGTCACTGCCAACATGCTCATATGCACTTAACACTGATGCTGTTAATAATGTGCACTGCAAAACCTGTAACCTGGAAATTAATTGCAACATGATACCATTCATTGTTGACATACCTGGATGGTACTGACTCTCCAAGAGTTCAGGGAGAGTTTGACTTATTTTGTATGATGCTTTGTTGACTGGTTGCATGACCATCCTTACTTGTGCTGTCTCCCTTCACATTAGCTTCATTGCCTGTAATTCTTCCAAATGAAAACACACAGAACTGAAATACTCGACAGACTCAACTGAAAAGCTCATTAACAAGTGGTGTAGTTCAGTATTTAATCAAAGACTCCATCTGTTCGGACAAATCCCCCATGTGCTGTTTTGAAAGTAAATGGGGAGAGACAGAAAGTAGAGTATACGGAGAGGAGATAGGTGCCAGTCATGGATGGGCTTGTTATTTATGGACTATTAAGTAGAGAGGTTATATGATAGGACCCTAGCTCTTGGTCACATGAATTGATGATGGTTAGGGATCAGCAACTGCAACTGTGGCTTGATGAAAAGGTATCCTAAAATCAATAAGAAACATTAGCTGGCCAAGTGTATTCCCCTTTAACCTATTCCTGGCCTTTGCCAGATCAGATTCTGTTCTGTTTTCGATAAATTCATTAACATTCAAACCTAAGATAAATACAGAGGTCAAAATATTCTGAACCAGAGACACTCGGGTTTGGATAGTGGTTTCTGAGTACAAACCTGGCATGTTGATTTGTTCAACTCTAATATTTTAGTGAATTCATATTTGTGATTGTTATGAAAAGGTGTGGCTGCTCTTGTGATACTTCCACAAGTACCGTATTTCCCGGACTACAAGTCACACTGGAATATAAGTCGCACTCGGTAAAAAATGTGTTGTTGCGACAAAATAAATAAATAAATAAATAAATAAGATGAACTTTATTAATCTGTGTGGAGAAATTAATCCTCTGCATCTAACCCATTCTAGCTGTGTAGCTAGTAGCAGTGGGCGGCTGCAGCACCCAGGGACCAACTCAAGTTCGTCTTTCCATTGCCTTGCTCGGGGGCACAGACAGGAATATTAACCCTAACATGCATGTCTTTTTGATGATGGGAAGAAACAGAGGAAACCCATGCAGAAACGGGGAGAACATGCAAACTCCACACAGAAAGGACCTGGTACAGCCTGGGGTTTGAACCCAGAACCTTCTTGCTGTGAGGCAACAGTGCTAACCACTGGACCACCATGCCTGGAAGGGTTAAGAAGTCAGCTGCAGACTAGAAAATTGTGCTTTATTTCACTACTTTACCATAGCAGTTGCTATTTCTCATTGTCTCCAAAATGTGCATATGCATGGGTTAAAGCTTTGGAATATAAGTCATAGGACCAGCTAGATGAGCAAAATAACAGCGAGTTATAGTCCGGGAAATATGGTATATGTGTTTATGGTGTTTTCAGTATTTTTATTTTTCATAGTAGACCTCAGTGATTTTGGTGGCTGTACTCTATGTTCTATCTTGGGGCAGCATGGCTCAGGAGGAAGGGCGGGTTGTCAAGTAATCGTAACATCGCTGGTTTGATCCCCAGCTCCCCCAGAGAGCATGTTGAAGTGTCCTTGAGCAAAATAGTGAACCCCTAACTGCATGGCAGCCTCCACCATCGGTGTGTAATGGTTAAATGTGAGGCATACATTGTAAAATGCTTTGAATGGTTGATGTGG
This sequence comes from Lampris incognitus, assembly GCF_029633865.1. NCBI lineage: Eukaryota > Metazoa > Chordata > Actinopteri > Lampriformes > Lampridae > Lampris > Lampris incognitus. The sequence goes on from NC_079218.1 coordinate 25,419,208, forward strand.
CTCTATTGATTGTCAAATGTATTTCACAAATGGGTTGATGGTAGGTCTAATAGCTATTGTGTTGTTAATCCTGTGCTTGCCCATAACATGTGTATTCAGTACGCTTTGGCATGAACTATACAGCAGCACCTTAATGCCTTCAATAATCTCATATTCTCAGCTTTTGTTGTAGATTCCCAGTAAAATTTTAATTGCTTGACTGCTGCAGAGCATCATGGCTTGGTGCTGGCCATAATGAGACACCATGATGTGGCATTTCATTAAATAAAAAACAAAACAAAACAAAAAAACAAACAAAACAACAATGGGCCAAATTAAATTCATGTCATCACAAAGTGTGCATTGGTAGCACCAAACCAAGATAGTTTTCCTAAAAAATATCTAGTGTCATTCCAGATTACTTGGAGAAAAAAAGAAGAGCCAATACATGCTCCATCCATTTTTGTGGTAAAATTTAGACCCACACTGTATTACATTACCTAAGGTTATTATGGTACGATACATCAATTAAGCAATGTACACTGTAAGATTATAGAAAAAGCATACCGTGATGATGTGTGCTTTTACTTACCATATATTTCATGTTTATTACCTGCTCATTTGACATTTCATTGTGTAAAGTACACAGCAAGAGTCTAAGGAGATTGGACTTTACCCATTGCAGAGCATTTGGCAATATCATGAATGTTATCAATGAATCAGCTGCATTACTTCAAGGCACTGAAAGTTTAATGCCTTTAATATGTGCTGAGTAAAGAGTGAGAGAAGAATATTATGAATATGAAACCAAACCAAACACAGCTAATGCAAAGTGCTCTGTAGGGCTTTGCATATGAGAGGAAAGGTTCCCAGAGAGGAATACAAAAAATGTACTGATTAAATCTGTAAAGAGTTTTTGTTTTTGTTATAGTTATTCTTATACTGTAGTTATTTATGGTAAGTGTTAGGGGGTATAATTGTTGCTGTCTAAAGTAAGAAACAAAGGCTTTGGTGGCTGTCTAGTCTATTTATGCAACAGATTAGCACTAATGAAAAGATGTTTAATGGAAAGTAAAAAGCCTTAACTGAGATCCAGACGGAGGGTTTCAAAGAGGAAACTTGAGGGTGATGGGTACCATCAGTGGCGGGATGAGAATGATCTAGGAGTGGCAAGTAAATGCCCAGCTAAGGGTTATCTGGAATGAAGTACATAATGGAAGAAAGTAAGCCTGAGACAAGTTTAGACTCATTCAAATGTACTATTTTGTTTTTTTTCAATGGGGATTTCACCTGTGCAAAAGAAGCCTTTTTTTTTAATAAGATGAGAAAAGCATTACTCTGTAACTATAAAAATGGTTCATGTCAGAACTTTTTTTTTCTTTTAGGTGACACAAGGCCTCCTTCAAACAAGGCTTCTTTTATTTTGTTGGTCTCAAATGAGCCCAGAGGAAGGCCAAAGATGAATGGAGGGTGCTTTGACCAGTGTGTAATTTTTTAACACTTTCTTATCCACTGATGTGGTGCTAGTAGATTTTGATCATCCCCAGGCAGGAATAAGACCACTTTGCTGATGTACTTGGGACCAGGATGGTGACATAAAAGTTTGTAGATCTCAGAGAGACCGCTCTGTGGTTTGTCTTAGCGGAGGTAGAAAGAAAGCCCCTTTATTATCAGGCTGACGATGATGAAGGACCCACAAAGCAGACTGACACAGGTAGTAAAAGTTCCAAAAAAAAGTTTAATCAGGCAAAAAGGTCGGTACAAGTGATTCAATCAGATCAGGTAGAGGTATCAAAAAAGGCAGAGTCACAAAAAACAGGCAATGGTCAAAACATTCACTGAGAAGACAAGAACATAATGCTGGAAGGCTCACATGGGGGTAAAGACAAACTGGCAACATGAGGGAGCAAACACATGGCTTAAATACACACATGTGGGAGCCAATGACACACAGGTGGAACACATTAGGGTGGGACCGGTAATCACACAGGAGGGAAACTTGACAGGAGACATCCAGAATCTGGAGCGGGTCATGACATTTATTTTGTTCTTGTGTTCTTACAATGACAAAATAAATGTCATGACCCACTCCAGATCCGGGCACAGTGGTTAGCGTGGTTGCTTCGCAGCAAGAAAGTCCTGGGTTTGAGTCCCGGGGTAGTCCAAACTTGGGGGTTGTCCCGGGTCGTCCTCTGTGTGGAGTTTGCGTGTTCTCCCCGTGTCTGTGTGGGTTTCCTGCGGGTGCTCCGGTTTCCTCCCACAGTCCAAAGACAATCGGCCATTCTAAATCCCTGGGTGTGAATGTATGTATGTGTGTGTTGACCCTGTGATGGGCTGGCGGCCTGTCCAGGGTGTCTCCCCGCCTGCCAACTAATGTCTGCTGGGATAGGCTCCACCATCCCTGTAACCTTGAGTAAGCATAAGCGGTTTGGAGAATGAATGAATGAATGAATGAATTTGTCCTCTGCATTTAACCCATCCTATGGTCTAGCAACAATGGGCAGCCGCCACTCCCAGGGACCAACTCCAGTTCTTCTTTCCATTGCCTTGGTCAGGGGCACAGGCAGGAGTATTAACCTTAACATGCATGTCTTTTTGATGGTGGGAGGAAACCGGAGCACCCAGAGGAAACCCACGCAGACACCGGCAGAACCATTCCCATGGTAAGTTTATAATGTACGTCCTCTTTGTGGAGGTAGGGAAGGGTTAAGAAGTCATCTGCAGACTGAGTGCACAAGAGTGGTTGATCGCTGTTCAGTAGCCGCAGCTGAAAGCAAAAATATGATTCAGCAGCTAACCTATTTCTTTTTCTGCATGCAGTCTCACTGGTTCCATAGTTTTTACTGAGACATGTACAGGCACAGAGGCCAAACAGAGACCTGAAATAGACAAACAGGGCCAGCTTTTGTTTGCTGGCTCAATTGTATACTCTTTAATAAATGGTCGCTGTGCTTCCAAAAAGACGGCCTCTGGTCACCTGTCCATGTGCAATCAATGAACCTGCCACAGTCTTTAATGAGCAGTTCATCTTTCAACTTCTGTTCAACAAAGAATGGACAAATGGCCAAGATTTGGACACCTCATGGTTGGGGAATGACACAGAGTTAGAGAAAATCTCAAATGATCCATCAGACCGCATAAGGAAGAAGTCTAGGGGTCTCATGCATAGAACCTTCTTTATGTGACAATTTTTAAAAAAAATGTGCTTATATACACAGGGAGCTGGTACAAATAGCAACACTGCAATCCATTAGTTTTCACAACAAGAAAAAAATAAATAAAAAGGGGAAAAAAGAAGTGTAATTCGAAACATACCCATGGGATATTTCCATATACATATACTAATGCAGTGCATATTGTTATTGTGTGTGATGTATACATGCATTAAAATTTGAATAGAATCCACACTAAAAGGTTACATGTGCACAAGAAAAAAATGCGCAAGTAAAAATAATCTTATTTATAATACAGAGTGCTCACCAAATTGTGCACCCTTTGACCATTATAAATCCAAAACAATTTGACATTTTGGTCAGGTGCCTCTCATCCCCACCCAATTACCTCCAAAAAGTCATGAATTGTTGTTGAAACACCCTTTTAGAATCCTTATATCGGGATAAATTGGCCCATGTTTCTCTGTCAACTCGTTTTTGGTGAATAAAATGGTCAAATCTGGATGAAAACTCTAACTCAGTTTCACAGACTTTGAAAAAGAGATGCTGCTTGGTGTGGTAGAGGCCGGAAACAAAAAAAACATGCCGGCCAGCTGGACTCTCTAACAAAAGAAAATGTGTTGAGTGGCAGCATGTTGCAGAAGTGGTAAATGCATTCAGCTCTGAAGCCTCCACAATTAATGAGCTAAAATGGTTGGACATAAAAGTAGAGCCCAGCAAACACAATGGTGCACAGCAGTGAAGTGTGGCTGCTGGTGGGGGAGAGGGACACTGGCGCTCACTTGCTTTGATCAGAGAATTGCTGCCATAATGGGAGAAGACATTATCAGTGGTGTTTTGCCAGCATGCGAAAGGGACTCTGACATAGTTGTGGATGAAGGTATTGATGATGAGTAACTGCTGTATTTATTTTTCAACATTTCAAAGAACACTAACCAAACTACACATCAACATGTTGGAAATTTCTCCACACCTCCAAGGAATTTATGAATAAAGGATGTATAAATGTTTATTCATTATGGTTCAGACTGTGATACTGCACAGTGGTGGAGACATGGCTCCAGTGGAAAAGGATTCTGAAGAGAGTGGCTGTGTGCCACTATAAGCATCAGGTGTCCCCCCCATGCTAAAACTGTGGGGCAATCAGGCAGGTTTTTTTTTTCATGGATGCTGCGCTAGAGGCACAGAATAGGCTAGAGCTGTGAATAATATTTGTTGTAACCAATAAAAATGCCTGAAATCCGCTGTACAAAAGCAGCATTTGGCTGCATGTTGTGTTATGCCAGGTATGGGGTCATCCATCCTCCAATCAGGATGAAGAAAGTGCTGCACGATTTGGTGACAAAGTCATATGGCGATTATTGTGGACAATATTGCGATTGCAATATAATAAACACATTTTTTTGCGGTTTTTTTGTTTGTTTTTGCCACCAGTTCATCAGCATTAACCTGCTCGTTGTCATCGGTATCCATTTTTTCCTTCTCTCTGGTGTGCACATAGCACACTGGATAGTCATGTGACCCTAGACTGCGTACCTTCACTGTCTAAACAGAGACTGATTGGTCATCTCTTAATTATGGGCGTGGATATGCAGACTTTACACAAACAGACGTTCACACGTCGTGCACATTTTATTATTTCATTAAATCACAGCCTTTTGCGGTTATGTAATTGCACAGGCTGACATCACGATTGCGATTACGATTAATCGTGCAGCACTAGTGATTCTAGCTGTTATATGGTTTGGAGACAGTGGCACTGATGAAAAGACAGGAGGCGGAGCTGGAGGTGGCAGGGTTGAAGATGCTAAGATTTTCATTGGGAGTGATGAAGAAGGACAGGATTAGGAACGAGTATATTAGAGGGACAGCTCAGGTTGGATGGTTTGGAGACAAAGCAAGAGAGGCAAGATTGAAATGGTTTGGGCATGTGTGGAGGAGAGATGCTGGGTATATTGGGAGAAGGACGCTGAATATGGAGCTGCCAGGGAAGAGGAGAAGAGGAAGGCCAAAGAGGAGGTTTATGAATTTGGTGAGGGAGGACATGCAGGTGGCTGATGTGACAGAGGAAGATACAGAGGACAGGAAGAAATGGCAACGTATGATCCGCTGTGGCGACCCCTAACGGGAGCAGCCGAAAGTAGTAGTAGTAGTAGTAGTAGTAGTAGTAGTAGTAGTAGCAGTAGTGACACATATTGTTGGGCATGTTCAATAGTAGAAAGGACATTTGGACCGCTTAAAGGGTCGCTGACAATACCTAGATGGCTCTGGCACAGGAGGTTTCTATAAGACAACAAGTGAAGCAGTGCTTCACCAAAAAACAAACAAAAAACATAACACACATATCACATAAAACATTTTTTTTTTATGCCAACATTTCATTAGAATAACTATTTCCTCTGTGAATCAAACAGAAAAAGTGTCGGTTAAAAAAAATGTGTCGTGGGTATTGTGCAATACAGGGACCTCTTCAGGTGACACAGGCATCTGAGGGAGCATTGCTCCCTCAGAACTGTTCATCTACCCTCCTCTTTAACTGGTGGTGTTTTCTCCTGATGACAAGGCCTGCTTCCCCTACTAACCAAATTGTCACTGTCATTTTGATAAAATCATTAAATAATTTTCTTTGCCTGGTTTCTTCAAATTGGTGAAATGGCATCCCTGTGAATTGTAATGCATGGTAAATGTCAGTCAATGTGTGTGATGAAAGAGTGCACTGTGTTCCCTTGTTCGCCTCAGAGGCCACCATGATAAGTCTACAGAAGGGAAGCCAGATGAATTTGGCTTCCCTTTCTGAAAAAAAAAGAAAGAGAAAAGACAAGTATCTGTTGATCAGATGTGTCTACTGTCATGCAAGTGGAAAAATATGAGTGGTCAGGACTAAAAAAAACTGTTCAGGGAAGCCAGCTCCACTCACACCTTCACACCAGGGGAGTTAGCTAGTTTTCACTGGAGCTAAACAAGAGAATGTTTATGATGACCTTTGTCTTCAAATTGGGTGAGTCAAATTCAAAACCCTTGTTCCCCTCATCGCCCCCCCCTCTCTCTTCACCTCTTTCTATGTGACCCACCACAGCATACACAGGTAGGGTCAAAATAGGGCTTGAGTTTCTGCCCCTTTGCCCAGTTAGTCCAAAAGTGCAGTTTTGAATGGAATTTAACAAATTCATATTTTGTAAAAACATTTGTTGTCATTTATAAAATGGGATAGATAAACACACTTTGCAGTTACAGAATCATGCAACAATCCCCTTAAAAGACTTAGAATTCTGCCATTCATTTTAACAGAAATAATAATCAAATTTAGGGCAAAAAAATCAAAGTAAATTTTTTTTAAACAATTGAAGAAATATACCGCATAAAAAAATAAAAATACAGGGATCGCCGGTTCGAATCCCTGTGTTATCTCCGACTTGGTCTGGCGTCCCTACAGACACAATTGGCTGTGTCTGCAGATGGGAAGCCGGATGTGGGTATGTGTCCTGGTCGCTGCACTAGCGCCTCCTCTGGTCAATCTGGGTACCTGTTTAGGGGGGAGGGAGAATTGAGGGGAATAGCGTAATCCTCCCATGTGCTACGTCCTCCTGGCAAAACTCCTTACTGTCAGGTGAAAAGAAGCGGCTGACGACTCCACATTTTATCGGAGGAGGCATGTGGTAGTCTGCAGACCTCCCTGGAAGAGTGGGCTAATTGAGCAGGTCCAATTGGCAATTGGGAAGAAAATCCAATTATTAAATACATAAATAAATAAATATGCACATCTCATGAAGTAGCTCAATGTTTTAAAGTTTAAATGGAGTTGCTACATGAAAATATGTGGGGGTAGTTAGAGTACAAACTATTTGGACAGAGCAATAAAGATTAAAAAAAATGATTTCAACTACCCTTCATGATGAATGTGTGTATTGCTGAAAAGAACTCAAATGAATCTAACACAGTGGTGGATTTACAATTGCAAGGGCCAGTGGAGCAAGCAGTCTGCGGGTGAGGGTTGTGGTGCAGTCTGGGGCAATAGCATTTAATGTATGGCCTATTCATTGTCAGACCAAATACTGAGGATACAGCCACCAACCATTTTTCCATCATTTATCTTTCTGCCCTCTTGTGTGTTCCCATCCAGAGTCAGGTCTGACTATTCATCAGTCTGAGAAGATTAACTAATCACAGCAGTGGTTATACACTACTTGAATAAATAATTGCAGCTGACACTGGAACAGCAGCTTCAAGGCCTGCAACTTTAGCTATAAGACACTGCTTTGGTGAAAAAGAGTCCCCCAAAGACAGAGATAAGCTGCGCTGTCTTGGGGACATTTTTATGCAGTTGTTACAGCCTGTTTTGGCATGATTTTGCAAAAAGCATTTTTTTTCCAACTGCAGAGACGGTGAAAGTATTAAGATTCAATCTAGCTATTTGAGTTAATTTAGTTAGCTCAAGTCTCTAGATAAGCCACAAATGATTACCAAACTAGTGCACGATTACAAACCAGCCTTAGTTAACCTTTTTATGGCTCTTGCTTGTGATAGTCGCAAGCGCTTTGTAGAGCTACCATTTCACACGAAAAAAAACCCCAAAACAAACAAACAAACAAAAAACAGTTGAAACTCTAAATAGCCCTATATTGCAACTAAAAGTCTCAACTACTACTTATTGGACTATTAATGTGACTGTGGTTTTAGTCCTGGTTATTCTCTAAAACTCTAAAAACACAATTGAAGAACACCACTCCCCCCCCTTTCTCCCAATTGTACCCATCCAATTACCCCACTCTTCTGAGCCATCCCGGTCTCTGCTCCACCCCCTCTGCCAATCCAGAGAGGGCTGCAGACTACCACATGCCTCCTCTAATACATGTGGAGTCACCAGTTGCTTCTTTTCACCTGACAGTGAGGAGTTTCACCAGAGAGACGTAGTGTGTGGGGGGGGATCACGCTATTCCCCCCAGTTCCCCCTCCCCCCTGAACAGGTGCCCTGACTGACCAGACTAGAGCAGCGACCAGGACACATACCCACATCCAGCTTCCCAGCTGCAGACATGGCCAATTGTGTCTGTAGGGACACCCAAGCCGGAGGTAACACGGGGATTTGAACCAGTGATCCCCGTGTTGGTAGGCAACATAATAGACCACTACGCTACCTGGACGCTCCAAAGAAGAACAACATTTTTGTCGATTAATCCACATGTGAGTTAACCATTAAATAACTTCTTCATGTATTATTACTTTTTTTCCTACACATGGGGTATATAACAAAGATCAACAATTATTTGAATACATGGGGCACCTGCATCCCATACACATGCCACCCTAATTTGGCTGTAGGTTTTGGGCACTTAGGAGGGGCTAAGATTAACTGGCTTTCTAGGAATAGGTGGATGTATTGGTGGGGAGCATCAGGAGAAGAGAACATTGTTTATCAGTGGTTTGAAACAACGGCTGTTGGTATGTAGGGCTAGCGAAGAGGCATTCATCTCCTCTGGCTGACATACAATAACACCCCCCCCCCCGCCCTGGAGAGTACCCCCACCACTGCTTCACCATTGTGACAGGAGACCAAATCACACTGCAATCCTGACTCCCTAAGAGTCTAATTAAACAATGCTATTAAAAAAAAAAGCCTGGGAGAGGCATAAAAAATACGTCTCCAGAAGAAGAAAAAAAAGCCCCATTAATGCGTCTCTGTAGGCTTTTCGGCAGAAGGTTTTATGTTGTTTGCATTTTGTCCAGATGTACACACAGCAGACAAGTTCAAGCCGTCCACTAATAGCTCAGAATTAATTCAAGCTTTTTAAGGGATTTTTCTTGCAGCAAGGTTTTTTTTTAATTCATTAGTGTTGGATGTGTGCACAAGCACAATAATGCTGTGAACCCGCTTACTGTGATATCTGCAATTATGGGTCAAAATGCCAGCAAATACAAAAGGAACTTGCTTTTGTTTCATATTCATGTGATGCTAAAGCTAGTAAATTTTTGGCACTGAAGATTTTTAGAGAAGATCAATTGTCAATTTGTTAGCATCATTTGAAAAAAAAATGATGGAAAAAATGGGTTGACTTCCAAGTGCAGATACAATGTACCTTGAGACTAAGCCTTTTACCCACTTTGAATTCTATTTCACTTCCTTCTAGTCAGCAACTAAAGGCATAAATTAGATACATACTTCCATACTGCCAACCCTTACATAAAGAGAGAAACTCACGTTGTAAGCAGCTAATTTGTTTTAAAATCATTTTAAAGTTGAGAGAGTGAAAGCGTCAATGCTGTGATGCCCAGGGTGGACATACATCCATCCATTATCTATAGCCGCTTAATCCAATTCAGGATTGTGCAGGGCTAGAGCCTATCCCAGCAGGCATTGAGCGGAAGGCATGCCCAGAGTCTAATCAGTGGAAATGTTCCTTGTGATATACAGGATGAAGAGGTTGTCTTGAAATTCATACATCTAATTCATACAGTGAACCCTTTGGCACAGCTAACAGACACGTAGCCGACGTGACAGTTAGAAATAAAATTAGCTTAAATGGCCACTTTAAGAGGTGGAGTGATTTTCATCTGAAGTGATAATCTGTTTGTTCCTTTTTAGGATGGTGGTCTCTGGTCTTTGGCAAACAAGAAGTCACTGAGTGCTGACGGCAGTATGTCACAAGTTTGAACAGAGATGGAACAAAAAGCGTCCTGCTTTGTGTTACTGATTACTCGGCTGATGAGCTCTGACTTTGACTGCATCCTCAGAACAGCAACAGACAGACTCTGCCCCTGTCAAAGTAAGAGCCTAACGAGTTGTGACTAAGCAACAGATTAGTTTTATTTTTTTTATCTGTGAAGCTCCTCATGAAACTGGTTTCTAACTCACTCACTCACAAACTGGCCTTAGTCTCATGTTTAGCTGTACTATCTACATAGATTTGTGTGTGTATGTGTGTGTGTGTGTGTGTGTGTGTGTGTGTGTGTGTGTGTGTGTGTGTGTGTGTGTGTGTGTGTTTCACCCCCCCCCCAAATTTTTTTTTTTGTGAGTGTATCTTAAAATGTATGTTGTTGTAAAATGTTAAAGGTACAATCTGTAAGCTCTGAAATTTTGAGACCTCCATATTATTTTTTGAAATTTCTTGTATGTTATTGTTACCTTTTTTGCTGTGGGGTGTAGCTGCGAGGTGGAGCTACACCTTTCTTATCCCAGATTCACCACCTACGGATAACTTCAGTAGCATGCTTGCTGAAGTTTCAAAAAGGTCATTTATTTGCACAGTAAAAATGCTGCAAGATAGGCATGACTGCTGTATTTTCTTTTCAATTTTAGAGCTCCCCATCTTTTGAAAACAAGGCTTATATTAATTTGATGGTAAGATTGCTCGTGAGCTTGTGCCAAACTTTGGCATTGCACAAGTCAATGGAAAGAGGTGATTTGGTGCAATATGCTGCTGTGTCCCCCCGAAATATGTATAAAGACAGAAATGTTTGCTCGCTTGAGTTGAAAAATGCTCTGCTTGAGCGACAGTTTTGCTTCTAACTAACCAATCAGCACGGTCAGCTGGGGACTCAGGGACTTGGTTGGATTTTCCATTAGGTTCCTCAGGAACACTTTGAGAATGTCAGATTGCTGTTGTTTTGCCAACTTTAGGAATAGAAAGATAGATAACGAAACGCATGTCCTGGAGCGAAACAGTGGCTTGTTGTGCCATAGCGCCTTTTTCCATGTACTTTTTACTTTATTATTTATTCTTACTTTCATTCATTGTGCCAAAGTTTGGTGTTGCATTTGGTGTGAATGCACCGTACGTGTGGACACTTTCATGACTGTCTTTCATGACTTTATCCCTCACAGCTCAAATTCCATCAAAGTCAAACTATCATGACCCTTCCTTTCTCCCCATCTCAAATCCAACCCACACAACAAACCAAAACAAAACGGTCGAGTTGAATTGCATCGAGGTCACTAATTCCCCACATCACAGATTCTTCTTTTGAAAATTCTGCTCCGGGTCCCCCTATGGGCTCGTTGCTCCTCTAGCAAAGGCTGTTTGCTGGGTCGTGGGGCATCTGCACGACTGCAGGGCTTGTGGGTGGCTGCAGAGCCTGTCTGCTGCTCAGAGGCACTACAATAAATTGTGGCTCTCAAACACCAGAATTTATTGGGATTAAGCCTGTTTATTGGGATTAATCCCACACTTCACATATACATATGGACATGTCACATACACACTGCTAGCATCTGCCTCACACTTCCTGGAACACTCTGGATTTTCTGTCTTCTCCCTTATTGCTATAACTGCTACTCCTCTTCATCCCCGATGGGACATAAGGCTACGATGAGCTTTCTCTATCGCACTTAGTCCTTGGCAGCATGTTGTACCACTTCCCACATCAGGTTCATTCTGGCCAGCTCTGCGGTCACTGTTTGTTACCAGCGGTCACTATTTGTTACCAGGTGGTTTTTGGCCTTCTGTTTTCTTTTCCCAGGTGATGTTCATCTCAAGGCAGCTCCAGGGGTTTGGTCCATCCTTAGTACATGGCCCAGCCATCTCAGATGATTTCCTTTGTGATGATCCAGCTGTCTGTTTTATTGTGGAGTTGGTGGTTGGATATTTTGTTTGGCCAAAAGATGTTGCATATACGTAGGAGGCATCCATTCTACCCTGCTCGTGTCCATTTTTATGACACACCAACTGTCTGAGCTAACTAGCTTGAGAAAGCTGAATCCATCATGTCTGATTGTTCCCATCCTTTACATCAGCAGTTTCAGTTTCTGCCATCTGGTACGCTCCCCAGACTTCCACTAGCTAAAACCAACAGATATAAACATTCCTTTATACCCTCTGCCATCTTCCTCCTAAACTCTGGGAGGAATTGCATAATGTTTCAACTAATTGTTTTTTTTAATTGATTGAGTATTTTACTGTGTATTTATGCGTAACCAATTGCTCCAATGGGGACAAATAAAGTTATTGATTGATTGATTGATTGATTGATTGATTGATTGATTGATTGATTGATTGATTGATTGATTGAGCCATACAGCTGAACAGATTTGACATTGCTGTTGTATAGGTGCCTCTTCGTATTACGTTTGTAATGCTTGCTTGAATTGACAAATGGAATGAAATTGGGAGAAAGCACCCTGGGCCTTCCCCAGCCTTGCTTTAATGTGTTTTTGGACCCCACTGTCCTTACTGATGAGGCTGCCTAGGTAGGTGAAGTCATATATAAACTCAAGTAGCTCCCCATTCACTTTGATGGGTGCTGTGGAGTTTGGATGCATCACTTATGTTTTGGAGGTGTTGATGTATAGTCCAGCCTGCCTGGCATAGTTAGCAAGCCAGTTGGTCTTTGTCTGCATGTTTGTGTGGCTGGTGGAAAGGAGAGCGAGGTATTCATGCTGAGAGGACAGAGTCCACTGGATGCTTCTGGGTTTGTTTGCTAACCAAATTCTGTGACACTTGGTTTTTGTTACCTGCACATGAACGCTTTCTGTGCATTTAGGATCATGTTCATTTTGAAATGAATGCTAGGATTTGCAGGATGAAAATTAATGAATGAAGAAATAAACAATAACCAGTTTATCATTATAATGCTCATTGGTAAGAAAACTGGCAATATTAATTTTTTCTGCACTGCCACCACTGTTCTCTCTTAGGCTCTTCCCTCTATCACCTGGTATTTGCCCATATGGTTTCTTTCATGGTAGGATGTCATAGAAACACCTCTGAAAGAGAAGCAAATAAGATGTAACCTGATAACATATAAGCGGATTAATATGTTGTATTAAACTTTATTAACATGGGTCAACAGTTTTTCTTGCTAGGTTGCTAAGGAGCGCTTGGCTCAAGATTATACAAACCGCACTGGCCTGGCTATTTGTTTACATAGTTAAAGATGCATGAAGTGCTCTGAGCAGCAGACAGGCTTATAATTTCTGATAATCACATGAAAGCAGATATTCTTCATGTTGTAAGGAAATATGAAAGACAGAAATGAAAGTCAGACCAATTCTTTGTAAAAAAAAAAAAAAAAGACAAAATGGTGCAGTAAAGGGAAACTGTCAACTTCCAGTGTCTATGACCCCTGGACCATAATTGTGACTTCCTGGTCCCCCGCATTTCTCATCGGCTGAATCCAAATGTTCAGAAGTCTGCAAGTGCCAAGGGCTGTCCAAATCCACAATTCATCCAGTCCACTAGGGGCCTCAAGCGGACTTTCTGCAGGCTTCCAGAGAGTCCGCTTGGGGTGTAGACTTCACTGACTAGAACTCGTAGTTCTGCTGCAGATTCAAGTTTACAGCTGCAAGTTGAACATTGCATCATTTGGTTTAAATATTCACCAGCCCATCACATATTTCCAAAGGGTTAAAACAGCGATTTGACAAACTAAATATATTTAGTTTTACAACCACCTTAAACCACCTTGTAAAAACAGCATGATTTTTTTCCAGTAACCTATGTAACTTGAAAACGAGTCCAGCTTAAATCGCAGCAAGTATCCATTAACAATGTATGAAAAGCAGTCTCTCTCTCTCTCGCTGCTAGTTTACTTTAACGTTAGACTCACACACCACGGGTTCAATAGAGTAACTCATCTCTGCTTTCATATCAGAGATCAGATGAGGTGGAGGTGCCTATGGAAGACAGGAAGGGTGAGGCAGGGAGAAGCAGCACCGAGTTGCAGGTAGGTTATATGTGCTGTACAAAAGGTTAGGGATATTTATTGATAATGAGACAAAGGAGTGAACATGACAAGAAGTGAACATGGTTCTGGCAGAATTTAGCATGATGACCAACTTAATTATTTCCCGGATTCTGAAACCCGAGAAAAGAAAGAAAACCACTTTATTTTTGTCATTGTACAGCTGATTTTGGTTACAATGCAATTTGTTCTCTGCATTTAACCCATTCTATTGTATAGGAGCAGTGGGCAGCTGCAGCACCCGGGGACCAACTCCAGTTCTTCTTTCCATTGCCTTGGTCAGGGGCACAGACAGGAGTATTAACCCTAACATGCATGTCTTTTTGATGGTGGCAGGAAACCGGAGCACCTGGAGGAAACCCACACAGACACAGGGAGAACATGCAAACCACACAGAACAGACCTGGGATGGCCTGGGGTTCAAACCCAGGACCTTCTTGTGGTGAGGAGACAGTGCTAACCACTGGACCACCGTGCTGCCCCTATTGGTTACCATAGTCCCCAATTGTATGCAGAAATTAGAGATGCATCGATACACTTTTTTTCAGTTCCGATCTGATTCCAATGTCTGAATTTGGATATCTGCCAATACCGATACTGACCGATACCAGAGCTCTTTTTTTTGTGTGGGATTATTGTTGTTGTTGTTGTTATGTGTAAGGTTACATTAGGCCGTAATAAACCACCCAGTACTTATTAAAAGCGCAAAAAATATACAAAAAATACATTAAATTTATAGTTATTCCAAAGCAATTTATTTGAACTGTAGTTTAAGTAGGCTTCATATAGTATATACAGGTGTAGGAGCGCAACTTGCTATGGCAACTACTTTAATGTGTTAATTGATGTAGAGTCAGACTGCTTTTTTCCCCTTTCCAAATTGCCCAATATATACATACATTTATATATATATATATATATGTATGTATGTACACTACCGTTCAAAAGTTTGGGATCACCCAAACAATTTTGTGTTTTCCATGAAAAGTCACACTTATTCACCACCATATGTTGTGAAATGAATAGAAAATAGAGTCAAGACATTGACAAGGTTAGAAATAATGATTTGTATTTGAAATAAGATTTTTTTTACATCAAACTTTGCTTTCGTCAAAGAATCCTCCATTTGCAGCAATTACAGCATTGCAGACCTTTGGCATTCTAGCTGTTAATTTGTTGAGGTAATCTGGAGAAATTGCACCCCACGCTTCCAGAAGCAGCTCCCACAAGTTGGATTGGTTGGATGGGCACTTCTTTGAGCAGATTGAGTTTCTGGAGCATCACATTTGTGGGGTCAATTAAACGCTCAAAATGGCCAGAAAAAGAGAACTTTCATCTGAAACTCGACAGTCTATTCTTGTTCTTAGAAATGAAGGCTATTCCATGCGAGAAATTGCTAAGAAATTGAAGATTTCCTACACCGGTGTGTACTACTCCCTTCAGAGGACAGCACAAACAGGCTCTAACCAGAGTAGAAAAAGAAGTGGGAGGCCGCGTTGCACAACTGAGCAAGAAGATAAGTACATTAGAGTCTCTAGTTTGAGAAACAGACGCCTCACAGGTCCCCAACTGGCATCTTCATTAAATAGTACCTGTTAGAGCCTGTTTGTGCTGTCCTCTGAAGGGAGTAGTACACACCGGTGTAGGAAATCTTCAATTTCTTAGCAATTTCTCGCATGGAATAGCCTTCATTTCTAAGAACAAGAATAGACTGTCGAGTTTCAGATGAAAGTTCTCTTTTTCTGGCCATTTTGAGCGTTTAATTGACCCCACAAATGTGATGCTCCAGAAACTCAATCTGCTCAAAGAAGTGCCCATCCAACCAATCCAACTTGTGGGAGCTGCTTCTGGAAGCGTGGGGTGCAATTTCTCCAGATTACCTCAACAAATTAACAGCTAGAATGCCAAAGGTCTGCAATGCTGTAATTGCTGCAAATGGAGGATTCTTTGACGAAAGCAAAGTTTGATGTAAAAAAAATCTTATTTCAAATACAAATCATTATTTCTAACCTTGTCAATGTCTTGACTCTATTTTCTATTCATTTCACAACATATGGTGGTGAATAAGTGTGACTTTTCATGGAAAACACGAAATTGTTTGGGTGATCCCAAACTTTTGAACGGTAGTGTATGTATGTATGTATGTATGTATGTATGTATGTATGTGTGTGTGTGTGTGTGTGTGTGTGTGTGTGTGTGTGTGTGTGTGTGTGTGTGTGTGTGTGTGTGTATATATATATATGTATATGTATATGTATATGTATACTACTTATTTATGATCCGCATATTTGATTTGGCAAAGATTTTACGCTGGATGCCCTTCCTGACGCAACCCTCCCCATTTGTCCGGGCTTGGGACGGGCACTAAGGATGCACTGGCTTGTGCATCCTCAGTGGCTGGGTTTATATATATATAGTGCATCTTTAGTGCCGGTCCCAAGCCCGGACAAATGGGGAGGGTTGCGTCAGGAAGGGCATCCGGTGTAAAATCTTTGCCAAATCAAATATGCGGATCATAAATAAGACTTACATACCGGATCGGTCGAGGCCCGGGTTACCAACGACCGCCACCTGTACTGTTAACCAGCAGGGTGTCGGTGGAAACTATGCTACTGTTGGGCGAAGGAGAAGGAGAGGGGGAAAGCATGTCCAGAGGCAGCTAGAGACGAGGAAGGGTAGGCATGTGGAGGTGAGAGTTGGAACTTTGAATGTTGGCACTATGACTGGTAAAGGGAGAGAGCTGGCTGACATGATGGAAAGAAGAAAGGTAGGCATACTGTGTGTGCAAGAGACCAGGTGGAAGGGGAGTAAGGCCAGGAGTATCGGAGGTGGGTTCAAACTCTTCTACCATGGTGTGAATGGGAGGAGTAATGGGGTAGGGGTAATTCTGAAGGAAGAGTATGTCAAGAGCGTGCTGGAGGTGAAGGGAGTGTCAGACAGAGTGATGAGTATGAAGCTGGAAATTGAAGGTTTATTGCTGAATGTTATCAGCGCATATGCCCCGCAAGTTGGGTGTGAGATGGATGAAAAAGAAGAATTCTGGAGTGAGTTGGACGACATGGTGGAGAGGGTACCCAAGGAGGAGAGAGTGGTGATTGGAGCGGACTTCAATGGACATGTTGGTGAAGGGAACAGAGGTGATGAGGAGGTGATGGGAAGGTATGGAGTCAAGAAGAGAAATGTAGAAGGACAGATGGTGGTCGATTTTGCGAAAAGAATGGAAATGGCTGTGGTGAATACATATTTCAAGAAGAGGGAGGAACACAGGGTGACATACAAGAGTGGAGGAAAGTGCACACAGGTGGACTATATCTTATATAGAAGGCGCCATCTAAAAGGGATTGGAGACTGCAAGGTGGTGACAGGGGAGAGCGTAGCTAGGCAGAATCGGATGGTGGTCTGTAGGATGACTTTGGAGACCAAGAAGAGGAAGCAAGTGAAGACACAGCCGAAGATCAAATGGTGGAAGTTGAAGAAGGAAGACTGTTGTGTGGAGTTCAGGAAGGAGTTAAGACAGGCACTGGGTGGTAGTGAAGACTTGCCAGATGGCTGGACAACCACTGCAGAAATAGTGAGAGAGACAGCTAGGAAGGTATCTGGTGTGTCACCAGGACAGAGGAAGGAAGACAAGGAGACTTGGTGGTGGAATGAGGAAGTACAGCAAATTATACAGAGGAAAAGGTTGGCAAAGAAGAAGTGGGATAGTAAGAGAGATGAAGAAAGTAGACAGGAGTACAAGGAGATGCAGCGTAAAGCAAAGAGAGAGGTGGCAAAGGCAAAGGAAAAGGCGTATGGTGAGTTGTATGACAGATTAGACACTAAGGAAGGAGAAAAGGACTTGTACCGATTGGCTAGACAGAGGGACCAAGCTGCAAAGGATGTGCAGCAAGTTTGGGCGATCAAGGATAGAGATGGAAATGTGCTGACAAGCGAGGAGAGTGTGCTAAGAAGGTGGAAGGAATACTTTGAGGGGCTGATGAATGAAGAAATTGAGAGTGAGAGAAGGTTGGATGATGTAGGGATAGTGAATCAGGAAGTTCAGCGGATTAGCAAGGAGGAAGTGAGGGCAGCTATGACGAGGATGAAGAGTGGAAAGGCAGTTGGTCCTGATGACATACCTGTGGAGGCATGGAGATGTTTAGGAGAGATGGCAGTGGAGTTTTTAACTAGATTGTTTAACACAATCCTGGAAAGGGAGAGGATCCCTGAGGAGTGGAGAAGAAGCATACTGGTATCGATTTTCAAGAACAAGGGTGATGTGCAGAACTGTAACAACTACAGAGGTATAAAGTTGATCAGCCACAGCATGAAGATTTGGGAAAGAGTAATAGAAGCTAGGTTAAGAGGAGAGGTGATGATCAGCGAGCAGCAGTATGGTTTCATGCCACGAAAGAGCACCACAGATGCGATGTTTGCTTTGAGAATGTTGATTGAGAAGTATAGAGAAGGCCAGAAAGAGTTGCATTGTGTCTTTGTAGATTTAGAGAAAGCTTATGACAGAGTGCCGAGAGAGGAGGTGTGGTATTGTATGAGGAAGTCAGGAGTTGCAGAGAAGTATGTAGGAGTGGTGCAGGATACGTATGAGGGAAGTGTGACAATGGTGAGGTGTGTGGTTGGAATGACAGATGGGTTCAAGGTGGAGGTGGGATTACATCAAGGATCGGCTCTGAGCCCTTTCTTGTTTGCAATGGTGATGGACAGGTTGACGGACAAGATCAGACAGGAGTCTCCATGGACGATGATGTTCGCGGATGACATTGTGATCTGTAGTGAGAGTAGGGTGCAGGTTGAGGAGAGCCTGGAGAGGTGGAGGTATGCACTGGAGAGAAGAGGAATGAAAGTCAGTAGGAGCAAGACGGAATACCTATACGTGAATGAGAGAGAGGACAGTGGAATGGTGAGGATGCAAGGAGTGGAGGTGACAAAGGCATTTGAGTTTAAATACTTGGGGTCAACTGTCCAAAGTAACGGGGAGTGCAGTAGAGAGGTGAAAAAGAGAGTGCAGGCAGGTTGGAGTGGGTGGAGAAGTGTGTTTGGAGTGATTTGCGACAGAAGGGTATCAGCAAGAGTTAAAGGGAAAATTTACAAGATGGTTGTGAGAACAGCTATGTTATATGGTTTGGAGACAGTGGCACTGACGAAAAGACAGGAGGCGGAGCTGGAGGTGGCAGAGTTGAAGATGCTAAGATTTTCATTGGGAGTGACGAAGAAGGACAGGATTAGGAATTATTATATTAGAGGGACAGCTCAGGTTGGACGGTTTGGAGACAAAGCAAGAGAGGCAAGATTGAGATGGCTTGGACATGTGTGGAGGAGAGATGCTGAGTATATTGGGAGAAGGATGCTGAATATGGAGCTGCCAGGGAAGAGGAGAAGAGGAAGGCCAAAGAGGAGGTTTATGGATGTGGTGAGGGAGGACATGCAGGTGGCTGGTGTGACAGAGGAAGACGCAGAAGACAGGAAGAAATGGAAACGGATGATCCGCTGTGGCGACCCCTAACGGGAGCAGCCGAAAGTAGTAGTAGTAGTAGTAGATATATATATATAGCGTTTTTTTCCCAAACCGTCAATGGTGTTGAGTGCTCGACTAATGAGGAGTGGAATATCAACACGGATACAGGAAAAAAGATTTTAATGCATAGCAGTACAGGCCTGTTTCGTGCGTCTCGCACTCATCAGATTAGCAGCTGAAGAGTGCGAGATGCATGAAACAGGCCTGTACTGCTGTGCATTAAAATCTTTTTTTCCTGTATCCGTGTTGATATATATATATATATATATATATATATATATATATATATATATATATAATTTTCTTTACAAAAGTACCACTGCTGTAGTCATTTCACATTAAAATGCTACAAAAATGTGTTTGTATTTTTTTTTTGTGTGATGAAAGACATAAAACAACACTGACTTAGTGGTGATCTGTAAAACCAGCTGGATACATGTTGCTGCTGACTAACCTGGTGTTAAAGAGTCTGGTGATGTACAGTCTGTCTAGCCTGGCAGCACTGACCCTGTTCCCTGAAACCTTTATCCATGTGTACCGTCTGCTGTTTGAATTTCTTATTCTCCAATCATCAATTAAATCAAATTGTGATAATAATCTGGATAAAGAGAAGGCTGTAAATGTGAATTTTCACTTGTTCTGCCCTGTGTGAAATCTGTAGTGCAGTTCCAAGCCTGTGTGTGTTTGCTGAAGACAAATTATATTTAAATGTTTCTGAGTGCAAAAATAAAAAAGTACTGCTCTCATCTGCATATCTCTCCCTCCATTAATGTTTAAAGACCCAGCACTTAAAGTCTGCATAGGGAAAATAAAGACAGAAATCAGAAAAACAAACACGTGGGACAGATGGAAAGAAAATAATAACACCCAGTGAATCATTAAAATTATGTTAGTTTTTTTTAATATTTTAGCGTCCTTTTTTCTTGTGAACAGGTGCTTTTTATTTCTTAAGGTGGTGACGTGCTTTCTTAAATTATAGCGTTTTTTTTCATCTAATAAATCAAACCCCACACGTTTTTGAGGTGCTATGGCAGCTTTGAGAAGTTTAGCTGTGTCTAGAAAATGATCCATTACTGTGACAGACTTGCCAAAAGTTTCATTCGAAAAAAACGTTGATGTCCTCCAAAGTGTACAGTTCCCTGGCTGGTCGCTGGGAATCTCTTACCGTGCTGTCTGGGTCAGAATCGCACTCCCCGTCCTCCTCCTCATCCTCCTTCTCCTGGCGCTAGGTGACAGGCGGGTCCTCCGCCTCCTCCTCACCCTCGCTCGGCGCTTCCTGCCCGGGCTCTGCTGCAGCACCTGGCGCGGAGCTTGTATTCGGCAGCGCCACCTACTGCTTACTCTACGTGCACTGGGTCCCTCGATACAGTTACTACATCATCTATGGCCATCTGATCTCTCTCCGAATTAGATGCAGTGGAGTTCAGGAGACTCGAAGTTTACTGCCTCCTCCCTACTTCTTCCCGTTTCAGGCTTCCGCATCCTCCGCTCCCTGCGCTCTATGCGACCGTGGGAAGCGCCTGTGTCCCGCGTCCCCGCACTCAAAACGCTTCATGCTACCTGAACTTATATATACCATTTTGGTTATGGGCTTAAAATTGCATTATTACATATTTAGAATTAATAAAAGACATCAGACTAGGGCGCCCGGGTAGCATAGCGGTCTATTCCGTTGCTCCCAATGCGGGGATCTTCGGTTCGAATCTCCCGTGTTACCTTAATTAATTGGCCGTGTCTGCCGGTGGGAAGCCGGATGCGGGTATGTGTCCTGGTCGCTGCACTAGCGCCTCCTCTGGTCGGTCGGGGCTCCTGTTTAGGAACTGGGGGGAATAGCGGGATCCTCCCACGCGCTACGTCCCTCTGGCGAAACTCCTCACTGTCAGGTGAAAAGAAGTGGCTGGGGACTCCACATGTATCAGAGGAGGCACGTGATAGTCTGCAGCCCTCCCCGGATCGGCAGAGGGGGAGGAGCAGCGACTAGGACGGATAAAAAAGGAGAGAAAAACAACCCAAAACTTCAGACTATGGATCGGCCGTGGATCGGTAGCATCAGTCCGATATCCAATCAGTGAATTACATCAGTATTGGCACCCGATACCGATAGTGGATTGGATCGATTCCAAGTCTAGCAGAAATACAGGGAAAGGGATTCAAATCTCTTTTTCTTGTTTTTTTCTGGAGAGGACCCCCAGATCCCCCATTGTACTGTGTCCTCCCCAATTCTCAAACCAAAGTTACGCCCTTGATAAAATGGCGAATTTGTAGTACTTAATGCCACTTTTTTAAAATGAAGCTGCAAGGTCGCATTACGTGCCTTTTTACCTAAATCATTACAACATTATCACTGTAATGAAGAGAGAGAGAGAGAGAGAGAGAGAGAGAGTATAAAAAATGAAGAGAGAGAATCATTCCCTCTACATTTTAAGAAAGATGTGCTGCATTTCTTTCTTTTTAAAATTTGTTCTTTTGTTAACTCAAGGCAGAGAATGAGGAAGGGCGCCCACCGCCGATTTTTTTTCTTCCTTTTTTCTTCAGGGCGACCAGCTGTCAGCGACCCTGTAAGGCCTCTGGCTTTAGCCGGCCCTGGTCTGGACGGTTTCGCGCTTGTTTGTACAGACAGTTTGCATCTTTCAAGCACCTTGTTTTCCTGTCTAGATTGTTATTTTTGAGATGTTTCACTGTAGAAATCATAGCTGGTGGATTTGGAGGAAAGCTAGGTTCATGGCGTACCTTGAGATATCCATAGGTGCCAGATTTTTTATCTCATACCTTATTTATAAATGCCTATCTCTCAAATGGTATTTCTATAAGTTATTTCTCAAAAGTTTTATCCTCTACATTCTCAAAAGTACCAGTTCTGCCTGTGGTTCTCTTTGCATATGCCACGGATTGCCGGCTAATTGGACTTTCAGTTATCATACTATTTTCTTACTCTGCTAATACCAGAAATGAGGTTGTGGCCAGTAGGTCAGCAAGCCTCAGGATGATAGGGCAATGGCAGGGGGTTTCCAGAGGGGCCACACAAGATTTCAGAAAGTAATCTTTGTTTTCACATCGCCATCAGGTACCATGGAAATGAGCTGCATGTATTGTGGCTCGTGGCTTCTTAACATTAAGAGGAGGTTTGCTGGTTGGGGTCAGGTGATGGGGGACATCGTATTTCATTTTCCTTCCCAGAGAACCAAAAATGTCATGACCACCACTGTGCTGGTTATTGTTGTTCTAAGAGGAGGAAGGAGAGGGTGCTCATTCAACCAACTCAAATCTAGCAATATTTCCGCCCCTTGTACATCATAAAAACACAAGCACAGGGAACACGTTTGTTCTGATATGTGGCAAGTACTTGGAGTCACATGATCACTTAAAAATTCAGGTGTTAAATTTCACAGCTGTCTTGACCTCTCCACAGTTTACTACACCCAGGTAGTGTAGAGTCAATGATTCAGTGCAATTAACATTGAAGTCTTAAAATGTATTCAATGATGAGTCATTGTCAATTTGTTTCCTGGGCAAAATCATTTTCTGATGTACAGGGTGTAACAAGATAACTCCTTGTGCCATACTGCAGATCTAGCATGAACACAGAAGCCCAGTTCAGGCAATAAACAAATGCATTAACCAGTAAACTGTCTGTGGTGTAGAGGACATCTGCCGCACTGCCGTGATCTACTGGCTCATTTCATATGCACAATCATTTACTAAATTACCATTTAGTATTAGAGGTTTGAGTGTGTGACTGCATGCATGCTGTTGGGTGCACTTTCCTTCAGCAATGTTTTGTTGAATCACACTGTAAATCTTTGCTGTAAATTTATGGTGAAATCTGAGCAGTAATCTGCTGTATGAATGTAATACAGTATACTGTAAACTGCAATGCAATTTGGGGAAAAAACGTGATTACAGCACGAAGACACAGCTGAGCATCTTGGAAATGAGAAGAAAAGTGTGGAATCTAAAATTTAAAAATGAGCTAACATAAGATATTTTTATTTTCTGGCAAAAGATTATTTTTGCAGCTTGCATTTTATTTTTGTTGGTTTCAGCTTTGGAGCACATCTGCCAGCCAGTCTGTTGCCACAAAGGCACGGCCACGCTGCAACCTGCTCAGCCTTTCGTCACAGATGTCCAGAGCTGCGCAGATGAGGCGAACTCCATTAAGTAAGTCACCATTTTTATTCTGCCCGAAACCACCACAATGTTAGAAAATGGCATACCACTATCCTTATTAAGGGGGGAAAAATGTGAGGCTTTATCCAGTTGAATTTTATGCCATCTACGATAGTGTTAGAACAAAGTTGTTAAAAAAAAAAAAAAAAACAACGTCATATTTGCAACGTTCTCGCTAGCGAGAATTAGCACGTCAGCATTTTTTCTCAGGTTGCATTAACTTAACATAAAAACAACACTTTTGCTTATGCTGGACGATAACTTAACTATTCTGACTAATGCGGTGAAGCAGTAAGTCTAACCTGGTGCTTTGTGTTTTCCACATTGGCAAATAGAGCCATGCAACATTTTTTTTAAGACCTTTCTAGAACCTCGATCTAAAGGCACTGCTGTTTGTGCCTAACTGTGATAATGTCTAGCTAAAATGAATTTTATTATAAATTAGGTAACAATAGTACAGTTAGTCATTTTCTTCTTTCTTTACATTAGGTATTTTCCATTATTCTAAAATTCTAGAGTTAATTCATTGTCAATCAGCATGCATCTGAAAGGTCTAACAACATATTTTGTTTCTGTCCTTTTTTTAAGGTGTCTGAGCCACTGTACAGCTGACTGTCCCACTGGCTGACACCCCACGTTTGGTTGTGGTTGGTAAGTATGTGATTTTCAATGTGAATAAATTATGGACAGCGTCACTCTTTGTTTACAAAGTGGCTGTCCAAGACTTACTTTAAACTTTACAGGATTTCATCTTAATTACCTCTTAGCTCCATACAACAAACAAACTCATTTTAAGAACAACGCCAATGAAATATTTAAGTGCATTTGTCATAAAGGCCAATTTTTAAAGAAATTTGACAGGGGATAGATCTAATTTCTAATATCTCACAAAGCAAAAGCACACAAACCAAATTAAATTCGTTAACTGGAACTTCAAATCAGATTCATTTTTGCCTTACTAGGCAAAAAAGCAAGTGCACCCAAACACTCAGGTAGTTCATTCTTGTTCCGTTCAGCATTTTCAGTCTACCTTGCATTTTCACATTTAATTTAACTTCAATGAGTTTAAAAAGTAGATGGGACCTAAATTATTTATAACCATCAACGTTACAGAACAATACAACAGCAAAAAAAAAAAACAACCCAAAAAACCAACTTATTATTGGATGTTTATTGCTTTATTTACAGTTTTGACTGTTATGTAGCCTGTAGTCTTACGGTGTAACTGTTGTATTGTCTTATTGAAGCAATACTACTCATCAAACATGTTCTTTTTCATAATGTCAGGCCCAAATTTGAAGTAATTGACTTGCCATCCTTTATCATACGAGCATAATCAATCACTAGAATAAGATTCCATTATTTTTGCCATTTCTAATAACTGTTATGTTTCTGTAATCTTTTTTTTCAGGTCCAATGACATAGACAATCCAGGGATGAATGATGAGCATAGAAAAAGAGGAGGTGTGTGAAGGAACGTCCTTTGTGCTTGGGCTTGCTGTAGCCTTCTACAATTTCAACCTTCAGTACCAACATGATGCAGCATGCACACTGGAATTCCTTCAGAAGCAGGCACTTTTTACACATACTGTACCAAACAGCTTGACTTGATTGCCCCCCCCCCACACACACACACACACATCGCAATTGTCCAATAACCTGATAACCACAAGTACCTCTGACACAAGAACAGCAATTACAAACATTACTGCTGGCTCTACTAATATTGTTATTGCTGATACTATGTCCTTGGTGTGAGTCGATATATACCTGCTTAGTGAAATGTGACAATCATATGGTTCAATATTCTGCAACACTACTTTGTACTGAACAGGCTCTTGCTTGATATGTCACATTCACAGATTGACGTCACCTGAAATAAGGATTTTTTTGTTTTGTTGTCATTCTACATTGTTTTTTCAGAACCTGCATTGACATTAGTCTCGAAAGGGGCACAAAAGCAAGCCATGATAAGGTGCAAAGCAAGAAGAGCAGGAAGATGGTCAAAAAGAAGGCAACATCAGTGAATCTGCATGTCTGCTCACTCATCAAGAAGCTCAGTGACTTCAAGTGAGACTGACTGATCATTCACACACACACCCACCCACCCACCCACACACACACACACACACACACACACACACTACCTCACCCAGCTACTCATTCAAACATGCATTCACTTGTTTACTCACTCACTCACTCACTCACTCTCTCACTGTGACGAGAACCTTTGTGTCTTACCTTATTCAGACTGTTGGAACTCAAGATTAACATTCAGAAAAAAGTTGCATATTTGTTTTGTGTTCACTTTACTGTAATACAAACCAGGCTGCTGCTGTTCTACAGCAGGTTAATTAAAAACAGTTAGCTTGATCTTCCTTTCTTAGAAAAAAAATTGTCTCAGTGAGTTGCCAAATATTGCATTCACCGTCATTTTAATAAGAAAAAAAAATACTGTCAATCTTTCGAAAGTATGAAACACAGAATAGATGAGCAAACAGGCAGGGAGTTAAGGTTTATTCAGGTCCAGTTTTGCTTGTGTTGCTCTGGCGACATGTTTTTATTTTGAAAAATATGAAAAGGACCTGCATAATGAATACTATCCCTTTGTCATTTTTTCATTAATATTATTACTATTATTATTATTATTATTATTAGTATTATTATTGTTATTATGTAGTATTACTACAGTAATATAATTACAGAATACATACTGTAGATTCAAATACACTTTACATACTGTATACAGTAATTTACTGAAAAAACTGAACAGTATTGTGCTGTAAATTTACAAGAGTACAGCAATGAAGTGCACATGTATTTCTAGTAATACACTGTAATTCTAAAATACAGTAAGAAACTGTAAAAAAACAAAAAAAACCAAAAAAAAACCCAAAACAACACTGCAGGAAAAGCTGCTGCCAGTTAATTACTGCAAATTTACGGTGAAAAGTTTTACAGTGTAGGGCCACAACGCCTCAAGAAGACAGCCATCAGGAGTGTCCAGGTAGCATAGTGGTCTATTCTGTTGCCTACCAACACGGGGATTGCTTTCCTACAGACGCAATTGGCTGTGTCTGCAGGTGGAAAGCCGGATGGGGGTATGTGTCTGGTTGATGTACTAGCGCCTCCTCTGGTCGGTCGGGGCGCCTGTTTGGGGGGGAGGGGGAACTGGGGGGAATAGCGTGATCCTCCCACGCGCTACGTCTTTCTGGCAAAACTCCTCACTGTCAGGTGAAAAGAAGCGGCTGGCGACTCCACATGTGTTGGAGGAAGCATGTGGTAGTCTGCAGCCCTCCCTGGATCGGCAGAGGGAGTGGAACAGCCACTGGGATGGCTCGGAGGAGTGGGGTAATTGGCCAAGTACAACTGGGGGAAAAAAGCGGGGAAATTAAAGAAGAAAAAAAGAAAGAAAAAAAGACAGCCATCTGAAGTTCATTTTAACAGACTTAATATACTCAATTATACTATTCATATAATAATTATAACTGATATACTTAATATATCACCATTACAAAAGGCCTCCGTTTATATACTGACCATCTTCCTAGTGTCAACCTAAAGCATTATTATTCATACATCTCACCCAATATTTATGCTAGCTACTTGTACATGAATAGGGATTGAAAAACATCAGGGCTGTTTTTGAAATCGAATTGTGAAATTCTGAGACCTTCTGTAAAAAAACATTTAAGGTTTACCTGGACTAAAATTACACACAAACTGTAAATATACACCGACAAGCCAAAACATTAAAACCACTGACTTGTAAGTGAATAACATTGATTAAGTTGTTACAATAGTACCTGTCAAGGGGTAGGATATATTAGGCAGCAAGTGAACAGTCAGTTCTTGAAGTTGATGTGTTGGATGCAGGAAAAATGGGCAAGCGTAAGGATCTGAGTGACTTAAACAAGGGCCAAATTGTGATGGCTAGACCACTGGGTCAGATCATCTCCAAAACGGCAGGTCTTGTGGGGTGTTCCTGGTATGCAGTGGTCAATACCTACCAAAAGTGGTCCAAGGAAGAATGACCGGTGAACCGGTGACAGCATCATGGGTGCCCAAGCCTCATTTGATGCATGTGGGGACTGAAAGTGAGCCCATCTCACCGACCCCACAGAAGAGCTACTGTAGCTCAAATTGTTGAAAAGGTTTAATGCTGGCTATGGTAGATGGGTGTAGGAACACACAGTGCATTGTAGCTTGCTGTGTATGGGGCTGCGTAGCTGCAGGCTGGTCCGAGTGCCCATACTGACCTCTGTCTACCGCCGAAAGCACCTACAATGGGCACATGAGCATCAGAACTGGATCATGGAGCAATGGAAGAAGGTGGCCTGGTCTAACGAATCACGTTTTCTTTTACATCATGTGGGCAGCCAGGTGCATGTGTGTCATTTACCTGGGGAAGAGATGGCACTAGGATGCGGTATGGGAAGAAGGCAAGCCAGTGGAGGCAGTGGGAAGGTCTGGGCAATATTCTGCTGCGAAACCTTGGGTCTTGGCCTTCAGGTGGCTCTTACTTTGACGCATATCACCTACCTAAACAGTTTCGCAAACCAAGTACACCTCTTCATGGTAACGGTATTCCTTGATGGCAGCGGCCTCTTTCAGCAAGACAATGCACCCTGCCACACTGCAAAAATTGTTCAGGAATGGTTTGAGGAACATGAGAAGGAATTCAAGGTGGTGCCTTGGCCTCCAAATTCCCCAGATCTCAATCCAATCAAGCATCTATGGGATGTGCTAGAAAAACAAGTCCGATCCATGGATGCCCCACCTCACAATTTACAGGACTTAATGGATCTGCTGCTAACGTCTAGGTGCCAGATACCAGAGGACACCTTCAGAAGTCTTGTGGAGTCCATGCCTCAATGGGTCAGGGCTGTTTTGGTGGCACGAGGGGGACCTCATCTTCATCATCACCATCATCATCATCACCGAGGGGGACCTACACAATATTAGGCAGGTGGTTTTAAAGTTTTGGCTGATTGGTGTGTGGCTTGTGATATATACATATAGCAGATGAGTGCGAGACACATAAAACAGGCCTCTACTGCAATGTATTAAAATCTTGTTTCCTGTATCCGTGTTGATATTCCGCTCCTCATTAGTTGAGCACTCGCAACACCATTGATGGTTTCGTAAAAAAACAATATATATATGTGTGTGTGTGTGTGTGTGTGTGTGTGTGTGTGTGTGTGTGTGTGTGTGTGTGTGTATTTTTGAGGGGGGGGGGTTTGCCACTTTTTCTCCCCAATTGTACTTGGCCAATTACTCCATTCTTCCGAGCTGTCCCGATCACTGCCCACTGCTCCATCCCCTCTGCCGATCCGAGGACGGCTGCAGATTACCACATGCTTCCTCTGATACATGTGGAGTCGCCAGCTGCTTCTTTTCACCTGACAGTGAGAAGTTTCACCAGGGGGACGTAGCGAGTGAGAGGATCATGCTATTCCCCCCAGTTCCCCCCCGAACAGGCGCCCCAACCGACCAGAGGAAGCACTAGTGCAGCGACCAGGATACGTACCCACATCCGGCTTCCTACCTGCAGACATGGCCAATTGTGTCTGTAGGGACGCCTGACCAAGCCAGAGGTAACATGGGGATTCGAACCGGTGATCCCCGTGTTGGTTGGCAACAGAATAGACCGGCATGCCACCCGGATGACCAGCTTGTGATATTTTTGTGGAAAAACTAAGTATCTAGTGTTTTAGCTGATCAGTCACTGTAGCAGTGGTATTATATCTTTTGCTGACTTTGTTTTGGGGCAAAACTGCAGTAGAACAGCAGACTCCCATTTTAGAGTAAGGGCCACTTTGTACTATTGGGTAGTTTAATTTTGAGAAGATACATGAAACCTTTGAGAATATTTTGGGAAAATGCCACAAAATCCATTAGAATCATAATTCACTGCACCAGGATGCTACTGAATATGGTAGTACTAACAATTACATAAATGGACAAAGTAAAGTTAAGGTGCCTCTGCCTAGGATATAAGATGTAGCAGTGTTAGGACAGAGTGGAAGAGTGGAAATCAAGTAAATGTTGGTTTTTACAATAAATATAATGCATTTTACTCACTCTCCGGATTTTGTATGTTAAAAAACTGCTTAAAAATACTTAAAAGTTTAAAAACTTTTTTTTCAGTACAAGTAAATGTCATCAGCACCTCTTGACCCACACTAGGCAGTCACCTCTCTGCACATTTCTGCAACAATTTTAACATCTTTGTACGCTCATATTGCCCTTGATCTGATAGATTTGCCGACATGTAAATGTTCTTCAGTTGTGAGAAAAACCTTTCGATTAATTTAAGAGTTTGAGTGGATGCGACTGTGCGATTTAATGACCGTTAGTGCAGAGTTTGCCTGAAACGTTGTCACCTACAGCAGTGTAATCTGATGGGAGCCAACATACTCTCTGATCCACTTCTTCTTTTATATTGTCACCATTCTCCACCAGCACCAAATTAAACCCCGATCTCAGGGGACATTAGCAATCAAGAGTTCAACCAGTATCACCGCTAATGACTAATTCATTAAAACAGCATTCATTTAGGAAGTCGCTGTGATGCTGTGATATGTAGAGGCGGCACAGAACTGCTGCATAAGTGAGTCAATATACATATTTATAAGCCACCTGTGGGTTTATTTATTTGTTTGTTTGTTTGTTTTTTTGTGTGTGTATCTTTGATGGACACCCAGAAGTCCCGGTTGCATCTGGGTCGATGATGTGAGTGGCTGTCCTCCTGAGGTGAGTCACTCTGATCTTTTCTGACAAGGCTCATTCTGCAAGGAATGGAGGGATGGGGAGGGTAGAATAAGGAGTAATCCACCGAGAGAGGGGCTAAAAAAGAGAAGAGAAGAGAAGATGAGTTGGGGAGTAAGAGAGTAGGTAAGGAAAATAAAAGGACGGAATGACAGACACAGAAAGAGAAAGATGCGGATCTATCTATCTAGATCAATAGAGAGAGAGAAAGAAAAAGAGAGAAAGGACCAACATGCAGGGCTACATTGCTCAAATACTTGTCCCCAAGCCTTCCTTCTGATGGTTCAAATTATAGATTATCCACAACAACAAACCAGAAAAACCTCACAGAGAGGTAGACAACAAAAAAGATAAAATATCCGGATTGTTTGCAAAGGAAAACTACCTCTTTATCATAGTTGGCTGCAGAGCTAATTAATGAACATCTCAGCTTGTGTTTGTTTTCAGAAATGTGTCTCAGCCAATGTCCAGGGTTGAGTTGTAATGGAGTGATAGTAATGACGATGCATATTCAGAATACAGAAATAA
This sequence comes from Lampris incognitus, assembly GCF_029633865.1. Taxonomy (NCBI): domain Eukaryota; kingdom Metazoa; phylum Chordata; class Actinopteri; order Lampriformes; family Lampridae; genus Lampris; species Lampris incognitus. Next base: position 25,450,012 of record NC_079218.1, read on the forward strand.
AGTATCACATGCTCCTCTTGAACATGTTTTCTAAATGTAATCGGAATAGGTTACTCGATTTGAGTATTGTAACTGAATATGTTACTGATTAAATTTAGGTCAGTGTATTCAGTATTCAAGCATTAAAATACATTTTCAAAGTATTCTGTTCAACCCTGCTGACAGTCTGTTTTAGAAGTCAATGATAAAACTGAAGAAATGACGTTTGCTCTGACAGATATTCAAATAGCTAAAAGACCTGGAGGTCCTTTAATTGCATCAGGCCAGACCATTTTCAGCTTTTCAAAATGGTTCTCACTCGACTTCCCTGAGTCCGACTGCATGCTTTTTTGTTTATTGACAACAGTTTCTTTTATTCTTTTTTGGACTTTTCCCCCCTTTTTCTCCCCAGTTGTACCCGTCCAATTACCCCACTCCTCCTAGCCGTCCCGGTCATTGCGGCACCCCCTCTGCCGATCCAGGGAGGGCTGCAGACTACCACATGCCTCCTCTGATACATGTGGACTTGTCAGCCACTTCTTTTCACCTGACAGTGAGGAGTTTCACCAAGGGGATGTAGCGCGTGGGAGCATCACGCTATTCCCCCCAGTTCCCCCTCCCCCCTGAACAGGCACCCCGACTGAACAGAGCAGGCACTAGTGCAGCGACCAGGACACACACCCACATTCAGCTTCCAACCCGCAGACACAGCCAATTGTGTCTGTAGGGACGCCCCACCAAGCCGGGGGCAACACGGGGATTCGAACCGGCGAGCCCCATGTTGGTAGGCAAATGAATAGACCGCTACGCTACCCAGATGCCCTCATTGACAACAGTTTCTATGACAACACCATACCAAACTAATAAACAAAAAATTCCAACAGAAGTAATACAAAAAGGTACTTTTTCATATTTCAAAGATAACAGTGTCTCCCCGCCTGCCGCCCAGTGACTGCTGGGATAGGCTCCAGTATCCCTGCAACCCTAATTGGGATAAGCGGCTTGGATAATGGATGGATGGAAAGATAACAGGTCATGTCAATGTTTTAGATTTATAATTAACCAAAAAAAACCAAAAAAAACCCAAACAAACAAAACAACTGTACTTACCTATGATGTAAAATTGTTGCAGTGATAATGTTTTCTTCAGGGCAGCAGATAGAGAGACTGCTCTCCATTATTAACAAAAGCTGGAATTGTGTAGACACAGAATCCAGCTTTTTTTTCTCTCCGTCTCTCAGCAGAAAAGAAATAATGTGTTTCCTCACTCACCAGAGACTACCCTAACAAAAACTGTCATTTAATCGGTCCTCCATTTTCGCTTGACCCAGAAAGGACTAAAACTCTGACTTTGTTCCACACTTGCTTTATCTTTTGATGGAACTTTTTCCCCGGTCAGTCCTCTCTGGGGTCTGATCAAATCGGCAACACTTTTTCTTTCTTTCCCCCTCCTCCTTCAACACCTTTTTAAAAGTGATTATATGTCCACTGTCCCTGGGTGTAGCTCTACTTAATGTGCTGACGGTGAGAAATATTACTGTATTTCCGGCGTTAAGTTAATTAGTAGCCAATGATTTCCCCCAGGAAAACATGCAGCACCCCAAGTGAGCTTCTCTGTATTGAAGTCTCGTGTCATTAAAATTAGAAAGATACTAATTAAGGTATGGAAAGTATCAGGGGGACAGCAGAACATGTCCCCAAGTTCTGTGGTGCCTACATTAGACCTCAATTACCACACAATATGAGAGGGGCTGGGCATGGTGATGGCTTACAGTTTGGCCAAAAGCAGGGGAATCCATCCATTCCATCCATTATCCAAACCGCTTATCCTGTTCTCAGGGTCGCGGGGATGCTGGAGCCTATCCCAGCAGTCATTGGGCGGCAGGGAATCCATAAGCTTTATATGAATTCAATCGTAAACAGATATCATGTGACTAGAAATCAGGACTTAAAATTTATTTTTTTCAATAGGTACCTTCTGAGCAGAGCCAATGTTTTGCCATTTCTGTTTTTGTATTCCACCCCCAATATAGCATTCCTAAACCGGTTAGAACAATATACATTTAAAATGAAAGAAAAAAAATCAGAGATCAGGAAAATAATAAAGTATAAAAGGCAGATTATTAACAGATTTCACAGGGCTCTAATGCATGTATGCAATATGCTTAATTCAAGTCAAGTCTAGTCAAGTTAATGTTATTTGTATAAAATTAACTTGACTAGACTTATATCACAAATTACAAATTTGCCTCAAGGGGCTTTACAGCAACACAACATCCTGTCCTTAGACCCTCACATTGGATAAGGAACAGCTCCATAAAAAAAAAACAAAAAAAAAAACAACCCTTTAACAGGGGGAAAAAATAGGAAGAAACCATAGGGAGTTCACATTATTTTTAATTATATAATTAAATCACATTATAATCATATAATACATTTAATTCACATTGTTTTTGTGTGACGCTGTTAATATGAATCATAACATCGAAGTTTATATCAGCTAAAAATGAGTCTATGTGTTTTCTTACCTTCACCTTTATTGTTAATTTATAGCCATGCAAAGCCATATGTTACAATGTTACAGTGTTACAACTTCATTTAGCAGACACTTTTAATCAAAGCGACATACATCTGAGAGTTAATACAACACAAGCAAGGATCTAGTCAGGAGGCAACAACGCAAGTGTAAAAAAAAGTAGGTTCAAGTCCAATAGGACATAGGTGTCAACAGGCATTGCACAAAGGCAGTGCACAAAGGCAGTGCATAGAAGTGATTTTTTTTTTTTTATGGTTTTCGTTCTTGTTCCTCAAACCAGTTCGGCGCCCTGCTAGAAATACATGTGACATTATTGATGGTTATGTTGAGCACTACATCTGTATGATTTCTGGTAATAGCGGATAAACCTTTAGATGGTTACACAGGTCAGCTCTAAGGTTTCTCATACAGTATCTATCAAAGCCAGACGAGGTGCAAAAATATGGGTAAAAAGAAAGAGTAATGAGGACCTCTTTTGTGGTCCTGCTGGCACTGCTGTGACATAAAAAAAGTTAATTTGAATTTGGTAAAAAATATAGTAAGTGAAATTATGTAAAAGAGTATGAGGAGGTTTCAGCAAATGACACTGAGGTTGGTGTAATTTTTCTTGACTGAGTCTGAAGTTGAAATCAAACTACTTTACATAGGTGTTCTATTAAAGGAGCATTGTTGGTTATAATTAACCTCTTAGGTCCATTAACAATGTTTCCATCCTAGTGTACCACCAGTTGTAGGGAAGTTCTTGAACACACGTTTACCACAAATAGTCACACTTGGATGCATTACCTGTTTTTTACCTCTCCCACATCTGATTTCTTTTGAAATTATGAACCGTTTACACAACTCTCCATAGTACCTCTCACATCTTAATGAGTGACGACTCTAGTATATGAAGGCCTTGGTAACCGATAACACTACATTAACTTTCAGCACGGACATCTTCTCTGCTACTCCCTGACAAGCCCAGGCAAAACACAACCTCATCCAATTAAACCACAACATCTGCTGGAGAGACATGCCATAGCCGGGTACTGGAGAGCACTTTGGAATAAAACACCTTAAATAATCCTCTCTGGATATGTATGGAAATCATGTGCTTCACTATTTGTATTTTCAGGCAAAACTTGGTGTTTGTTTTCTTACATGCGATTTTTGCACACTTTTGCACATTGCAAATCTCTTGGATCCTGGAAAAATAGATTTCACGTTATAACAAATGCTGCAGTCTTCAGCAAGATAACGAATTTGTAAAAGCCCTGTATGATGAAATTCGAGGATCATATCCTTGTAGAGGCCACCTTGAATAATCCCACATGAGGAAATCATAATTCTATTTTCCACCTTAAAGAGAAGCTTTATAAGATGGTAGTGAGACCAGCTATGGTTTGGAGAGGGTGGCACTGACGCAAAGACAGGAGGCGGAGCTGGAAGTGGCAGAGTTGAAGATGCTAAGATTTTCATTAGAACTGATGAAGAAGGACAGGATTAGGAACGAGTATATTAGAGGGACAGCTCAGGTTGGATGGTTTGGAGACAAAGCAAGAGAGGCAAGACTGAGATGGTTTGGACATGTGCGGAGGAGAGATGCTGGTATATAGGGAGAAGGATGCTGAAGATGGAGCTGCCAGGCAATAGGAAAAGAGGAAAGCCAAAGAGGAGGTTTATGGATGTGGTAAGGTAGGACATGCAGGTGGCTGGCGTGACAGAGGAAGATGCAGAGGACAGAAAGAAATGGAAACGGATGATCCATCTTCGCAGTTTTGACCTGCAAAAGTGAGGAAACATGGAGAAACAAACAGATATTTTTTATCTTATGTCATTGTTATAAACACACTAGAGGGCTAAGAGGCTTACACAGGAATAGGGGCGCTGGAAAAAGTTAACTGTTTTTCCTGGGGTGACTTTGACTGGGCACATGGCATAGCAGGGCCTTAACCTCCAACAATTCAACTCTAGAGGTTGAGCATCTCATGAATGATATTTCGTGAAATTTGAGCAATGTAAGTGATAAAAGAGAATGCAGAAAGCTTTTGGTGTGATGAAACCTTCATTAAATGCTTCGCCATTTTTGCTAGAATTCTTGTCTCAAGTTAAAAAGCATCCACAAATTTTTGTTGCAGAAATTCACAATTTTCTGTTTGGCTAATATGGCTAAAACAATAGGTAGGCCTAACTCAGAATGTAAGTATATCGGTTTCACCTTTACTCTTTATCGTAGCAGCAAGGCATTGACTCCTACTGTAGAAATACGAGTTTTCCCAAGATTTATAGTGTTGGGAGGCTCCTAATTGGCTTCCTTTACCTGGATAGTCACAGGTATCTATTGGCAAGAGCTCGCTTAAGAATCTCTGTGGACACCCATGGCATGCCTCCAGAAATTCACGAGGCTAATACATGGAAATCGACTCACCTACCTCATTATTATGAAATATGGTCGAGGCCTGGGCTTTTGTGCTCTGGGGACATTATTCTCGCAAAGTTTTGTTACTCGCTGAATGCTCCTGGGATGACGCATTTGCTAACACATCGTCTGTTAGCCTTACAGTGTCCCTTGTAGAATCACTGCTGATAATAATTTTTCTAATGTTCACAGCCTGCTCATGTGCGGACATTTTTCGCTTACCCACCTCAGTAACAGATTAGCACCCTGTCACGTTGATATGTGGAGGCAGGCGATAGCACACATACACTCTTGAGGCTTAGCAGCGCCTCCATAATGAGGCGGGCAGCCTCATTCACCGACTGCCGCAGCCGTGCTCAAGTCTGCTCCTTAATGAGGTACTAATATAACATTTACCTTTCTGGGTCTGGCATGAAAGGGACTGTGATCAAGCAAAAGAGGAGCTGATATATATATATATATATATATATATATATATATATATATATATATATATATATATAGGTGTGTTCTCAACTGGAACAGCTGGTTTCCATTATAGATTTATGTTCTTTTAATTGCTTGTTTGCTGTCTTCTCTTCTCTTTGACACTCTTCTAACAAAGCAATTACAGTAAACACCTCCAGCTTGGAGATAAAGCCATGAGTGCTTTCAGATGTTTATATCATGACAGAAGTGCACAAGATTCAGGCAGTTAGCCGTGTGAGAGTCTACAGTGCCACTTTTTATAGACATAAAAAGGGACACAACAGCTGCATGAGTATTTTCTTCTTATTGTATCCCCTGTTTTGGTTGGTTGCCAGCCAATTTTGTTTATCTGAAAAAGAATGACTGATTACCACATAGCTGGCATTAAGCACATGGAGAGGCTGGAACAATCAGGGAGGAAACAGACAGTTTAAAGGTGCATGCGTGCACACACACACAAACACACACACACACACACACACACACACACACACACACACACACACACACACACACACACACACACACACACACACACACACACACACACAGTGAGCTCTGTTCATCCGCTACAGCTACCATCTACTGCTGGACTGTGGTTTCTCTTGTGACTGGCATTGACAATATTGACACGATGTTTAAAGGACCTCAAGCCAGATAATCCTTTACATCCCCTTCTGTCCCTCATACAACCAGTCACTTTTACAGTATGATATAATAATAATATAATAATAATCATTACATTTTTTGCACTTTTTTAGACCCCCAAATCACTTTACATTGAAGGGGGTAACTCACTTCAACCACCACTAATGTGTAGCACCACCTGGGTGATGGACGGCAGGCATTTTGTGCCAGAATGCTCACCACACATCAGCTTGAGGTGGAGAGGGAGGAATCATTGCGCCAGTTACACGGGGGGGGGGGGGGGCGATTAGGCGGTCAGATGGAGGGAGCCAGGTTGGGAATTTTGCCAGGACATCAGGGAACCCCCTACCCTTTGCAACAAGTGCCATGGGATCTTTAATGACTAACCACAGTGAGTCAGGACCTCGGTTTAACATCTCATTCAAACGACGACGACATCACCTACAGCACAGTGTCACTGCACTGGGGCCTTGGGATTGTTTTTTTTTTTAGGACCAGAGGGAAGATTGCCCCCTACTGGCCCACCAACACCACTTCTGGCAGCAACACATTTTTGCTGGAGATCTCCCATCCAAGTACTAGCCAAGCCCATACTTACTTAGCTTCCATCTTTTGGCATAGCCCAGGTACATGATGGTATGGCTGCTGGCTAACGATGGTGTTAGTAAGATGTTAGAACGGTGTTGGTAATTTCAAAAATCCATTAAGGAGATTGCTCATAAAATGTTCGCAGGTTTTGACCTGTGATACAGTCATAATAGAGAGTTGATGTCCTGTATCAGAATCAGATCAACTCTAGTCTCTTCTCCCAACCATGAACAGTCATCAATGAGGTTACCTAGACACATTCAGATATTGAGGTTACAATCACAATGTTCTGCCTTTCAATTACCAAAGTTATTAATTTTCCACTCCATCATAAAACATCTTAAACCCACCCCCCTCATCCCCACACATCCCCCTTTGCACAGACACAAATGAAATTCCCAGATTTGCCCCGTAACTCCAAAGTAGGTGCTGCTCATTTGGAATAGATATGCTGGAATACACTGATAACACCGCAGTTACACTGAGTGGCAATGTAGCATGTCAAAAGAAAAAGAATATTTTCTTCCAGCTTCCAGTTCTCTCTATTCTCTCAAAGAAACTAACATTATTGTGGAGCGAATAATGAAACCCCTGGAAAGGGTCAGCTTTCTCTGCAATGTGAGATATTTGTGGAGAAATGACAGCAATGCAATGGCGAAACAACTCTAACCCTTAATTTCTTTTAGGAAAGCCAACATACTTTCTGGATAATCGAAATACCTGCACACTGCACCATGCAACATGGTAATAATGGCCTACCTTTCCCTGATTGATCTTTACCCCAAAGAAGCTCTCTCTGTGGTCCTCGAAAATAACTGTAATGCATACACGGAAGCAACACATGATGCTTTGCTGAAGTTTACCTTAATTTTCTTTCCTGGACTGTATTACTAGAATATTTTCCTTCAGTAATCTGGATAGCTGGATATCCCAGGAAGTCTGAAGGAAATCATTGTTCAGCCCTACGGGTGTGGGGAGTTTTTGAAAGCACCCTTCTTTTCTACCTGCTCTGTCAGCCTCATATTCCATCTTTATTGTCTGAAGAGGCCTGGGGATAGAATTAAATCACATGGAGTGCACAGATATCAAACTAAGGTGCATGCAGGAAACAATGGGAAGTGAACAAGTCTGGCACTCATGATCTGGGTTGCTGGGTGATTAAGAAAGGTAGTTGTTAAATGATAATTCAAATTTTTTACAACCGGGGTTTTCGATTTTGCAATTGTGCATGTTGGAAATTACATCATTTTACTCACTGATTTCATTGTTGAGATTTTGGACATGGGAGTGTTGCCGGACACAGCTTTAAAATGGTAGTCGTGCCACAGAACACGAGTTACCAGATATGCTTCAATAATACCCCACTTTAACACAGTTATCTCAGCCAGGTATTTGGAAGTGAAAATGACAGTGTAACTTAAAAGTTATTACCTAAAATGTCCATTAAATGGTCCATCACATTCCTGAACCACTTCCTGTTTCAACTTGCAGGAATGACCCATCATAGGACCCATCAAATATCGACGTACCCGGCCAGAGCAATTGAGAAGTCATAGATAATGGGAAACCATATACAGTCTAACTAAAGCACACTTTTTTTCTTTTTTTTGAAAGGACAGGTTTTAGGCTCATATCCTGTGGCACCAAAAGATGTGCTCCCTTGTCGAAAATCCAGTGGCATGGCATTGTGTTTTTTTCCCTCTTAAAATTTCATTGCAAAAAAGTGGGCATCCATCCAACCATTATCCAAGCTGCTTATCCTGCTCTCAAGCTAATTCTTTATTCATAGTATTTTGAACTGGTACTTTACATCATCAAAATAGTCTTGTTTTGTACTATCAAGACACAGCATGTGTGATCATTACTTTCATTCAGCATTTAACATTCAGCATCTCATTCTGCTCTGCTGTTTTGGACTCATGTGGACAGCACATTTCCAAATACACCAATATTCACACAGCAATCTCATAGTACATCATTTAGAAAGACTGAAAAAGACCAGGAATAGGCCTATGAAATTAATTTAGGCCTAAACGGTCCACTGTTATTACATGAGACATGCTGCAAAAGAGCAACTGGACCCACCATCAAACAATTCATTGAAAATTATTATCAATATAGCCATATAAAACAAATAATACAAAGCAGACAAGTTCCAAAATTAGGCTAACACATATCAATATCTACATAAATAAGCAGATCACCTGTAAGACCAGACCAGTTGACACTCAAGTAACCAAGTTTGCCACTGTAATGAGATATGACTTAATTCATCAGTAATGTCAAAGCCGGCTAGAATGGCATGCAAGACTATATGGCTAAACTGCTGCAGTCCTATAGAGTAATTAGCGCTAGGCCACAATTACACTTACACATTTAGGCTAAGTATAGGTTATTAATGTGTTAATGCAGGCTACTACCATACATATAAATCTCATTAAAATTTATAGATGAATTTTGTCCATCACTCCTCCTTAAACAATAGAAATCTTTTCAATGACTCTGGTGTTGAAGATTGGCATCTCCATAGTCAGTCTTTTTTCCCATGGAGAGCATGGCAAGTGGATTCAGATGTTCTCGCTCCATAGTATTCCTTAGGAAAGTTTTGATACTTTTTATGGGGGAGAAGCATCATCCTGCTGCAGCTGTGATCATTGGTGTTGTAATGCATGCAGAGGAGTTTCATTGTTTCATAGAAGATGGTTTGCATATCGTTGTCAACTATGAGCTGATGGATTGCTACTGCAGCACCATTGCATGTACCGAAATGTTCCCTTTCATAGATGAGTGAGAGTTCAGTATGGAGGTAATGAATGTTAGCCAATCATTATTATTGGGTAGGCCCGTACAGTGCTGGACAAGGCTGCTGCTCTTTGGGTGCTAGGTGAACTCAAGGTGATTATCCTTTACATTCTGAAAAATGTTGATTACCGAGAAACAAAAAATAAAAAATCTCAACTATAACTATGTTTTTTCTCGGCAGTTGGTTGAACAAAATGTCAAAGTATGGCATCAAGGAATGAAAAAGTTCCAAGAAAAAGTTAAATTACCTGTCCTCCATCTCTACATTTGGAGCCAGTGAATAAAATGATTTCATAACCAATATGCACATCGGCAAAAACAATGAAAATGAGACCTGGGTTGTATAAAAAATAAAATGATCATTTAATATGCCTCTAAAACACACCATAGAGAGTCTAACTAATGGGTTAAAGAAATGCAATTTCATCATGGATAAAAAGTTATTTGAACCATATATACAAGTGCATTTCTAACATAGCCAAGGAAACTGAATGATACAAAAGAAGCTACATTAGAACCTTGAACTTAAAACTCAGTCTAAGCTGATACTTACATCCTCTTACCTTTTATCAAGTGGCATTATTTTCAAAAGCAAGTGTCTTCTTGCATGAGTAGCACATGAAATCAACACTCTCAGTGGATGTGAATCTTAGTTGAGTGTAACCCTCTCTCAAGGCTGCTTTTAATTGGTTGTTTACCTGCCTCCCACACTTCTGACATGATTTAACTCAGGGCCATTTATTAATGCTTTATCCTCTAATCCTTTTTATGTTTTTTTTTTTTTTTTGGGGGGGGGGTCAAAAATCCTTTTTGATGTTTGTTTTTTTGTAAAACATTTTACATACATTGACAGTAGGGAGATATTTGTATTCTCAGAATAATACAATAATACAGGCAAATGCAAGGTAGATATGTGCTACAGTAGCATGCCATGTGGTATAGACTTGAGCCTCTCTGTGGGACCATTATGAATTGATGATAGGATGCCCCCAAAAGCTGGCACTTGTTGACCTGACATTTTACCCTCATTGCATTTTGTATCCCAAGCCGCATGATTGGCGACCTTAAACTTGATGATGTACGAATTAGGCCTTAAACAATTAATTGAGCTAAACTTATCCGTTAATCCATGAAACACCATAGAATAATGCACACAGCACAGAAAAAATAACCATTTAATGAGGATGTAAAAGTGGGCTAGATGGAAACTTATTTCATTTGCAAAAAATAGATTAGCAATGCCAGGTAGCATGGTGTTAGCTCTTGTTTTCTCTGTGGATTTTTCATTTTGAAATTTAATGTTTCAAGCAATATGGATTAATCATAAATACTTAATAGTTTCGACAGAGATCATGGCGGCCATAACAAGCTTCTGCCAGTCAGGAGTTAATAGTCATGAGATTGTTCTTCCAAGTCCATCCATTGAAAAAACTTTTCCGCTGTGGAAAAAAAAAATCAATATAAAAATACTCATCAGAATTCATGCAAATTGAAATTGATGATTATTGTTATCATTTATTCGCATGACAGAATGTTGTTGGTAGGCGCAGTTGTGCATTGTGAGTATAGCAATGGTAAGGAATACTATCTAAGATTTATTTGTCAAAGTGAGGGAGCAAGTAGATATATGGCAAACCTAGAAAGCTAGAGGTAAGATGCAGCTTACCAAGCTATAGAGCTACGTGAGGCAACATAAAACTGCCTATATCTGAGAGATGATACAAAAACAATCAATATTAGCATCAGTAAATTTCCACAAAATCTCAGATATCATGTGTTCATTACCAGTGTCAAAGGCAATGCTAAAGTTAAATGGAACTGGAATAAAAAAATGAGACGCTCCTTCTGCTAAAACGAGCTTGTTTATAACTCCAAAATAAAGAAAAACCCTGGTAAGTTTAAGCACAGAGGCACAGCAGATCCAGAGCAATCGCCTCAGATAATGCAGCAACCGCCTGGTTATTTACAGATGTGATGGTGGTGGAGCAGAGAGGGGAAGACTGTGCCTTTTGGAATTGTTTGCCTCCTCTATGTCTACTATGAAATTCAATTAAATCTATATGCAGTAACTAATCCATGAAGAAGTGGGAAAGAATAAGCCTGTTCCATGCTCAAGGCTTAAACTGGAGCTTTACTAATGCAAGTAGGGATGGCTCCAAAATGAGCAGGCAAAAAAAATAAAAAATAAAAATAAAAAAATATATAATAAAATTGAAAAATAAAAAAAGTCCTTGTTGACAGTTGGAGTTTTTTGAAACCAGAACAATCTAAAATGTTTCTGCATGGTTTATGTTTTGGTAGAGAATTGGGGATACTTGAGAATTGAGAAACCAGAAATGGCTATCAATTTTTGTGTTATCCCAATATACACATTACAGTTCTTTGTTAGAAAATTATTTGATCTCTTCTTTACCAACAATAAAAAGGAAAATATTTCAGTCCTTTTATGCTTCCACAATAATTTTGGCTTGTTTGACATTTCAAAACGAAACATCACAACTAATATTTTCTCACCTTATGATAATGAATTTGTCGAATACATCCTATTACTTATTGTATGCTCAATAGGCTTTTTGCTTGTTTTTATAACTAATGCCAGTGGTACAAAAGCAAAGTTTTACCTTGGGCATCAAAGGCAACCTTATTAACAAAAGATAGTGGTGAAAGATTTCATCTTTGACCTTTTTTTTTCTCCTTTGAAATGTGATGACCTATTATCATTCATGCAAGGTCCAAGTTACATTACCAGAGTGTTAACTACCACGGGGAATACCAAACGACCTTGTTTTTCACGTGATCAAATTGTTATTTCTACTTTCTTAAACACCAAAAACCAGGATTTTCTTGACAAAACGGGGGGGGGGGGGCTACAAAGGATACAAAGGGCAGGTATTAGGATAATTTGTAAATAAAAAGCTGAAAATAAAGGGACCTTCAACAAACACCCACATACCTATCCATAAAAACCCCTTGGGATGCCATTGTATGCATCTGTTTCTCTGAGATAAAGACCAGCTCACCACGTCTCAGAAGCTCTAAAGTTGGCTTGCTATAATCTGGCAAGCCATTAGTGCAGCAGCAGAAAGGGGGGCGGGGGGGTGCTGGTGAAGTTGTCTGCAACACTGTCTGGCGGCTAAAGGGTATTTCAATACAACACCAAGTACCTGTTTTGTTTGGCGTTTTACATCACACTTCGGCAAGGGTTTACGACTGTTATTTATTTCCTTTTGCATGAGTTATACTAAGGTCATACAGACTTTGCGGCATCGTCGGAGTGAGGCTAAGCTTGCTGACAAAGCACTGTTGCCTAAACTGATTATGAAGACAACTCAGGAGTGTCTGTGACTTTAACTCACAAAGTATCTACAAATCCTTTTTGTCTGTTGCAGCGTGATATTTTCCTCTAAGTAAGGTGTCCTTCAGTCATAGAGCATTGCAGCTATGCAGCAACAGTACAGAGAGAAAAAGTAAAGTGGATGATAGGCTGTGTGTTTGATGAACAACCTCCAATGGACAGAAATATACTTTACAGTAATAGCACGCTAACTAGCATTAAATTATTTATTGGTGATTGGCAAAACACAATAACATCCCAAGAACAATTTGAAATACAACTTTGTCAATCATTTGTACTGACCTTAGGCAAATTACAAAGCTATGAATAAGTGATATGAACTGACCTTCCTTAAAATTAAAGGAGACATAAAAAGGTACATGAGGAATGAATATTTATTTGTTCCTAAGTGCATACCTGTACTGCTTAATCATTTAAAAACAGTTTTCCCACATTGTGTTATAAGGATAAATGTTTCTAACACTCATGTATGTCAATTTTAGTCAATTTTATTTGTATAGCCCAATATCATAAATTACAAATTTGCCTCAAGGGGCTTACAGCAACACAACATCCTGTCCTTAGACCCTAGCATCGGATAAGGAACAACTCCCTAAAAAAACAAAACAAAAAAAAACGCTTCAACAGGAAGAAAAATGTATAAGGTATTTTGAACTCCTTTTACATAAACATCATATATTGTCAGTGGACCCCTTACTACCTGTTTCTGATCATCAGTGGCATGAAGTAAGTGAAGACACCACTACCATATGAAACTGTAATAATGTGGAAATTGCAGGAAAGTAGAGATGGACAAATTCTCTCATTGACTACATGAACACGTGTGTCATTTATTCTTCCATACAAAATCACAATGCGAGCAGCATGGCGCTGCTCCAACAATCCTAGTCCTAACTCCACCCTGTCAACCCGGAAATCTTTCTTAAAGCGCCAGTGTCTATCTAACACAGAACATCAACCGATCATGGTGAATTGTACCCAAATAGTCCGCTACATACATTCCCCCAGAATTCACCATAGTAAAAAAAGTCAACGTGGAGAGGGGCAGATGGCCCGGCCGCAACGGCTTCGCCGAACAGGTGCAGAGGCTGGGTGCCTACAAGAGGGGCCGTAAGGACCCTGCGGTGGCATGAGGGTAATGCGGGGGGTGGAGGAGCCTTAGGGGCCTTGTTGGGTGGTGGGGGCAGGTTAGGAGGGTGCCCCCACCGTGGGGGCTGGGCAACTCCAACAGGTCGGTCCAAGTCCAGGTGAGCTGGTTTGACGCGATCCACTGAAATGCGCTCTGCCCTGTTGCTGACTTCTACGACAAAGTGCTTGTTCCCGTTTTCCAGGATGCGGAACGGCTTGTCATACAGAGGCTGCAGGGGTCCACAGTGGGTGTCGTGGCAGATGAAAATGTATTCTGCAGACTTGTAGGGATGTGAGACTGTGGGAGAACATGTTGCGAAGTGGGGACCGGTGCGAAAGCTCTGGCGTTATACAAGAGCATGGCCCGTTGATGGGCTGCAGACCAGGGAGCTGTGGTGTTGGGGACAAAATCCCCTGGGATCCGCAGTGGCTGTCTGTAAACCAGTTCAGAGGACGAGGACTGGAGGGCCTCCTTAGGGGTGATCCTGAGGCCCAGCATGACCCATGGGAGCCTGTTAACCCAGCTGCTATCCTTGAGGCTGGCCCAAAGAGTGGCCTTCATAGAGCGATGAAACCGCTCACACAACTCATTGGCCTGTAGGTGGTACGCGGTGGAGCTTCACCCCTATGCTCTCTGTGACTGTGTTCCAGAGCTCAGATGCAAACTGTGAGCCCCAGTCCGAGGAGAGGTAAGATGGGGTGCCGAACCGGGCAACCCAGTTGCCGATGAACACCCGGGCAATGTCAGTGGACGTAGTCGATGACAGTGGGACGGCTTCTGGCCATCGAGTGATCCTGTCCACCATGGTAAGGAGGTAAGTAAAACCGTGGGGGGGGGGGACAGGGGGCCCACGTTTATGTGGTCAAATCTCCTTTCGGGCACCGGTAACTGTGCCAGGGGGCTCTGGTGTGACGGTGCACTTTAGAGCGCTGACACTCCACGCAGGTGTCAGCCCAGTCTCACATATTTTTTGAGCCTGTGCCAGACGAACTTGGCTGCCACTAGTCTTTGAGACGGATTTTTGCCAGGGTGGGAGAGACCATGGACAGTGTCAAAAACACACCACCTCCAGCCAGTGGGAATGACGGGCCAGGGCTGGCCCATGGAGACATCGCACAAGAGCATGTTGCCAGCGTCATCGAAAGTCACGTCCTCTAACTGCAGCCCTGTGACAGCTGTCCTGAAAGCCTGCACATCTGGGTCGGTGGCCTGGTCAGCTGCCATGCCGGTATAGTCAAGACCCAAGTGGATGGCCCCTGCAATGGCCTGGGAGAGGCAGTTGGCAACAAGGTTGGTTTTGCCAGCAACGTGCTGTACATCCGTGGTGAACTCCAAGATGTAGGAGAACTGTCATTGCTGGCGGGCAGACCATGGCTCAGCCAACTTGGCCATGGCGAACGTCAGTGGTTTGTGGTCCACAAATGTTGTGAACTGGCAGGCCTCCAGCAGGGAACGGACGTGTCGAATGGCGAGGTAGAGAGCGACGAACTTCTGATCGATGGTGCTGTTTCCGTTCGCTGGGCCATAACTGTCGGCTGAAGAAAGCGAGCGGCTGCAAAGCACCATTCACCTACTGCTCGTGCACCACCCCGACTGCGTCGTCCGAAGCATCTGTAGTAACGGCGATTGGAGACTTGAGTGATGGGTGCACCAGCATTGTTGCGTCAGCCAGAACAGTCTTAGTGTCCACAAACACCTTATCCCTCTCTGCAGACCAGTCCACAGTGTGTTTGGGGGCCATGCCTTTCAGGGCCTAATACAGAGGTCACATGAGTTGAGCAGCTCAGGGGATAAAGTGGTGGTAAAAGTTCACCATGCCGAGGAACTCCTGTAGGGACTTGACTGTGAGCGGTCGCGGTAAGCTTCCGAATGCATCCACCTTTGATGGAAGGGGTACCGCCCCGTCTTTGGTGACTCGGTGTCCAAGGAAGTTGATGTTTGTCAGCCCAAACTGGCACTTGGCTAGATTGACAATCAGCCCGTACTGGCTGAGCCGCTCAAAAAGAGTCCGGGGGTGGGACAGGTGTTCCACTTTGGAGGTGCTGGCGACAAGGATGTCGTCTAGATAGACGAAAACAGAAGGCAGGTCCTGTAGCACCGAATCCCTGAGGCGCTGGAATGTCTGTGCGGTGTTCTTGATGCTGAATGGCATGCGCAGGAACTCAAACAGTTCAAATGGGGTGACCAGAGCCGTTTTGGGGATATCCAACGGGTGGACAGGCACCTCATGGTATCCACGGACGAGGTCCACTTTGGAAAATATCACTTTTTCAGCCAGGTGGGCAGAAAAATCCTGGATGTGTGGGGCTGGGTATCGGGGTCCTGTGTCGTTGTATTGTTGAGTCAGCGGTAATCACTGCATGGGCTCCACCCGCCGCCAGGCTTCGGGACGATGTGGAGGGATGAAGTCCACGGGCTGTTGGGGTGGCGAATGACGCCAAGATGCTCCATATTTTCGAACTCCTCCCTGGCGGTGGTGAGCTTGGCCAGATTGAGGCGCCGAGCCTGAGCATAGACTGGTGGGCCAGTGGTGGCGATGTGGTGCTCCCCTCTGTGCTTGGCGGTTGGAGATGAGAAGGTGGGCTGTGTGAGGACCGGGAACTCAGCGAGGAGCTGGAGAAAATCGTCTGCGGCGGAGAGCATGCTAGACAGTCTGATGGAGTCCGCTCCGATGAGCGTACACACATAGGAGCAGAAAGTGACAGCGTCGTTCAAGCGGCGGATTTTGACATCCACCAGCAGCCCATGGGCTTCTAGGAAATCCGTGCTGAGGAGGGGGACGGCCACTTTTGCCGTGACAAAGTCCCAACCGAACCGCTGTCCTCCGAAACACAGCTCCACCTAGTGCCATAAGTGCGGATGGGGCTGCCGTTAGCGGCTTCCATGGGGGGCATATCCGCAGGACAAGATGTCTACTCTTTGATGCGGGCAGGATGCTCCTCTGCGCGCCAGTGTCGCACAGGAACCGCCGTCCAGAAATGGTATCTTGGATGAAGAGCAGCCTGCCAGTTCGGCAAACGCACATGGCCACTACTGAGCGCCGGCCCCAGCGTTTCCCGCCGCGCTGAAACTGCATGGAGATCGGCACCGCTTGGCCTTGGGTCCAGACTTTGCATGGTAAAAAACACAGGCCGTGCTCCTGCCACCGTTGAGGGGCTGCTGCTGCGGCAGCGACTGTTGTGTCTCCAGGCTATGGTGAAGATGTTAAGGCAGGAAAAAAACGCGGCCGTGCAGTGCTATTGAGCAGCCAGGAAACATTTTCAGCCTCCTCGGCCAGAGTACGACAGTCAGTGATGGCGGTGTTGGTTAAAGCAGCCCGCACCTGAGAAGGCAGCTGTCGCAGAAACAGTTGGATGAAGAGGAAGAGTTGTCTCTGGAAACGTCCAGCAGACCGTCGAGGTCACCAATGTGGAAACTGCAGGAAAGTAGAGACGGACAATTTCTATCATTGACTACATAAACGCGTGTGTCATTTATTCTTCCGTACAAAATCACAATTCTAGTCCTAGCTCCACCCTGTCAACCCGGAAACCTTTCTTAAAGGGCCCGTGTCTACCTAACACAGAACATCAACCGATTATGGTAAATTGTGCCCATATAGTCCGCTACAATAAGTAAATTCTGGAGTATTGTAAAAATAAAAAAATACTCATAACCTAGCCAAGGTATTCCTATAGCATCCATGCTACCTTGCACGAATTATGAGAGTAACTTCCGGTTGGCCCTGTCAGCCTTCATTTTATGGGTATACCCACAGCTAATCGTTTTTTTTTCTGTTGTTATTCGCTCTTTCAGATAAGTTCTTGTTTCTCATGTGGGAGCAAAACCTCAGAAAACTCAAACAGTGATCATACTCTTTCTATCTCTTATTGAGGGATGGGAGGACCATTTAAAGATGTGTCCTTGGATAACTCACAAGTAGTGTATTTAATCTACTATAGGTACAGCGACAATGTTTCTCAGTTTTAGGTCTATATTTGAAAAGCTCTTGTTTGAGCCACAGGTTTAGCCTGGCCTGGTCGCTGGCTAATGGCCACAAGCATGTTTTCCCTGAGCTCTAGATATTTTTCTCATCATAATTGAAGGTGAATTTAAAGGAATCATAGTTGTGTTCATAATTAGTATATTTTGGCTGGCCGGACCAGCAGGCAAGCCCTACAAACGTGAACGTCTCTGACTGACTTACTGACTGACTGAGTAAGTGAGTTTGATACAATTTGGGCCGCTGGATCAGGTGACCAACAACGTCACTGAAGTCACACGATTGGTTGGCTGAGCGCCGAGAGACATGAGGGCGAGCGCACATTTAAAGCACCCCAAATACACTAACAAAACACTCTTGTGGCCTCTAAACCTACACAAATAAGATAAAAAGAAACCGTGTAATTCTCAAAGCACCTGCGAAGGGTGAAATGCACCCCTAACTGTGCTGCCAAGCAAATAGTCTCTCGGTGCGCCGGTGCTATTTGCATGCATTTAAATTAGGCAATATGCATACATTTGGTGCCCAATTGGCCCCGTTCTATGCAAAGGAGTCTCATTGCAAAAAAAACCAGTCCAATTCACAAACACCAGTGCTAATAGCCACAGTTGGTGGTAATTGACGCCCAGCCTTTCCAGTGATCATGGCAGCAGTGAAGGCATCGTCATTACAGGCGTGCTAGTGAGCAGATAGTTCGCAGGAAAATATGAAATTTTGATTTAACTGAGACAGAAATCATCCGCAGATACAGATTGCCAGGTCAAACAATTCTTGCTATACTCGATGACTTCAAGGATGGAATTGAACCTGCCTACTGTGTTCTTGGCACAAAGCCACCATTTATACTTTGCCATATGGATAATTGCAATCAGACACAAAACACAGGCAAACTGCACTTAGCTGCTAAACTTCATGGGTGTGTTTGCACTGTAATATCATTTGTGCAATATCTTTTGTGAATCGGACCTTGAGACGGGGCAGATAGCGGCTGCAAATGATGCACAATTCACGTTGCTAGTAGGGGCCATAATCTATTTTTTCTTTTTCTTTTTTTTGTGAATTCGTCTGTCAATACAGAGTGAGTCTTAGAAAAATGATAGACATCCACAGATAGAAACAGATGAAAGAGCAGGGGGAGTTAACAGATGATTAGAATATGTCTTTATGCATGCTCAATAATCCATGGAAGAAAACCAAAGAAAGTTGAATCAGTTCATCTGGACACAATGCATCCAGATGAACTGATTCAACTTTCAACTGACTCAACTCATCTAATTGACCTAGATGAGTGATGAAACGTTTCTGTCAATAAATGTTGTGTCCAGATGAACTGATTCAACTTTATTTGATGATTAGAATAGTTCTAATTACAATTAAATTAAGTTCTCTTTCAAATCAAACATCACAAGGTATGAGTGGAAAGTATTGTTCTTGCAACTGCATTTAAAACCTGTTTTTTTTTTCTACGCAGACATAGCTTAACCATGCCATGTGATAAGCTACTTTGGTACACTTTAGCAACAAATATTACTGGGACCACTACAGAACATTGCAGAAGAACATTTAATATCCAGGAAATCACATTATAGACACTATCACTGACTATCTCCCTAAAAAAAGGCCACAATTTCAAACAGTGACCATATATAGTCCAGCCATATACTAGGTTTTGACCTAGTCTTGTTTAAGTAATACATTTATATATTAAATAATGTTATTCAAGATTTTCAGCAGAATTAATGTAACATGGGAAGACTACGCAATAACTGAATTCATTAGAAAATCTGAGTTGGTACATATTACCGAATGTTATCTCATATCTCCTTATTCATAACTAGGTAAATTAAGTAAGATATTCTAACTATCAATATGTACTCCACTTTTTTCACAGCTTGATACTGTGGTTGTCCATTATTACATTAATTAACGCTAGTTAATGTACTATTAACTTAAATTGCTACCAAATTGAATAATTGATTATTCACACTAAGTGCTGCCAAGGAAATTGTTATATAACAGTTTAACCTCAGCTGTTACTGAAATGTGTTGGGATCTAGTATCTCTGATCTGACTAGGAAGTATAGACTAGCCTCTTCCTAAACAGTTGTCATGTCATTTTCTGGATACTCTACTCAAAGGCTACTTTACAAGCTTTGTATTATTTGAATGATATATTTACTGAAGTACATGGGTTACATTTCTGTCAATTCTGATGATGTGCAGAGGACAACTGGTCATGAACCCTTGAAGTGGAGCGGGCTATCTTAAATAACTGGTCGCCCAGTACCAGTCCATGGGGTAAATTCAATCAGAGACAATCAGACAGGCCTGACTGGATGTTTTTAGCCTGATAAGGGTCTTAACAGGTGCTTGAACTGGGCCTGTACTTACCGATATGCTGTACCGACATGTTTTGCTCTTAGGAGTACCAGGATTTTTTTCTGCCACTTCTCATAATTTCTGGTGACACTTTATGGCCCAACAGCTTTGCTCACTGTCCCACTTTCTCCCTCAAAAGTCACTTTGTTTTGTTGTAGTCCTTAGCAATTAATTCCAGTAATTAAATTCAAGCCAAAATATTACATTACCGAAACCGCACTATGTTATGCAGCTCCAGTGTCGTGCTGCCCCGCCATTTGTTTACACAGAACCAACTGACAGACTGCAATTTCTATCTAATTTAGTTTAGTATGTTATTTAGTTTTTTTGTAATTGTGATTTTTATTTCACTGTTTTTTTTTTTAGAATTTATAAAAAAAAATCTATTGACACCCGAAATACATACTATGAACATCAGTAATTAGATTTTAATATTTAGTATCTTATTTCACTGTAGAAATTCAAAACTCTGCATCTAAGTGTTCACCAACACACACACCAAAATGGCAAGGAGAGTGCCTGCAATTAAAATTTCCCACTTCAAGCACTGGTCTATTCATGTTTTTCAAGAGCACATTTTTTATTACCTGGAAGATATGTAGTGTTCAAACTAAGTGTATCACACAAATCTGAAGTCTGTTTCTGAGTTTGCTGCATCATTAGCACTAAAGTCATGACCAGTCCAGAAAACAATGTCATGTTTTGTTGTTTAAGCATTGTGTTTAAGGGCCAGGGCTGTCTTATATTCACCAACAAGTAACTCTCTAGGAATCAGATAATATAAAATGAAGAAAAGGAACAGTATTTGGATTGAGCAAGTTCTCTGTGTTTTTCCTCCAATAATCATCATACTGCTCTGTAAGTAAAAGTGCATCCTAACTTGGAGCCATACTCTTAATTGACACAGAGTGGAGCCACACAGAGCAGAACAAAAAGCCTGTAGCTCTGACCATGTTAGCTAAAGCTTGTAGGTGGAATAGCAACACACTTTTAACTCACTCCCACAGGATACAGACACACAGATCAAGTTGGTATTCGTCCAGCTTGGAGTAAAAAGAGCCCAGAATTTTTGCAGAGATGCAAAAAGGTCATTGGCTTGATGCAATATCATACCGTATGGGCATAGACATTTAGCCACAAAAAGTGGTACACTCTCATACATGTGCACGCATTCATACACACGCACACATGCACAGCAAACAGTTTTCCACACTGCCAGCCACCTCTTACTCTTGTGTGCGGGTATGACAGTAAACACAAACATGACCCATATAGAGCATCACAGGATAAGTAGAGTCAATTTACACTTTAATGAGACATTGACTCCAGGCAGGGCTGGATTAATGCACAAGTTTACGGGGTTGAAGCATCAAGGCCAAAGCCTAGTACAAGCCCAGAAGTTTAAGAAGTAGGAGAAACACAAGATCCACTTGGCCTGATGGCCAATTTCACTGTGCTAAAGAGTTTTTTTTTCTTTTTTTTCTTTAAGCAAGTCTTACCTTTTGATGTGTATGTGTCCTGAAATGACATTGCTGCTAAATAAAATAAAACAAAAGACATTTATAGAAAATGAAAGAAAAGTGAAAATGTCTTTTGAATATGACATTATCAAATGTTGATTTAAAAGGTACTGTAAGATTTGCTCAGAAATTGTAAAGCATACTAAAATCCATCACCGCCGACACTATCTGCATCCAGAAGCGGTGCGATTGGGTGACGCGCCACCAAGGGGTAAATGAGAAGAAGACAAGTCTATTACATTCTACTAGTGTAAGGCTAGCTGTTGGCTGTTCTAGATAGTTTGCCCTGTGTCTGAATATATTAGTTCAATCAGCGTCAAATCTTCCGTGGACCCCCCCCCCCCTTTCGGACGATTTCAGTCTAGTTGAAAATCGCCCAGATCTTTCTGATACACTTTAATGTTAAAGTATTTTTTTTCGAACTGCAGACACTGCAATGCAATATGTATGTGTCCCGGTTATAGAAGACCAAAACTGTCAAAATTAAAAATAAATAAATAAATGAATCAATCAATCAATCAATCAATCAATCAATCAATCAATCAACCAATCAATCAATCAATCAATGAAATGATAAATACAACATGTAGAAATATAAGGCTTTTATTATTTTTCATTCATTATTTTTATTTTGGCAGTTTTGGTCTTGCACTAACGTATTTGCATCATAGTGTAACGTGCATGGACAAGTAGACACGTTGGTCCGTGACTAACGGTCGGACCCTTTAGTCGACTGGTTAACGTTGTCGCTTGCGGAGTGGAAGACACGGGTTCGCGTCCCGGCTGTGGCGAATTCGCGGACTGCCCCTCGAATTCCCTTATAATACGTAGCCGGGGCAGCCAGCCGTACCTCATTGGCTGCTGCTGCGTGTCCGCTATAGTGGGTTTGTCAAGATCCGCTAGTAAAAAAAATATAAAGCGTATTGAAAGACGCAAAATCTCACTTGATTCTGAATTGATTTTCAGGAAATTTGGTTTGTTATTGTAATGTTTATGGTTTATAATGCATGTGATGCTTCTTGTGTTGTATTTTGCTGTTGTTTTATTTTATTCATTGAGGGGCGCTCTTGGTTCATTTTGTTGTAAATCGTTGTGGGTTGAAAGAAAAAAGAAGAAAATAATCCGGAAATGTAGAATCGTTTTAGATAGTTACGATTGCCAAGCATGGAAGCTGAATAAGTTAATAAAGGGATTTAAACGTTACATTGCTGCCTTGGAATTAGATTTAACAACTTTACATTAATAAACGTGTAAAACTGAATACAAATTAAAATTCTGAGTTGATCAACTGTTGCCAAATTAAATCTACTCTTTCGGTGTGACGTTATTTTATTAGAATGTGAGAAGAGTACTTTTATTTTGAAGTTTATTTGCTCCCTCTAGCCTTCCTCACGTGACTTAAATTCAGGAAATAGTTTGCTGCCTGATAGTCATGGTAACAGTACAGTCCAGCTTTCCATGCGGAGTTTCATATGTTTGCCCAGCTCCTGTGTTTATTGCTTCTATCTACGTTTGTGCCTTGGAGAGCATCGTCTGTAAGTTCAGTTGCGACATTATTTAAGTGATTGATGATGTCCATCATAAGAACGTCGTTGTATTCATGTTAATACGAAAATAGCTATGTGTAACGTTAGCTTCTCCCATTTTCTGTTAGCTAGTTAGCCAGTCACGTTATTCTGTCTGCCTGTATTCCGCCTATATTATAGCATACTGATCTATGTTATACGTACATTATTTACAATTAGTTCATAAGTCATGTGTGATTTCGTAATTCCTAGGTTACGTACAGCTATTTACATGCAGTTATGTAGCTTACAATTATTATTTACATGCAGTCATGTGCAGTTATTTACATGTGTTATGTAGTTATGTCATAGACATGTGATAACATTTTATAATTTATGCAATGTTTATTGAAACATTCTTTCTCTGTATTGCCCCCCTATACAGTTTTACAAAAAAAAGGTTGAATTCTCAAAGTTCTTCAGTAAAGTTCCTCAACTTGGACCGGGACTCTGTATTTCTTTGGGATTCTTCATGTTGGCTATCTGTCGGCCTGTTTATACATGGACACAAACACGTAGGACAGAATATTCGGATTCATGTATTTTTTTGTGGTAAAACCATTTCAGACACACTACACACACTTCCTGTGTAGTTAGGCGGCACAGTGGCGCAGTGGTTAGCGTGGTCGCCTCACAGCAAGAAGTCAAGTCAGTTTTATTTGTATAGCCCAATATCATCATTACAATTTTGCCTCAGGGTCCTGGATTCAATCTTGGGGGTCGTCCCGGGCCGTCCTCTTGTGTGGTGTTTGCATGTTCTCCCCGCGTCTGCGTGGGTTTCCTCCGTGTGCTCCGGTTTCCTCCCAAAGTCCAAAGACTTGTCGGTCAGGTGAATCGGCCATACTAAATTGTCCATAGGGGTGTGTGTGTGCGTGCGCGCGCGCTCCCCACCGCCCAATGACTGCTGGGATAGGCCTCAGAATCCCCGCGACCTTGAGAGCAGGATAAGAAGTTTGGATAATGGATGGATTCATTTTAACTAATTAAAGTGCATAAGGACCCTTAGTGTTAGTGAAAATAACTGCAGTTGAATTGCGAGGTGTTGGTTCAACTCTGAACAGGTGTGAAGAAGTTCAAACCCCGCCCATGACATTATTTCTTCCTTTTTGTCATCGCCATCTTGTAAATCGTTGAAGGTAATTCAAATGTTAATTTTATAAATTACTATTAACACATTTAATGACTTTACATTTGGTTGTTTGGTCAATATATTTAACTGTGTAATCTATTTATGCAAAAATAACCAACTAACCAAGCTGGCAAACTACGTTGTCGTGGTTTGAACGCACCAAGCCACGCGAAGATTAGCTTTTCAGCAAACACAATGGAGAATTATAAAGGGTTAGCTAGCTAGCTACATATTGTGGTGAGCTTGTGTGAGGAATGGATGACCCCGTGCCCCATACACCGCACGGCCCCTGGGATGCTCTTTTTTCGTCTGTGTGGTGCTGAGTGTGATTTTCATCACTTGATAACGTCGGAACACAATATTGTAGCGAATTCGGGGGACAACGCAACCACAGGTACTGCCGCGGCCGGGAAGCGAACCTGTATCGCCCGCACCGCAGGAGACATCGCTAACCGCTCGACTAAATAGTCCATGGGCCAGACGATATTTCAGTACACTCAAGGTGGCAAAACTTACTTATAATTTTTGAAAGGATCCATGTCTGTAGATGATATTTTGGTATGATAACCATTCCTGAGTGGCAGCTGTATCACAGTTATCAGCTCATGAAGTTAACCACCCGCTAAACTAAATTGCATTTTAGACGCTGGTGCATATCCTGGTTTAGCCTCATGGTCAGGACATTTTTCAATGTTCTATAATATTGTCTTTGGTATCATTTTAAAGGGGACCTTCTTAGCTTTCATTCAAGCCCTGTTGTGGATATTTCTCACAAATATAGAGGTCACTTGAGCTCTTCAACCCGTCAATAACACACATCTTTCTCCAATGTTCGCCTAAACTATATACTTTCTTTTAGCCCTGTGGCATCTAGAAATATCAGGGACACAAAACACAAAAACTGGAATACTCACAGGACTGTAAAGATTCAGGAAATGTATAATATACCCATACTATTTCATTGTGTGAGGTGATTGTGAGCCTTAAATGAGAACTAGACCAAAGCCAGTTAGGTCACAAACTGGTCTCTATACATTTGTTTAAATACACAATCAAAATACATGATGAAAAGGAATACCATAGTGAGGTAATGAACTATTTTAATATTTTAAACAACATTAACATTTACATATACTTAGTCAATGATACATGTAATCCCATATCATTAGTGGGTATATGTAATGGTAATGGGTAGGGTAATGGGAATATGTGAATATGGTTACATTATTGTTATCAAGCTCTGGGTAACCAAGTCCAGAATCAACATCCTGTGCATCAATAGACTACTACCACAGTAATACCATCAGAATCATCACACTGTCATTCATCAAACTGCTCGTTTCTCTCATCATCTGACTCCCCAAGTTCAAAGTCCAGTTCTGGACCATCCTGCTGTTTTTGGTTACTGCAGGTCTGTAACCTGCACATGTCTGTGCATGGAAGTCCATTTAACAGGCACATGCAGCTTGGCATTTTGCATGAATGCACACACTTGCATGTTAGCATTTCCAAGACCACATCTGGTGCAGGTGGGGAGCGCATCCAGTAAATGGCCAGCTTGCCTTCATCGTCTGTCCATCCATACTCAGTAGGGCTTGGCACCACAGGGTTAGCCTGCAGACAGCACTTCCATATTGCTGCCTGATAGTTGGCTCGTTGAACATGCATAAAGAGACAGTCTCTACATGGTGGCAGCTGGCTGGACTCAACCTCTCCCCTTTTGGTGCAGAAGAGCTGGTAACGTAGTTTGTTCACCTCAGCAGTGCTGCTATTAGCAACATACATCCGACAGGTGAACTGCTCAATTTTCTGGAACAGCTCATCACTCACATTCCATGTCTGTCCCAGTTGACTAAAAGTCTCTTGGCAGGAAGTGTGCTTTCTCACTATCTTCAGGGCATTCAGCTTCCCTCGACCAGCGAATGCACTGACAGTGTCGCAGCCTGTGAAGGCATGTAAGCCAATTAGGCTGTCACAGATGCTGTCTCCAAGTGAACTTGCCAGTTTGGTGATGTCGACAAACCGTGTGCGGTTCTGAGTCCCACACTTCTGGTAGATGGGACAGGTGATGTCCTTCTGGAAGCCAAGACAAAGCACCATGACATCAGTGTCCTCAGCTGTGATGATAACTGACTTTGAGCCCGCATTTGCTGCATGCAATGCATGCAGGAGCAGACGGGTGTCAGCTTCTTCATGTGTGGAGTTCAGTTCTGCTGCTTCCTCACACCCATCTTCTGTCAACTTGTAGCAGGTTTCCTCACAGGTCATGTACAACACCTTGCCATGCAGCATAGCTTTGTATCGTGGGAGTTTCCACTCTTCCACCAGAAACTTGATGAGACTGGTCTTGTTGGAGGAACTGCACAGAAATTTTCTCCACTGCTGGACGTGGTGTCCCCCTGCAAGATTCTTGTACTGGAGAGTGATGTCTCCACCCCGGTTCAGTCGTTCAGCATCTTTGATCGAAGTCTGGTGATAGAAATCAAAAACAACATCAATCCTCCCACTCTGTGCTCCCTCATGGAGGACCTGGGTCAAGGCTGACTCTGCCACCTGTGCAAAGGTTTTGTTGTTGCCATTCATTTTTTGGACCAGGCTCATCCCATCAATGATGGAAGTAGATGGGATTGGGATGTCTTCTGCAGGAGATACATTCTTTTCAAGCTCTCTGGCAAGTGCAGCCTTGTTTGTTTTTCGTAAGGACCCATCAGCATTTGCCAGTGCCCATGGTAGTGGGCCCAATGGGTAGGCAAGGACATCCTTCAGATTCACCTTCCTGCTTTCAGCCACCAGGATCATGTGACTGAAAAGGTTTCTATCTGCCTTCAGAACCACATCCTGTGCTTTCTTTCCATGAGCTTGTTTTGTGCTGACATTGGAGAATGTTTTCAGACTTTGCTTGGTCATCTTGTCGTGGAATTTCACAGGTGGTGGGTCTGCATCTAACCTTGTTTGCTGGAATGCTTGGTAGGCCTCTTCTCCTTTCTCAAGAGCTCTCAAGAGATCTATGGTCACATCAGGTGGAGCCATGTTGCCAGTGGAGAGGCTAACCAAATCAATCTCATCAGGGGACATAGGATTGAGCCAGTTATTCTCCATAAGGTCCATGAGAGACTGGACATCTGCTTCATCTCTCTTGATCCTTGGACTCTGTAGATCTGGATGAGACCATTTGCACCTGCCTTGACCTGTCAGGTCTCTCAGCTGTCTGAGGTACATGCTTCTATACTCAGCTGTGAGATAATATTTGGTCACAGCTCCTGGCTTCAAGCTGAATCCCTTTGTCCCTCCAGCTGTTTGGGTGTCTTTGTTCACAATTTCTTCTATAGCTTGGTCAACAGGGATTCGGCCAAAGGGATTGGTGGAGCCCAGTTGGACTGAGAAGCCTCCTTCCATGAATTCTGTGTACACATCTGGGTGTGTGATGGGCAGCTCAGACATCTGGGCGTGGTAGTAGGGGAGGTAGCGTGCATAATTCATCCTGTCATAAGCAAAGCACCATGGGATCATTGCTCGAATGCTAGCCAAGTGTAGCATCCAGTCTCCCTCTCTGGATGCTCGGATGAGCCCCAACAAGATTTCAACCATGTCCAAATAGGACATCCAGAAGTTTGAGAGGCTGCCGTTTCCACCTCTAAGGAACTCACGGTAGACTTCAAATAGATCCATGATGCGTGTACAAGAGCTGTTCTCGAGGACCTCCTTCAAAGCATGTTGTGAGACTTCTTTCCCAAGGCTGTCAATGGTCTTCAGTGTCTCATTCAGGTGAACCATGTCATTCCTGTGAGTTTCTTCCAACCAGGACAGGAAACCATTCAAGGTCAGTCGCATGAGAGCCTCATACAGGAGCTTGTGTAGTCGCACTGCCCTGTTGTACTTGCGGCCATCCATAACACCAGCAATTGAGCCTTCTGCAATCATGCCAGACTCAATGCAGAGGTCTTTGAGTCCAGCATCTTGGAAACGCTTTCCTATTATTGCCAGCAGTGTGCAGATGGTGTGGAATACCCCAAGCCTAACGATGATATCATGGAACTTGTCATGGTGTTTCCACGTGATCTCGACAGCCTTCGCATACAGGGCTTGGTCAAAGACACAGACAATCTTCCTCAGGCCTAAGCACTGCATGATGCTCAGTGACTGGTTAAGCACCTCGTTGACAGTAGACATTTGTGTCGCTGGAGCATTGATGGCAGGCAGATAGCCTATATTGTCGGGGATGACCGTCATCTCTCCTCGAGTCAGGATGTTGAAGCCTGTCCAGCTGCTGACTGACTGTTCTTCTTGTTGTGACATGCGTGCTAGGACCCAAAGAAGGTTTTTCTCTCTGGCAAGCTTAGTATTGGCTGCAGTATCGGCATCTGACTTTTTGCTTTGTGGTGGCCCTACCCGTTGTCCAGCATTGTAAGTTGGTAACATTGGTGGGGGTCCATCAATGCTTCTCTTCTTTGTTTTGGGAACAGTGGGCATGGGTTGGACAGGAAGTGGGTTGACTGGCTTTGCTTGCACAGCAATCCCATTGACTCTGTGAGATGTTCCCTCACCACTGACAGTTTCTTCAAGACGGTCGATATTGTCTCAGGCTAAAGTTGTGAATATGCCAGGATGGATGTTAGCTGGAAGGGCAATGCCACTCCCTGATGATGAGAGTTTCTGGAGACACAGGGCAGTGTTGATCTCTTCCATCTGTGAATAGGACACACTGTGACCAAGTCAGTTGAGGATGTTTATCAACTCTACATTTCCTGTCAACGATTTGACACTGAATGGCAGAACAATGTGCTTGGAAGGCTTGGTATTTCCACATGTCACTGCATATACTATGTCATGGCCAAATGACTGCAGAAGGCACTGCACTCTCTGGGATGCATGATCAGGATCATTTGAGCCTGTGAGTAGAGAGTACAGGAAGATAATGAGCGACTCTGGAATGGTAGGACATTCTGCTTCTGGTTTGACTTCAGGCGGCCAGGTTTGAGGAACATCTTGACTTTTAATGTCTGCTCTCAATTTGATGGCTGCTTTGGCTATAACATCTTGTGCACTGACACTTTTCAGGGTCTGCAGCTCCCTTTTGAGAGACTGATTTTCTTTGGCAAGTTCCCTCATGGACAAGTTATCGGGATAGAGGAGGAATTTTCCTTTCTCATCAGGGAATATCTGCAAGGCTCCAGCCTTGGGAGTTCATTGAAGCTACCAGTCTAGAAGAGAGATCAGTCATTGTCATCTCTTGAGGATTGCCAAAAAGCTCCATCCTGATGAAGAGGAACAGCTCATTGTATGCCTTATTCACAGCAGCTTCATACTGGGCTGCAGCATCATCATCTTCATTGCTGGCAACCTCTCCTTTGGAAACCTCTTCTTTGGTGTAAAGTCTATAGCATGACCTGTGGTAGTGCCCTTCAGCTGCTACAAGGTCTCTACTCACAATGGCAAGGATTCTGCTGTCCCTTTTCTTTGTGGCTGCACTCCTGATCTTTGCATCAGCTCGCAGTTCTCGACACTGCACCAGTACTTCTCTCGTATTCTGTCTCTTGGAATATTTGCTGTTTTTCTGACAAAATATGCACTCTGCATCATAAGTCCTAGATGTACTTGGAGCATGTCGAGCTACTCTCTTAGATTGTTTCTCTTCAGCAGAGACACAACTTTTCTTTTCTTTTGCAAGGAGGCCATCAAGAATTTGCTTCATAGTGAAGATACTGCGACACTTTCTGTGGTAGTAGATTGCTGGAATCTGTCCCTCAGGAATGTCTTTTGCCAGTTTCAAAACTGGTGCATGATTTCGTATCTGAGCTGCCCTGAGCAGAGTTCTCCATGAGTCGACACTTTGTAGTGAAACCAGCTTATCTGTATCATCAGAACAGTGGATAATGCACTCCACCCGTGGGCGCTTTGGTATTGGGTAAAAACTTGCTTGTTCACCAGTGGCCATATTCAGTCAGTTTTCACCTGCTACATACAAACAAATACATGTAACTTAGGTGTATGAACACTACTAAAACAAAGTTTACTTTGCTTCACCAGCGTCATATTACCATTATTTATCTTACATAGCCACAAATAGATACATTACCTAGTTGCTGTGCAACAGCTGTATTTTGTCCACATGAGGCCGCTAAAATCAACACAAGATGAAAGTTCCTCGTAGCCACTTTAACTAATCATATTAACATATACATTAAAAGAACATGCTAACATTATGGGAAATTAGCTTACAATCTTCTCCAGAGTGAGACAAGAAGATATATACCAGTTTCCTCTATATGTGTTTAGTAGAAAGCTATCTGGCTGCACGTTAGCCCAGCTTAGCACAATGAATGGAAGTACACAGTACTGGTTATCCTTGGTTGTTGGCCAACTAAGAACTGTCCCAGAGTTTAAGCTAGGCTAATCAGTACCAGGGGTGTTGAAATGCTATATTTGTAAAAATCTGGGCAAATACACAATCGTGAGAGGCACAGAAACAGGTTTCCTGAAAGAAAAATGAAATAGCTGCTCATTTGGAAAGGTTATCATGTATTATTTTACTTCTGTTAGTGTACCAAATAAAATGGCACCAGTGAAGTTGTGTCACCTTGGGTGATATCGATATCTGGTCTGACCCATGGACTAACTGGCTTTGGTCTAGTTAGTTTCTTAGTAATAATGCCCTTCTAATTTAAGGTTCACAATCACCTCACACAATGAAATAGTATGAGTATATTATACATTTCCTGAATCTTTACAGTCCTGTGAGTATTCCAGTTTTTGTGTTTTGTGTCCCTGATATTCCTAGATGCCACAGGGCTAAAAGAAAGTATATAGTTTAGGCGAACATTGCAGAAAGATGTGTGTTATTGACGGGTTGAAGAGCTCAAGTGACCTCTATATTTGTGAGAAATATCCACAACAGGGCTTGAACGAAAGCTAAGAAGGTCCCCTTTAAAATGATACCAAAGACAATATTATAGAACATCGAAAAATGTCCTGACCATGAGGCTAAACCAGGATATGCACCAGCGTCTAAAATGCAATTTAGTTTAGCGGGTGGTTAACTTCATGAGCTGATAACTGTGATACAGCTGCCACTCAGGAATGGTTATCATACCAAAATATCATCTACAGACATGGATCCTTTCAAAAATTATAAGTAAGTTTTGCCACCTTGAGTGTACCGAAATAGGAAATTTTGGGCTCTGGCCCATGGACTAAAAGGGTCAGACCCGCGAGCCAGCGGCCAGCGTGTCTACTTATCCATGCACGTTACAATATGGTCAAACATTAGGTTAATGGGCACGAGCCCAGAGCAATAAGTAACCCCAAATTGCACAGATTGTGTCTCAAATTGTCCTGCTTAGTTGGAGCCAAATTTGTACTTTTGAGTTTTTATGCTTTGCCAACGTTTCAACATATTTACAGTTACGTTTTTGAATCTTCTAACTTTACATGGAGGTAACGTTGTCATTGACAAGGGGGCTTCAGCGTAAAACGTGTGTCCAATGCCTCGTGGCTTCCGTCATTTGCAGGCAAAGTTGTTTTCTGCTAAAGTAACGTTAATTTCTGGCGAACCTCATTTAGAACCTGTTCTGTCATTTTCTTTGCCAAATTATCACTAACGTTATGCAATATCGACATGTCCAGCCATGGTAGTCGTAACCCATGCGAATATCAAGCACTGCACAGTGTACCTGGTGGTCCCGTGTTTCCACATCCATAAATCAATGTGTGCTGGCATGCACTGCCAACCATGTTGCCGTTTTTTTTGCCCCATCTGTGAATGAGCCACGGATTTCTGGCTCATTTATAACACCGTTTTGCTAGCCAATTTCCTGACGGCTTGTTTGTACTGTTTAACATAAAGAAAATTGTGTAGATCACCATCATGTAAATGAATGCACGTCCAACAATCACAGTGGCTAGTGGAGTAAGCTGAGAGGAGACAGAGAACAAGGAGTTAGAGAGAGAAAAGACAGTGAGACACAGACTCAGAAGAAACAGACAATGAAATACCAGGCAGAGAAACAGACCCTGTAGGGTTCAGATACATGTATGGGAGTAAAAAGTAGGATATCTCCTTTGAAATGTAGTGAGCCTATAGATTTCCTTTAAATAGAAATACTCAGCCTTAAGCAAGCAACCTCTAAATAGTGCTTAAGTACAGAAGTTGCAGGGTTAAAAACTTACCTGCAGTGCATGCAGGGTTGATGCATCTTACTGCAGCTCAACAACAAAGAGTCTTAAGTCAGGATTTGAAAACATATGCAGGTTACATCAGGAATCAGGAACACTTCACTTCATTTCATTTCATGAAACGAAACATCGTTTCCCCCAGCCCACAGCAGTACAGCTGCAGCACAGACAAAAGCGCATCCAAAAACTACAAAAACATCAAGAACACACATACTAACTAACACATATAATTAAACTAACACATATAGCCAAACTTAAAAAAAAATCGCTGTCCAGCCAGGATGACTGCCAGTCTGCATGGGCTAGCTGTTAGCTTAGCCTGCCCTGCCTCTGCGGGGGTTTATCCCTTATTTATTCCTCATTATTATTTATCCCTTATAGAAAGCTGTCTGTATTCCTAAGTTGGCATACATACAATGAGCATTATCAAAAGGGCATTTACTCTGGTGCCATCCCATTGAGAGCGTTATAAACAAAAGTATCGTGAGCTTTATTATGGACTGAACAGATGAGGCATTTTTATTTATATATTTCACATTTCACAAGAGGTTGTTCAGTTTGAATGTAAAAAAGACAAAGTGCATGAAAGTGGGTGAATCAGATATTGCAATCTCAGTAGATGGACAAGTTGTAGAACACTTAGCGAGCTTCAAATACTTTCAGTTAAGAAAAATGACAGTGATTGTACAGATGACATAAAAATCAGAATTACCCTAGCAAAGAAAATAATGATGGAGATGGTAACATTATGGAAAGTTAGGGGAATAAGAAAAGAAGTGAAAGTCAGTCTACTTAAAGCACTCATCTTGCCAGTGTTGTCATATGGAGCTGAAAGTTGGACATTGAAGAAAGCAATGGTAAACAGGATTGAGGCTGCAGAGATGTGGCTTTATCGTAGGATGCTTCGAATAAGTTGGACAGAGAAACGAACAAATGCGAGCATCCTTAGTGAATTAGGAACAAGAAGAGGACTAATGTAACATATAATGAAAAGAAAGCTATCATTATTTGGACATACCTGTCGTCCAGATGGAAGTAAATTAACAAAGACAGCGATTTTGGGAACTACACCAGCAAAGCGTAAGAGGCTGACCAAAAAGGCAGTATCATGATGACATCAAAGAATGGCTTAGTCTGAAAATATCAGAGGCAACAAGATCAGCTCAGGACAGAAAGAACTGGAGGAGACTTGTTTGGCAAGCGTGTCATCCTGATGGTGCTGGCAACCCTTGCTAACAAGGAAGCCGATGAAGAAGAAGATTTCGCATTATTGATTCTAGGTCTGTTTATTTCATTTGCTTTAATACTGCAATACGTCAACAAGATTTAGGCC
This sequence comes from Lampris incognitus, assembly GCF_029633865.1. Classification (NCBI taxonomy): domain Eukaryota; kingdom Metazoa; phylum Chordata; class Actinopteri; order Lampriformes; family Lampridae; genus Lampris; species Lampris incognitus. Next base: position 25,483,998 of record NC_079218.1, read on the forward strand.
TCCCGTTACAGTAACTTTGTGTTCACATTACAGACTCGGCTTTCCTCTTACAAATACCATCACATTGCTAAAAACCAAGATCAAACAAACAAAACTACATCAAGATAAATGAACCAAGCCTGGATGAATTCTTGAATGCAGGTAAGTCATCAGTCATACTCATTTGAAATATGCGGGGGGAAAAAAAGGCTACATAAACAAAAATGCTAATACAGCTGATGACACCTGCCAGCGACTGTTATTATTTCAGCTGGAGAAATTGAAGGTTTCCACCAAAATAAAAACCCTGTAGAGCATTGTGAAGAATACTTTTGTGTAACAAGCTTATTGGATGGATGTCCAAGTCACTATGAAATTTCTATCACTACCAAGGCCTCTCTTTTGAAGATTCCCATACAGCTCTACACCATTAACAGCTCGAAATCTTGAAAATTCCGTATGGAATGAAGCTCTGCCTGTTATTTTTTCCATAGCTTTCATCAGGTTCTCCATCCCAGCCGTCAATGAAGGCATCAGAGTTTTATGGTGAGACGGGCTGAGGTGGATGCCATTGTCTTTGAAGAAGTGGTGCAGCATCCCAACGCTGGTTTATTCACAATCAAGAGCGGACAATGGTAAACTTGATCTTTCTCTTGATTTCCATTTGCTTTTTTGCTGGATCTGTGTAGGTCCACCCCAGTACAGGTAATGTTGCCTAAGACTGAGTCACAATATTTTTTGTAACAATGGAAAACAAATATGCAGCCACCTCAACTGCCAGCAAACCAAGAATTTACAATTATTCAAACAACTGCAATACTTTGTGTTGATTTTGTAACTTTGATAACATGAGTGATTTTGTTACAATTTCTGAAGGAACATTTCTATGATCTGAAAGTGGTAGTGGTTACTTGGCATGGAGACTCAAAATCATCTCGAGGAAGAGCAAGAAGAGCGCTTCACCAGATAGCAGAGGGTCGTCAAGCCAGCTGACTGATGGAGGGCCGTCAGCTAGTAGAGCTTATTCCTGAGATGACCCTGAGCAAAGACCAATGAAGGGAGGCAGTTTCTTATATGAAACATCCCTCTGATCATGCCACTAACATGCAGAGGATGAAAATGACATTTGAATACCGACACAACATGGTCCTCAACCCACAGAAATCTTGTGAAGTCTTGACTGAATTTCCTCAGTTCAAAAACGTAAAAGGCCTGGTAATTCAGTATTTTATTGACAAATGTGTTAAAAAAAAGTTTCGGTATATTCATCATTGTTTTAACATGCCTGGTCAGCTGCCAGACCCAGAGTCACATAATTTTACTAGTCAGTACCCCCCCCACACACACACATTCACACACAATAGTTAATCTGATGTTGATGCAGTACTGATGCAGTGTCTGAAATGCACTGTTAATATATCTGTCATTTATGTGTTGCAGATAGAACAAGACTTCACCCTGCTTTTTGGATAAGATGCATCATCCATGTTTCTAGAGAGGTTAGTCTAACTCCATAACAATCCTCCTAATCTCAGAGGCCAGCTTCCGGGTAGTTGAGTTGGTCCTCCTACTAGCCCTTCATTGTACTCTCGTTCTTTGTATCATCGCGACACTTGGATCTAGACTTACTCGTTTGCTCCATATTGGTACATATAATATTAATAATAATAATAATAATAATAATAATAAATCAATCTTATATAGCGCTTTTCTAACACTGACAGTCGCTTTACAATAAACAGGGTGAAACAAGATAACAAATAAACATAACACAGACATACAGGGGTGGATGGGAAAGGGGGGGGCTATGAGAGGGAGAAGTGGCAGCCACACACGACGCCGGCAGTACTCTCTGACTTAAACAGATACAAAAGGGAAAGAAAAACAACAGCACTGTAGGTGATGATTTTCTGTAGGGGTTGACTCCCGTAGCCTATTCCTCTCCCGAGGTATCCACTAGGCAGTGCCACTATTTAACCCATAGATAGGGGCTGGTTCGTGGGCATCAGGGAATATCTACACACTGGTGGGCCTGTGTACCGCACATCTAGGGGCCAGACCTCCTCCGAGTCCCTTGTAGTTCAGCCAGGGTCCAATGTGTACCCAGTTACCATGCGTCACCACGAAGAGGCACTACATAGGGCTTGCTGTTGGAGAGGCTATGTACTGGCAGGGGAGAGACTTGCGTGCTCGGCTCCCCTGTTCGCATTTCTGCTAGCCAGCGGTGAAGGTTGAGAGTGAGACGTGACACGCACAGAACACTACACCAACACACTAGATGCTTCACAACAACCCCACTAATTACACAAGAATGTCAGACAGACATATTAGGATATATGGCCATTTATATGATTTAATTTCTCAGCATGTCATTGCCATGTTAACGTGGCATTGACAATATAGTTATTATGTGCACTACATCCTCATCACTTGATATTTGGGGCCAAGCACAGAAGAATTCCTTATTGGGGACCAAGCACTGAATGTGTGTAGGCACCTATTTTAATTGTCCGTTTTCTTTTTTCTTTTTTATTCTATATAGTAGGCATCTATGGCAGCCAATAGAAGTGATTGGTCACTTTTTATGAAACTTGGCACAGTGTAAATGTAGTGATCCCATGACCTTTTCTCAAGCATCCCCCTCAGGTCAAACCTCCCGTTTTCAAAGCTCCTCACCCATTAGTTGTACAGTCACAAAATGTGCTGTGATTATTCATGACCCCAAGAAGGATAAACTTGATTTTGTTGACCCCATGATCTTTCCTCTAGTGCCACCATATAGACTGAGTTTGTTGAGACTGGCAATATCAGCAACTCTTGTTTCTGTATCAACCCAGTCAAATGTTGCATGTTGAAATAATGCAAGTGGGGAGATTGTTAGGCCTTGGCAAAGGTCTGCACTCCTCTGAATCCATTCTTCTAGTTTCTTATTGTGGCTGTTGGTGTGTGAATTTTTCCATGTGGGATAGTAAATATCGATCTCTTTAGGTGGCCTACTGCATTCAAGCAAAAATTAATCCAACAAAGCAAGGTTCTTCCTTCATCAAGTGACCTTGAAGAGCTGATCCCTGAAGCAGAAGCCACGTCAAATGAAGAGGAAATTAATGATGGCACTTTTGCCTCTTGTAGTTTGATTTATTTTCACTAGGGATGCCCTTTCTAAGTCAATTAGTTGACTAATTGGTCTGTAGGATCTCCGTAGACTATGACTTTGAACTACACCCATTTTAATAATTCATACATGTTATTCCTATGGTCTATGACAGTCCAAAAATTTTAATGAAAATGATGAGCCCTTCCAAAACCAAAAACCAGAGTGCCAAGTCTATTGGCAAAGATGGTAACGGTGACCCTGAGAGCACCTGCGGGAATATTCTGAACATATGGGTACATTTTCGGTTAAAGAACTGTGAACACTACTATAGAAAAGCTCATTTGGTTTTAAAAACTCAGAGATTCTATGGATCCACAAAATAAATCCCCCACGCATTGTCAGTGGAGCAGCTCCAGAGTTTCTGGCTTTGGTAGAGAGTAGCTCATGTTCACAAATATTGATCAAACTTTCCTAGGACATGGAAAAAAAACTTATTTGAATTCCTAATTTGGATGGTGTTCCCCTTTAAATATTCCAGAAATTTGAATATACAAAAGTTTAAAATATCACTTATAACACTTCATTCACAGTAGCTTAAATGTTCCTCATATAAGGACAATTTAGGCAATCAGGATTTGTTTGAACATTTAAAGGTTGGGTATATTCACACACGTTCTTGAAGAGTTTGATTTTGTAGATAAATCAATAACTTTTTTGCAACATTCGTAGCCCACCACAACTCACAACACAGGTCTCGTTTACTCAATTGTTTATGAACATTACCACAACCTTTTACAGCCTTAAACTTCCTGTAAAACCTGTTTTAAAGTTGTCACATGCAGCAAGTCCTTGTATCAATTGATCATACAAAAAATGTAAGAGTGGGGAAAAAAAAATCTTCAAACCAATAAATCACAAATATGAACAAAGCCAGTTGTGGGCCATGCTGCGTTAACGGATTGGGCTTTTAACAGCAGTGTTTTAAATTTGTCATATATACAGTTATTCTTGGTTCAGCTAGCTTTAGACCAGGGGTGGGCAATCTTATCCAGAAAGGGCCAGTGTAGGTGAAGGTTTCTGTTCCAACCAAGCAATTACACACCTGTGTCTCCTAATCAAGTTCCTCAGCAAAGACTCTACTGGTTGATTAGTGGGATCAGGTATGTAACTGCATGGTTGGAACAAAAACCTTCTCCCACACTGGCCCTTTCTGGATAAGATTGCCCACCCCTGCTTTAGACAAAAGTTGTTGTTAAAATTTAAAATTTGTGCCATTATCTAACATTTAGCTCTTTTGTAGAATGGGACAGTGATTTGTCTTCCATCCTCCTCCTGCTCCAACTGATTACGCCTTCAGCCCAAGGCAGTAAGCGACCCGGAGAGATGCCCACGGCCCAAGCAAAAAAGCATCTTGTTGTGTTCAAGAAGGTTCGTATTGTAGCCTAGTGAGCAAATGTCAAAAATGGCTTTGTGGGTGTCCGGGTAGCGTAGCGGTCTATTCCGTTGCCTACCAACATAGGGATCTTGGGTTCAAATCCTCGTGTTACCTCCGGCTTGGTCGGGCGTCCCTACAGACACAATTGGCTGTGTCTGCAGGAGGGAGGCCGGATGTGAGTATGTGTCGTGGTTGCTGCACTAGCGCCCCCTGCTGTCGGTTATGGTGCCTGTTCAGGGGGGAGAGGGAACTGGGGGGAATAGCGTGATCCCCCCCATGTGCTACATCCCCCTGGTGAAACTCCTCACTGTCAGGTGAAAAGAAGCGGCTGGTGACTCCACATGTATAGGAGGAGACGTGGTAGTCTGCAGCCCTCCCCAGATCGGCAGAGGGGTAGGAGCAGTGACCGGGACGGCTCGGAAGAGTGAGGTAATTAGCTGGGTACAATTGGGGAGGGAAACAAAGGGGGGATAAGGCTTTGTTTGTGAAGCAAAAAAACAAACAAAAACAAAAAAAACCCCAATGTTTTTCCACATTTCTAACCAAATTCTAACCAATAGATAGAAACACGCCTTCATTCGCTCAGCCACTTCACTGCTAAACTCCAATAGTAAGAGATAATACCAGCTCCACCTTGATAAACACTGTTAACACTGTTTACTGTTCCACTGTTTTTTGTTGGCTTTGTTCTCCTTGCTATATGTTGTATTTATTTGTATTTATTTACCTTATGTGTTCTGTGGAGTGTTTGTGTGTTTGAATGTTGCCACTGCACCTGAGTACCTGTATGTTGCTTTCCACAAATACTATACAGTATATGAGGTGACCAGAAAAAATAAAATTGTACATTGCAATGTGACAATGTCAAGTTAGCTAGCTGACTTAGGCTAATTTACCCATTGAACTGGTCACCTGGGGTGGCGGCAGTTGCCATCATTGCACCAACTGTCCCCCAAGAGAGATTTGGCAGGAGCCGCCACTGCTTGCATGTTAGTCCCTGTCACTTATGTTCCTTTTAGGACAAAGCATTTGAAGCTGCTAAAACATGTTATTTTTTTACATTGTGTCAAACTTGTCTTTTTGGAATTATGTTAAATGTCTATGAATGATATTTGCCTGACCCTTAATTAAACCAATCTGCTTGTTAATAATATAAGAGACAAGATTCAAAATTCCTTGAGGACAAAGTATACCCTTTTTGCATAATTTCTTCATGTTTGGAAGTTAGAGAATGCTTTTAACATGTACCATAAGAATTTAAAAAAGAAGAAAAATATAACACTGCAGCTGTCACTTTTACTGTTATGTAGACTTGTGTGTATGTGTTTGTGTGTGTCTGCACATGAATATTTCTCAAAAGAGGACATGACTATTTTATTTACACATCTCCATTGAGCGGCCTCATTCTCTTTTCTCTGTATTTTTCTTATGTTTCTCTCCGTTAGTCGCCCACCCACACACCGGTACACAACACACACTTCTCATGTTTTGTATCTTGGGTTTTACTAATGCTCCAAGTCTCTGAGATGGGCCAGAGGGAAATTGTCAGTGTGTGAATGCAGCAGGCGTTATTTATCCTACATATTCAGAAAGAGAATAGTGTTACATCTGCAGCTCAGAGATTATGCTTTTATTTACATTTCTTCACTGCTTACAGTTTCCAATTGATTAATAATAGGTGACTGCCCTGAGTGGGTGCATTCGGGAAGTTCAGTCAACAGTTCCAAGTTCGAGAACTGTTTTGTCATTAAGCGATTATTTATTTAGTATTTCAAAGTTTTTGAGTTTGAGACTCGCAAGCAAAGAAACAGTTTTGCTTCAAGCCCTTTCTCACTTCTCTAAATATTTGTAAAGACATAATCAAGCACATAATGCTGCAGCAGTCAGTTGCTGCTTAACGCTGAAAAAAAAAAGCCCACTAACGCTTCTGGTCCAGTGCAACTATGTCTCAGGAGTACAAAGGTAATTATGATGATTTTCCTTCATGCTATATCAGCTAAAGCAACTCACTATTAGTATTGTGAACAGGTATCATCACCTATCCAAATACCCATTCAGCTCTGCTGAGAACACAAGGAGAGCTGCTTTTAACTGTTGAGATTGAATCCTTCTACTTACAAGTCTGTCCACATGTTTATATGTTGGTTTCTGGAGTAAGCATTCTACACTGGGGGGTATTGTCAAATGTCACATGATAGTGGGAAGTATCTACCTGTTAAGCTAAATCCTTGTTAAGGCTATGCTATCTATTAACTGGGCAATGTAGTTTGGATCAGGTGTTTTTCTTTGCCCCCTGGTGAATTTCTAGCATAGAATTTGTAATGTGAGCTTGTGCTTCTTCTTAAGCTCCCATAGTAACCAAAAAAATGAATTAACCCATATATTTAAACTGGTTTTCCTTGCCTTTTTTTTTTCATGCTTCGTCTTTATTTTGCTTTTTACAAAAGACTGATCGCCAACATTAAAGATAACTTTAGAGGAAAGATGGGACCTAAAAAAGGTCCATCAGTTTGTGGGCGAATTTCAAGAAATTTGAGGCACACCTTGTACTGCATCATATTGATTATTGGGCTAAATTGACTCCGATGCAGGTTTGGTAGTTGGTACTTATTTCGTGTTAAATCCTGTTTAAACTTGTTGACACTTTTAAAGGAGAACTGTGTCATCGGATACAATGACAGTCCTGAGGGAAAGACATCAATCTATTGGGGACAGCTGCTTTCAGAAGCACATACTGCTAAACTAGTTTGAAATGCAAGGAAAACCAGACATGCAACTAAATAAATCAGATGAATATAAATGTTTCCAACATCATTATCAAAATGATCAGCAATGAAGTCGTCTCCTCCCCGCAATCAAATCCCACTCGTGAAATCTATGCCAAGGTACAGTCACTATCATAAATGGATGATCCACCATATTAGACAAAGCTAACACAAGCATCAAGCTCTCAGACCCAATATGTCACTCAGGTTGCTGGAACAAGCTAAGGACGACAACAACCTGGCTGGATTAATGCTTACTTGGAAATCCGTCTTGACAATTCTCTAAATTCTAGCAAAAGTTGCATTTTAATGAGCTGTGGCAGGAATGAGATTGTGAAGCACAATTTTGATGGCATATTTAGTGTATTAAATAAATACTATGTTTTTTTAATACTTTGGTCTTTGCATAGGCTGAAATGATAGAAATACTGTTCCTACTGTGTTAGTATTTCAACCTAACTACTAAAGCGTGTATTGTTGGTGTGAACCAGGATTTTAATTGTCTTCCACCACTGAACAATGATGGCTACCACAAAAAAAAAAGGACACGTGGGAGAAAATTTGTTGGTTAGAAATTTAGCACTTTCATACAATATTTACCACCCCACCAATATATATATAAGTTGAAACTTGTTTTGTGACCATTTATGTATATTCATTTCCACGAAGCAGAAATATTGTTTTTTTAATATTCCGACATTTTGAATACTCAAGCTAGTAGAAACCCATGTAAATACACCCGCAAATGAAAACAGCTGCCTCAACACACAAATCTGATGGACTGTCAGTTTTGTGGCGCCGACGTGAAACACAATTAACATTTGTCTGATGTCTCAACATATATTTTGCATAGTCATTTAGTGCTTTTATCATGTTTTTTCCTCTCTAATTCTGTTTCTGCATTGTTTACCTTGCCGACATGGCACCTATTAGAATGCCTATCTGATCCCCCCCCTCTGATCCCATTATTTCCCGTATTTTTTTCTTTTCTGTGGAGTTTTTCCTTACTGTAACTGGAGGTACATGGAGTGTCTTGCATTGCCATTTACTGTATGCATCTGTTTCTCACTGTTTTGTAAAGCCCTCCAAGTCTGACTACATCCACCTGTGATTTAGAGCTATACAAATTCATTTGGCAAGTTTTACAGTGACGTTGATCAAATGTATTCTTTTTCCTGCAAGTTTGACAACGAACAAATTTCATCCAAAAAACACAGTTTCATAAAATATTCATTTGTTGAAGTAACTGTCATATGAAAAATAGGTTGTTTCATACATTTCCCTCCTTCCTCTATTTGCAACAGAGTGTAAAAAAGAATCTGAGAGAATCTGTCACAAACTAATAAACTGTGGTGTTATCAGCCCACATCACCCCCTTATCACAAGGGAGACCTCAAATAATATACTAAATGTGAACTGTCAATACCTTGCTGCTTTCAGAGGGGAAAGAGCAGTTAGTGCAACTGTGAAACGAAGGCAAGCTAGTGGCCAAAGTGCCACATGATGGCACATATGTTCATTTATTTATTGTATGCAGATTTATGCAGATAACCACAGCACTATCCTTAAAGTTTCAAATCTGCATCCCAAATCTTGCATAACAGCTCTCTGGTGAGACAGCCCACCCCATGCTTGCGGTTGCTCGAGAAGCGTGGAAACCAGAGACAAGCATGCCGTCAGAATTCCAATATGTGCTGTTTTAATGTTAAGTCCCCGGAGTGGGGTCATCTCTCTCTCTCTCTCTCTCTCTCTCTCTCTCTCTCTCTCTCTCTCTCTCTCTCTCTCTCTCTCTCTCTCTCTCTCTCTCTCTCTCTCTCTCTCTCTCTCTCGATTGCAACCTTCATCGAAAGCAAATCTAGACTTATGGTGGAAAAGCGAAAATTTGACATCTCTTGTAATCAGTGGTAAAGCTAGAAAATTATACCCCCCCTTCCCTTTTTTAGTCATGTGTGCACTTACTTTGGTCTTTGTTATTAGAATGATACTTACTTCTTGATGGAGATGGGAACAAGGTCTGGCAACCTGTCAGAGAACAGATCTTTAGTTGCTGGCCTTGAGTAAACCTTAGGAGTTTTAAAGATGTTTTAATGACCTGCCTTGTCCTCGCATCGTTCACCTTCAGACTATTAGTGCTGGGTAGGACAGGAGGCTAATTGAAGTGTCACTCAGTGGAGAATAGTATTTCGTCTCCCCCACAACCCTCACTCCCTTTGCTCAAACACACACACGTGTGTATGCGCGCGCACACACACACAAACACAAACACATTCTTTTGACTGCCCTTACTCTCCTGTGGATTCATTTACTCTCTTTCCCTGTTAACCACTGAATTGTAAGAATTGTATTTCATAGCCTTTCACACTCTTCTCCTTTAGCGTTTACTTTCAAAGTCAATTAAAAAAAATCTGTTCAAGCCAAACAAGAAATCATTGCTTTTTTAAAGCGATTGCAGAGGAAACTTGCAATTCAGTAGCAATTCAATGATGATGATAATAAATTATGGGAATACACATACATATGTATGTGTGTGTGTGTGTGTGTGTGTGTGTGTGTGTGTGTGTGTGTGTGTGTGTATACATGTGTGTGTGTGTGGCGTTTTTTTTTTTTTCAAAACCGTCAATGGTGTTATAAGTGCTCAACTAATGAGGAGCGGAAAAAAAAAGTTTTAATACAATGTGGTTCAACAAAGAAACATACAGTTTATGTTGCCCAGCGCCACACCCCTAATTTTGGTTTGACATCAACCAATCAGATGAGGAATCATTCAAACTATAACAACCATTGTGGTAGGTATTTATGATGCACAGCAACCAATGGTGGGGTAGAAATCATTACAGCCAATGGGGTAAGGGACTGGGGCTTGTTTTGAACTGTCTGTCCTTCCAACTGTGCCCCAACACCACCCCACTATGTGATTTACATAAATTACCTTGTTATGTTTTAAATGTATGCCATTTAAACAGTGCCCTGGCCCCTAAATGCTTTTCAAAACAATCCCCAGTCCCTTACCCCATTGGTTGTAGTGTTTTCTACCCCTCCATTGGTTGCTGTGTATCATAAATACCTACCCCATTGGTTGTTATAGTTTAAATGTTTCCTCATCTGGTTGGTTGCTGCCAAACCGAAATTAGGGGTGTGGCCCTGGGCAACGTAAACTGTATGTTTCTTTGTTGAACCACATTAGCAGCTGATGAGTGTGCGACGCACGAAACAGGCCTGTACTGCAATGTATCAAATCTATCTGTATATATACTATATATATATGCAAACTTGAGATAATATTGTCACAAAGGTCTAGTAAATATTTTCAGTTGAAATGTAAAATTACAAAGGTGTAATTTTCTACAAAGAAATAAAAGGAAAGGCATTGATTAGAGTTTTGCTGATAGGGATATTAAAGGTTTAGACACTGCCATTTGAAAAAAAAGCAATCAAAAAGATGGAATATCAGATAATAATATAATGCCTTTAAAGGAGCCAAGGGTTCGTTAATTGTTCACAATGCATTGAAACGTTTGCGAGGTTGCATGGGGTGAAACAAACTTGTTAACCATGCTGCGAATTGTGACTTAATGAGTTGTGGCTCTAAACCCACAAGCACAGTGATCTGCTACATTATAGAGGCAGATACTGCAACCTTTCACCCACTGGCTTCAATTGGTTTTTTTTGCTCTTTTTTTCCCTTATCACCATTATCCTTAAAGAACAACTCCCTGCCAATGTCTTGCAATATTTTAATTATTTCCTTGTGATGATTCATTTATTTGGTCAAGTTTTGACACTTACGATTGCATATCAACTGAGATATATTGCGCAGGACATTTGTCAAGCTTCTTCTATGTGTCTGGCATACTTCACACAGATGAATCAAATGCCCTTTTCCAACTCTGGAAAAACTGGGGCGACCAACAGAATGGCATATAAAGACTTTTCACTACAAGAAGAATTTCTTAACAGTAGTCCCCAGAAGACTGGTTTTCATATGGGTCTGGAATGGCAGACAAAAAAAGCCCTTTATAGTGAAGCTATACTGTTGATGTTTTTATACATTTTGTTGACCAGTGCCTTTTATAACATGTATAATCCCATATTTTGCCTTTTTTTTTTCAAATTTGTACAGTTGCACAACACAGGGTTGGATGCACAGTTAATGACATTTCCAGTTTTCTCTTTATAGAATATAGATACAAGGACTCACACTTTGTATAGGACTGTGGCTGGTAAAGAACAACGGATACAGAGACATAGGGAGTGGTATAAGTATTTCAATAGGAAAAGCTGGAAGATCATGATGACATTAGGAATTTATCACACACTAATATTTCATATTGTCAGCATTCATAGAATCCATCTCATATTAACACAACCAGTTCAGCTCAGTTTAGTCCAGTCCAGTTCATTTCAGTCCAGTCTGGCCCAGTCCAGTCTAGTCCAGTCCAGTTCATTTCAGTCCAGTCTGGCCCAGTCCAGTCTAGTCCAGTCCACTCCAATTTATTTGAATTTAATTCAGTTCAGTTATTTTCAGTTCAGTGCATTTTAGTTCAGTACTTACTAGTATCATGAGAGAAATAGCAGCAAACATAATACACACAACCAACCAAATCACAATGCACATGAAAAAAATAATAAAACAAAGTTTTTGAAACTACAAATAGGACCCTATGGATCAGAAACAAATGAGTTCACATTAATAATTATGCAAACATGCAGAGGACTGTTAGTTTTTTTTTGTTTTTTTTTGATTTGGTCATATGATCATCTGCATAGCTCTATACTTGAGTCATTTCAGAATTGATTAGTTGATCAATTGGTTAATCAGCATCAATCAACACCAAGTTTATGGCATTCAGAAGAAAAGCAAAACACCCTTCTGATGGACCATGTGTGAGCGACTACACCAAGTAGTTTTACCAACACGATTGCAAAATATAAAGCAAGATTGGTACTTTGAACAATCTCCCCTGTAAGCAAGAATGAAGTGATTTTACTTTTCCATCACACAGTGTCTAGCGTGCCTCTCACTCCCAACCTCGCTCTCACTGATCAAAACACAAATATAGACAAATGTATTAACACAAATTAAAAGGACGTACAGCAGATGAGGCAGTCATCATTCTCCCTGACCAGTTCACAAAACCCAGCTTGGCTTGCTACTGTACAATGATCACGTTGTACAACTAATATAAGCTATATGTACCATAAATTACATTTGTTAATACATTTTAAAAAATGGGCTTTAGCAGAAGTTCAGTTAGGAAGACTATCTTTTGTATGGGGGGTGCCCACAATTTTTTGACTTGTGAGCTACTTTTAAAATGACCAGGTCAAAATGATCTACTCATTAAAAATAATAATAAAAAAAATACTCAATACATGTTTTACATATAGTATATGAACATTTATATGCAGTGTGTGTATTTATATACATGTTGTGTTACATATACAGTATTGCAATGGATTTGCATTTATATTGAACCTTACACAGGCAATAATCATACCAAGCATTTGCTACTACACTACGTTGAAATTGCATCACTGCATGAACCTTTACAGCTGTGTTAAATAGATTTGTGATCTCTACCTCTCTACTCTGATGATGACCTGCACTGGAGGGAGTCAGACAGGGTTGCATAGTTCGGACAGTAGCTGCTGGTAGCCAGCCTCAAGCAGGCCTCCAAATGATCATCTGTCATGGTGGAATGGTATTTGGACTTGATAATCTTCATGTGAGATTAAATAGATCTGTGATCTCTACCTCTCTACTCTGATGATGACCTGCACTGGAGGGAGTCAAACAGTGTTGCATAGTTCGGACAGTAGCTGTTGGTAGCCAGCCTCAAGCAGGCCTCCAAATGATCATCTGTCATGGTGGAACGGTATTTGGACTTGATAATCTTCATGTGAGAAAAGGCTGACTCACACAAATAAGTAGAGCCGAATAATGCTGTCAAGGAGGTTGCACATTTCCTCATGTTTGGGTACTTGTCCTCTGTAAGTAAGTTCCAAAACTCTCCATGCGCCCTGGACTTAAGCTGAATGTCAGCCTGTACTGTCAGCATCTCATCCTCCACTGCAGACGAGTTCAGGTGAAACAGTGTTGCCATTTTTGAGGCGAGGGAATCCACCTCTGTATCTTCCCCAAATGGGTAGCACATAAATGTAGTGATTGGCTCGAGCAAAGCAAAGTCTTGAAACTGTTTGTCAAAGTCTGACCGGACATTTTCAATCTGCTCTGTGTAGCGTGCACTGTCAAGTTGCACACATGCCCTCCCTTGCTTCTCCAGCTCTGCTGCGAGGTTTCGAAGTTTCCCAAATCACGGCGCTGCAACTTTGAGGACAGAAGTTGCATTTTCCGTTTGAAAGCGTTAACTGAGCTGATCATGTTTACCGTGCTTTTGTCTTTTCCTTGCAGCTCTAAATTAAGCTCGTTCAACATGTTGGTTAAATCAGTTAAAAACGCCAAGTCTAGCAGCCACTGATTGTCATTAAGTTGCTTGTGTTCCGCATGTTAAGGGATAAGGAGAAACTCCTTAATCTCTGGACAGAGCTCTCGAAATCTCTGCAAGAATCTTCCTCTACTAAGCCTTCTCACGTCAGTGTGTAGCAAGAGGTCAGAGTAGTTACAGTCGGCCTCTTCCAAATGTGTACGAAACAACCGTCTTTGAAGAGATCTCGCTCGAATAGAACAGGAGATTTTGGTTGCCACCTCCATGATCTCTTTCATGTTTAGCATTTTTGCGCATAATGCTTGTTGGTGTATTATGCAATGGTAATTAAGGAAGTCCAGGAAAGCATCGTCCTCCCTGCACTTGGCAATAAATCCATTCGAGCAGCCCACCATAGCAGGCGCACCGTCCGTGGTGATTGACACCAGTTTACACACTTAAAGCTGGATTTTATCCACAAAGTTTTTGAAGATTTGAAAAATGTCCTCTCCCCGCGTGTGTTCCTTCATGGGTAGTATTGTTAACAGCTCCTCTTTTGCGGTCATATCTTGAAACACCATCCGAATGAAAATGCACAATTGGGCCGTATCACTTATGTCCGTAGACTCATCCAATTGTAGTGAGAAACACTCGCAGTCCATGATGTCCCTCCAAAGCTGCTGTGTCAAATCATCGCCCATCACTTCACAGCGCCTTGTGACAGAATTTCTTGATAACTGGAGAGCTTTGATTGAAGATATTATTTCTGATTTGTTTTTAAAGTCCCGAAACAACGAATCTGCTGCCTCAAGGAAGGCCTCTTTCATCATCTCTCCACCTTGGAAGGCTTTCTTATGCTTAATGATGGAGTGACTCACCCGTAAAGATGCTTCAGTGGCTGCCTTTGCCTTTGAATTCAGCTGCGTGAAAAGTGACTGCTGCACGATTAACTGTGATTTTAGTTCCCTCACCTTTCTCTTTCTCAGCTCGTTTTTCGGAGGGAAGTCATTGTCATGGTTTTTATGAACAGTTCGAAAGTGCCTCTCTACATTTCCTTTTTTTGGGATAGCAATGCTAGACTGACAGATGAGACAAACGCATTTGGAATAAGACATGGTGAAAAAAAAGTCCTCCTCCCGTTCCACATTGAAATGGTACGTTTTTTGTTTCTTGCTAGGTCCAGCTCCCCCCACTCATTTTTGTTTTGTTTTACTTTTTAGTAGAGTTTTTTTTAGAGAGTAGAACTAGCTAGCTCGATGCAGTTCTGCATTAGCTCACGTTGTGGGCATGTGAACTTCAAGGTACGTTAGAGAAGGGCTCTGGTTGTTATGGTAACCTACTGTAACAAAGTTTTAGGTTCCGTTCTAGAATCTTTGGTTTTAGGCAACAGCAGACTGGCCGTCCTTTACGTCAATCAAAAGGCAAATGCCAAATGGAGGACAGATGGTAGGCTAATGTCTTGAAAAAAAAAATTTTTTTTTGGAATGTCATGGAGATCTACCGGCACTGCCTTCGTGATCTACTGGTCGATCACGATCGACGTAGTGGGCACCCCTGTATCCTGCCATTCTCATCTCTCATGCATGCTTACTCATATTTTCCCTCACTGTCATTGTCTGGGGCTGTTAATTCAGTTATCAGCTGATCACATCACCTGTTCTCATTTATCCAATAGCACAGCAACACACCTGCATGGTTAGCCTATCATCTTGCTGCTGTCTTTTTTCTCTCTTTGCTGCTAGGTATTTCTGCTGTTATACACGCATCAATCATCGTGCAGGTCATGTATGGCGAGTTTGCACTTTGATTTTTTTTGTTAAACTTGGGCTGTCATTTTATTAGGTCAGACTCAGAAATTGATCTGATCAATGCTGAGTTATTTGAAATTGCTTCTATCTCATTGCCAACTTGCGCAGTATTCGGATTGTGGATGGCAAAGAGAATCAGATTCAGAAATTCTGGAGATATTAATAGCTCAAGGTATTACTCTGGCTCCAGGGCTGTATCTCTCACAGCTTCAAGATTTGGCTAACGAAGTAGTTTAGGAAACATCAGTTCAGGATGAGCCCCCTGCAACGTCTGGCTCTACAGAAGCTCTTGGTCACAAATGCACAAAGAAAACTCATTGTTTAGCTCCTCAAATCAATCGTAAGAATGTCTCTGCCAGCTCTGTGCATCCTGATCAACCAAATGGTGCCATTCATCCATCAGATAATGCCTTAACATCAACTCTCCTGTCTCTGGTAAATAGTATTCATGCAATTGATACTTGCCCAGTGGTCGGAGAACACCCAAGCCTCATCATCTTCCTCTGCAATGCTTATTGCTTCTCAAATTCCCTTGATTCATGCACTGGCACCTGCTCCTCAGCCATCCATTTCCACTGCAAGTGCCTCAGTTGTGCCACAGCACTCCCTGGCCTCTGCTTCTATGCCAGGTAGGCCTTGTGTTCCTTTCAGAGCTTACTACTCTGCAAAATGTTTGATTAAGGTCAACCATTTTTCAGGGAAAAGAAATTAACCTTATCAGTTTGATACTCCCATCTCCAAATAGTGAAAACAAAGTGTCCACAGTGGCTACTAAATCTACCAATCCCAGATTATCAAAATATATATCAATGGGTGAAGTTGTAGTTGCTTTGGCATCAGTCATGATGTGATATGCTCCATCTATCCAGAGCTGACTGGGGATTTAAACTTGAGATTTGGGTGAAATATTTTACCAAAACCACAAATGTTTTTCCAGCAAAGCAGCACATTACATCACTGAATCAAACATCTGCTTGAACTGGTCGGTCTTGGCCACTGAATTGTTGGTCATGCTAGTGTGTGGCTTGCAAGCAGTGTCATGCATTATTTGCAGCAATATGGGTCATTCCATTTCTCTGCCCTCTGGGTCCATTTTTCCCCCAAGTGCATGGGGCCCTGCCCAAAACTATGTTCTATCTTCCTCTCAGAGAGAAAAAAACTGACAGCCATGGCTGCAATATGCCTACCTTCAACACTCAACCCATATGCAATAATTTCAATGGAAATGTGTGCACTTACCCCAATTGCATTGTTCTCCACATCTGCAGCAACTGCAAAGACGCTCACCTAAGATCAGCGTGCCCACGCTGGTCTCGCCTTCTGCAGCAGAATTGTTGTGGTTCAAAGACTTATTAAAAATCCACACTTGTACTCCAATAGGTGGCCCAGCTCTTGCGTCAGAGCTGTCTTCTCATCCTGATCCTGTATCTGTCGATCATTTGCTCACTGGTCTTTCTCAAGGGTTTCGGGTAGGGGTTGTCTCCTCCCTAGCCTCTTCATTCGTGTCCAAAAACGTCCATCTCGCTCTAAATAAGTTAGTCGTAGTGTCTCAGCTACTCAAAAGGGAGCTCGATAAAGGCTATTTAATTGACCCATACAACTCTTCACCATACTCTTTGTTTTGCAGTAGTCCTATAT
Source organism: Lampris incognitus (assembly GCF_029633865.1). Lineage (NCBI taxonomy): Eukaryota > Metazoa > Chordata > Actinopteri > Lampriformes > Lampridae > Lampris > Lampris incognitus. The sequence goes on from NC_079218.1 coordinate 25,501,142, forward strand.
GAATCTTCTTCTTTTGGCTTGCTCCTGTTAGGGCTCGGTCTGTTGACCAACCTGGCAACCAGCAATGAGAGCGGGGGAAGGGCGCGTCTGAAACACCTGCAGCCTACCTACTCGTTAACCACTCTAGTATAAGTTTGTTTGCTTTCCAGAACTCGTCGCGAGTTCGTCCTGAACAGTCCCGTGAGTAAATTCTTCGTCTCGAGTTTTGTGACATTTCTGTGTCTCCCGGTGGAGTACAGATTGTAGTATTCTCCGTGTTTTTGCTTGTTTGATTATTCCCTTGTGTCAGTTCTCCTTGAGAGCTTGTTCGGAGAAGAACTCTCTTTGTGTTTTCCCCATTGGATTTTCCCATCGTGATTTTCTAGTTGAGATCAAGTTTTTGATATTCTAATTTCTCCTCTCTCACTGTGGATCTTATTACTCGGTTGGACTTCTACCTTAAAGGAGCAGTTTGTGTTTTTTTCCCTTTCGGACTTTAAAGGAGCAGTTTGTGTTTTTTTCCCTTTCGGACTTTAAAGGATCAGTTTACGTTTTTTCCCTTTCGGACTTTAAAGGAGCAGTTTACGTTTTTTCCCTTTCGGACGTTAAGGGAGCAGTTTACGTTTTTTCCTTTTCGGATTAAGGGGGCAGTTTACGTTTTCCCATTTTTAAGAAGCTATTCTCAAGTTCCGCCTGAAGTGCCTCCCCCTTCTGTCCAGGCCCGGCCGGCTCTCCTCTACGAGTCCTGCCAGGTTGGTGCTTTACTTTGTCTTGTGTTGTCGCTATTGGGTTCGTTCTACAAACCTTAACAGTACGAACTCGCCCTCACTATGAACCCAGACAACCTAGACGCCAATCCTGTCCAGGCTGCTCTCTATAAGCAGATTCAGCTTACAGCCTCCCACGGCCAGCAACTACAAGAGGCCGCTGTTGCCATGCAGGGCCTCCGGGCTCAGGTGCAACCCCTCCAGGCTTCGGTGGATTCTCTTTCGGCCCAGCAAGCGGCGCTCGCGAGCCAACAAGAGGAGGTTCTTAAGCAGTTGCAAACTCTCACAGCGGCTATCACCATCCAGCCAGCTGTCCCACCAGTTCCGGCCGCCCCTCCTCCAGCAGTGCCCGCAGCCGTTGCCTTAGATAATCCTACCGTTTATGTTTCGGATTTCCGGGAGCCCAGTATCTCCAATCCCAAGCCTTTTGATGGCAACTTTGAGACCTGTGCCACGTTCATCATGCAGTGTGAGCTTGTCTTCGCCCACCATTCCAGGGGGTTCACCACAGATGCTGCAAGAGTTGCTTACGTGACTAACCTGCTGACTGGCCGCGCTGCTCAGTGGGCCACTGCTTCCTGGTCCATGGGGGCCAGTTTCTGCTCTTCCTACGATGACTTTGTGGCTGAGCTTCGGAAGGTATTCCATCATCCAGTGTACGGTCAGGATCCGGGTGTCCGATTGAGCAGGATCCAGCAGGGCAGTGGCAGTGTCACTGACTACTCAGTCGAGTTCAGGCTGGCTGCGGCTGAGAGTGGCTGGAACGACCAGTCACTTCGGGTAACCTTCCGTAGGGGCCTCAGCGATGCCGTCAAGGATCAGCTAGCCACCCGGGAGGATCCTACCTCTCTCGACGACCTTATCAGCCTTGCCATCCGCATCGATGGACGTCTCCGCGAGAGAAGGCGCGAGCGAGGTCTACGGGGAACCGTTTCTACCTCTCAGCCATCCAGAGCTTCCGAAGGGGGCTCTTCTTCGTCGCACTCCACTTCCCCTGTGGCAAGCCTCTCCTCCTCCCAGACAGTGACAGAGGAGGAACCTATGCAGCTTGGGCGTACACGACTGACTCCCGCTGAACGTGAGGCCCGGTTCAAGGCAGGTCTCTGTCTTTACTGCGGTCTTAAGGGACACCGGATCAGCGAGTGTCCTACGCGGCCAAAAGATTAGGCTCACTGGGACCCCGGGAGATCCTAGTGAGCCGTCTTTCCTGTTCCCGCCATCCTGCTCCGGCTAACCATCTTGTGAGCGTTACCCTGGCTTGGGCAGACCAGCGGCTCACTGTAGGCGCACTCATCGATTCGGGAGCTGATGGGTGTTTCTTGGACTCTACGTTTGCTGCTCAAGCTAACATTCCATGTGAGGAATTGGAGAGGCCAATAGAGGCCTTTGCTCTGGATGAGCGCCGCCTGGCCAGTGTTACCCGACAGTCCTGTCCCGTGTCTCTCACTATTGCTGGAAACCATGTGGAGAGCCTTCAGTTCTTCGTCATCCAGTCTCCCTTAGTTCCTGTGATCTTGGGGCGTCCCTGGTTGGCTCAGCATGAGCCACACATTGCTTGGTCGTCTGGTAACATTTTGGAGTGGAGCTCCTCCTGTCACGCCCGGTGTCTTCAGGCCGCACCTGGTCCAGCAGTCCAGACTGTTCCGATTGCCCCTCCTCCCGATCTTTCCTCTGTTCCTCCCGAGTATCATGATCTCGGGGAGGTCTTCAGCAAGACGCGGGCTCAGTCTCTCCCTCCGCATCGGCCATATGATTGTGCTATCAACCTCCGTCCTGGGGCCTCTCTCCCTAGCAGTCGTCTTTACAGCCTTTCCATTCCCGAGAAGGCTGCTATGGACGATTACATTTCAGAATCGTTGGCGGCAGGGGTCATCCGACCCTCATCCTCCCAGGTGGCAGCTGGTTTCTTTTTCGCTAAGAAGAAGGATGGTGGTCTCCGACCCTGCATTGATTATCGCCAACTCAACGACATCACCATCAAGAATAAATACCCCCTGCCTCTGAGGAGCTCCACCCTCGAACCCCTGACCCAGGCGACTGTCTTCACTAAGCTGGATCTCCGGAACGCCTACCATCTCGTTCGGATCCGGAAAGGGGACGAGTGGAAGACAGCCTTTAAGACTCCCCGTGGTCATTATGAGTACCTGGTAATGCCGTTCGGCCTCACCAACGCCCCGGCGGTGTTCCAGGCACTCATGAATGACATCCTTCGCGACATGCTCGACCAATTCGTTGTCGTCTACCTTGATGACATCCTCATCTTCTCCAGGTCCCTCGAGGAGCATGTCCAGCACGTGCGGCAGGTTCTCGAACGCCTCCTTCGTAACCGGCTGTTCGTCAAGGCTGAGAAATGCCTGTTCCATTCTGAGTCAGTGGACTACTTAGGTTTTATCGTGGAGGGAGGCAAGACTCGAGCTGATCCTCGCAAGATCAAAGCGGTGGTGGAATGGTCGGATCCTAAGTCACGTAAGGAACTGCAGAGCTTCCTCGGGTTCGCGAACTTTTACAGGAGGTTCGTCCGAAACTACAGCTCTGTAGCAGAACCCCTCACCCGTCTAACCTCCCCCTCTCAGCCGTTCGTCTGGTCCCCAGCTGCTCGCTCTGCATTTCTGTCGCTCAAGGAGAGGTTCACCAGTGCCCCCGTCCTACTCCATCCCGATCCCAAGAGGCAGTTCATAGTTGAGGTGGACGCTTCGGACACCGGATTGGGGGCTGTGCTCTCCCAACGATCAGAGACCGACCAGAAGGTTCATCCTTGCGCGTTCTTCTCCCGCCGGTTCCTTCCCGCCAAGGAGAACTACGATGTTGGTAATCGGGAGCTTCTCACTGTAGTGGCTGCACTTGAGGAATGGCGCCATTGGCTGGAGGGGGCAGAGCATCCATTTACCATCTGGACTGATCATAAGAACCTGACGTTCATCCGGGCAACCAAACGTCTCAATGGTCGGCAGGCACGGTGGGCCAGTTTCCTCAGTCGGTTCGACTTCTCACTGACTTATCGTCCTGGCTCCCGCAACACCAAGGCAGATGCTCTGTCTCGTCAACACCTTAAGGAACCTGTAACGGTGGAGCCAAGTCCCGTCCTCCCTGAGACCAAGGTCGTTGGCGTGGTGACCTGGGGCCTTGAAACGGTGGTCAAGCGCGCCTTGCGCTCCAGTCCAGCCCCGAGCAACGTGCCGCCTCGCCGACTGTTTGTTCCGGACTCAGTGAGGTCTCGGGTCCTCAAATGGGGCCACACCAGTCAGCTCGCTTGCCACCCTGGAGTCCACCGCACTTTCACTTTCATAGCTCGACGGTTCTGGTGGCCCACTATGAGGAGGGACGTCAAGGAGTTCGTCATGGCCTGCACCATCTGTGCCCGCAGCAAGGCCTCTCACCAGGCACCGGCTGGTCTGCTGCAGCCCCTTCCTATTCCCAGTCGGCCCTGGTCCCATGTGGCGTTGGATTTTGTCTCTGGACTTCCTCCGTCTCAGGGCAACACAGTGATCCTGACGGTGGTGGATCGCTTCAGCAAGGGTGTTCACCTGGTGGCTTTGCCTAAGCTTCCTTCTGCTTCAGAAACCGCTGACCTCCTGATGAGCCACGTCTTCCGTTTGCATGGACTTCCCAAGGACATTGTGTCAGACAGAGGGCCCCAGTTTGTTTCCCGTGTGTGGCGTGCTTTCTGCAAGGGGTTGGGCGCCTCGGTCAGCCTTTCGTCGGGATATCATCCGCAGACTAACGGACAGACTGAGAGGATGAACCAGAGTGTGGAATCTGCTCTCCGTTGCGTCGCTGCCAAGAAGCCAACCTCCTGGAGTCAGTTTCTCCCCTGGGTCGAGTATGCGGTCAACTCCCTGGTCAGCTCCGCCACCGGCCTCTCGCCCTTTGAGGCATCCCTGGGTTACCAGCCGCCCGTCTTCTCTGCACAGGAGTCCGAAGTGGAGGTTCCCTCCGTGCAGACTCATCTGGACCGCTGTCGTCGTGTCTGGGAGATCACCAGGGCTGCGCTGCTCCGTGCTACGGAACGTGCCAGACGAGGAGCTAACCGTCGCCGATCCACAGCACCAGCTTACCAACCCGGACAGAGAGTCTGGCTGTCCACCAAGGATCTCCCCCTTCAGTCCTCTGCCAAGAAGCTGAATCCCCAGTTCGTTGGACCCTTCGAGATCCAGGAAGTACCCAGTCCTGCAGTTGTGCGTCTTAAGCTCCCGGCCTCCATGAAGATCCATCCGGTTTTTCATGTGTCCCGAGTAAAGCCTGTCTCCGAGAGCCCCCTTATGCCTCCGGCCCCAGCTCCGCCTCCCCCTGAGATTGTGGATGGGCATCCACAGTGGAAGGTCCGTCGGCTGATGGACGTCCGACGCAGGGGACGGGGGTTCCAGTATTTGGTTGACTGGGAGGGCTATGGGGTGGAGGAACGAAGCTGGGTATCCCGCCAGCTCATCATGGACCCTGGTCTGCTCGCTGAGTTCTATCGCCGTCACCCTGACAAGCCTGGCAGGTCGCCTGGTGGCTCCCGTAGAGGGGGGGGTACTGTTAGGGCTCGGTCTGTTGACCAACCTGGCAACCAGCAATGAGAGCGGGGGAAGGGCGCGTCTGAAACACCTGCAGCCTACCTACTCGTTAACCACTCTAGTATAAGTTTGTTTGCTTTCCAGAACTCGTCGCGAGTTCGTCCTGAACAGTCCCGTGAGTAAATTCTTCGTCTCGAGTTTTGTGACATTTCTGTGTCTCCCGGTGGAGTACAGATTGTAGTATTCTCCGTGTTTTTGCTTGTTTGATTATTCCCTTGTGTCAGTTCTCCTTGAGAGCTTGTTCGGAGAAGAACTCTCTTTGTGTTTTCCCCATTGGATTTTCCCATCGTGATTTTCTAGTTGAGATCAAGTTTTTGATATTCTAATTTCTCCTCTCTCACTGTGGATCTTATTACTCGGTTGGACTTCTACCTTAAAGGAGCAGTTTGTGTTTTTTTCCCTTTCGGACTTTAAAGGAGCAGTTTGTGTTTTTTTCCCTTTCGGACTTTAAAGGATCAGTTTACGTTTTTTCCCTTTCGGACTTTAAAGGAGCAGTTTACGTTTTTTCCCTTTCGGACGTTAAGGGAGCAGTTTACGTTTTTTCCTTTTCGGATTAAGGGGGCAGTTTACGTTTTCCCATTTTTAAGAAGCTATTCTCAAGTTCCGCCTGAAGCGCCTCCCCCTTCTGTCCAGGCCCGGCCGGCTCTCCTCTACGAGTCCTGCCAGGTTGGTGCTTTACTTTGTCTTGTGTTGTCGCTATTGGGTTCGTTCTACAAACCTTAACAGCTCCCTGCCTACCAGGGGTCACCACAGCGGACCCGACAGCCTCCATCGGTACCCTGTGAGGACAAAGCACCGATGGTGGTCTTGTCAAGCGGCATAATGACTTGGCAACATTTTATGTCAGATGCCCTTTTTGACACAACCACTAACCATATGGACAGGGGCACAGGTAAAGCGCTGGATGCCATCCCAGTATTCACGCACTTGCGCCTATGCCTGTCATCATACTAGTCCTATATGATTATCATCTGGAAATACTCCAGAAGGAAAAGACATAGTATTTGACCTCTGCTCTTTGTTCCCGGCCATTTACAAGTGTTAAGTGTTTTGTTTTTGTTTGTTTTTTTCACCTGAGCATTTCTCTTTCATTATTTCACCATTGACAATGCCATAAAGCTTATTAAGCTAGCTGGTCTGGGCGCATGACCTGCCAAAACTGATACTACAGATGCCTCCAAAATCATTCCAGTTCATCATTCTCAATGGCATCTTTTAGATTTCAAGTAGGAATCCAAACTTTACTTTGCTGTGCGACTGAAGTTTGGCTGTCCTTTCATTTTTCAACCATATTTCCGAGGCCCTTTGCTGGAGTTAAAGTCACCTCTCTTTACCTCCTTGGCAACTTTGTGTTGATTGACCCTCCACGTGACAAATTCGGCTCATCTCAGTCCAAACTGAAACACCTGTTCAATTATCTGGGCATTTTTTCTCTCTGTGCAAAAAAAAAACCATTGGTCCTGCTGCTCACCTCAAGTTTCTGGACATTACACTGTACACAACTGAAATAAAAGCTTCTCTCCCAGTCAAAAAAAAAAAAAATTTTGAGCGCATCCACGAAACAACTGTCCTTTGTTGAGCAAAGGAAGTAAGAAAACAGGAAATGCTCTCTCTCCTTGGCCATCTAAATTCCACAGCATGGATTGTCCCCTAGACTGCTGGACAGAGCTTCCTCTGTGCCTAATTTGCATGACTTTTTTCAATTGGATGAAGGTTGGCGCTCTGATTTAAATTTTGGTCTCTTTTGCTGAATCAGTGGGACAGTGTAATGTTTCTCTATGATGAGTTGGTCCATTCCTCTGATTTGCTAAAGTTTTTCACAGATGCTGTGCCCTCTGTGAGATTTGGGGGATATTTTCAAGGTCAGTGTTTCACCACCAAATGGCCTCATTCCTTGCTCAAGCTCGATTCCTCCTCCGCTCCATTTGAAATGTATCCCATTGCACAAGCGTGTTATATATTGGTGGAAGTTATGGCACATGATAGCATTGTGGTGTGACAGTGAAGCAGTTGTAAGCATCATTGATAAAGGCCATTCATCCACTCGAAATCATGCCATTCATGGGCTGTATTACATGAGATTATTATTGATGTATTACATGAGATGTATCAGCATCATCTGCCTTAAGTGGCAGCACAGTGGCCCAGTGGTTAGCACTATTGCCTCACAGCAAGAAGGTCCTGGATTCGAACCCCAGGCCACCCCAGGTCCTTTCTGTGTGAAGTTTGCATGTACTCCATGTGTCTGCATGGGTTTCTTCTGGGTGCTCCGGTTTCCTCCCACCATTAAAGACATGTACGTTAAGGTTAATACTCTGATCTGGAGGCATGGCAAGAAGAACTGGAATATCTATCACCTCAGAAGGAGTCATCAGCCACCACCACCAGTGTCTGGACTCCATGGGAGGATTTATTATACTGCTACTCAGGGCAGACACCCCTCAATTAAAAAAATCTCCTTGTTGAGTCTAAGCGCCAAAGACTTTCTTAACATGTATTCATTTCATCATCTGTTATAATAAATATATTTACTTTAATCGCCATGTCTCTCCTGATTGAAATAAAATAAGTAACTAAATATCAGGGTAATTTCCAAGTACATAGGTACTGATGGAAATATCTCTTGTTATAAATCAGGGTGCAAAGTGCAATATCACCCAAAGCTAGGAGTGAGAACTACAGAGGTTTACTGATTAATTATAAAGTATGTTGTTTCCTATTTATAGGCTGCCTAGAGAGTCCCTCCTCATTTGGTATGTAAATACATACTGTCTTGATTTCTTTGAGATGAAGTAATGAAAAACATGACTTGCATAAGTTATGTGGTCACTTATTTCAAAGTGGTAAAAACATGCAAGCTCTTTGCATTAATTAATCAAACTGCAAATTTAACATGCCATTTGGTGTTATGCTTTTAAAGCACTTAACAATATTTTTTTCAAGGGTAGGGCGAAGATAATCAAAGCCCTTATACCTACCAGTGATAGAGGTTTGCTCTACCCATTAAATTATACAGTCATACACTACAAATCTGAAAAAAATGCTTGTGTCTCTAACATCCTACATAACTATTCTGGCTGTAGAGGAAACTCTCTTTCCTCATTGTGTATATATTTTCTGGCTATAATCGACTCACCTTGCTCATTGGTTGTGTTGTTTTGAAAAGGGCAGGGGAAATTTTAACACTTAGATCCTAGGTTTATGTTGAAACCAATGCAGGTTATTCAGGGAAATTATCAACTGTTTGTTATATATGTTTGAAAGAGAACTGAGTTCTATTTTATCCTTTAAATTGCAAATCTTAATTAATTTCTTATTTCTTCTCCCCTGTCTATGTGGATTTATACTGTGGGTTTATATAATGTTCCGTATATGTATTTTCTACCTGCCAGACTTAGAAATGGCCATTGAATCATCACAGGGAAACTGAAACTCACATTAGAATGTTCTTGGTAGGCACGCTAGAAGATCTGTCCATCACTGGTTTGCTGTTTTTGGAAGGAAAAAAATAAATCTGAGGATGCTTGCTTTTCATTGGATAATGCAAGGACCGCAACATTAAGCTTGTACAGCATGGCAATGGTACATTCTGAAGAAGAAAGCCGCTCTATTTTGTCACTGTACAGTTGTTCAGTTACAAAGAAATTTCTTCTCTGCATTTAACCCATCCTATTGTATAGGAGCAGTGGGCAGCTGCAGCACCCGGGGACCAACTCCAGTTCTTCTTTCCATTGCCTTGGTCAGGGGCACAGACAGGAGTATTAACCCTAACGTGCATGTTTTTTTTGACGGTGGGAGGAAACCAGAGCGCCCAGAGGAAACTCACAGACACAGGGAGAACATGCAAGTGCCACACAGAAAGGACCTGGGATGGCCTGGAGTTCGAACCCAATACCTTCTTGCTGTGAGAGAACAGTGCTAACCACTGGACCACTATGCCGCCCTTGACGGTAATGACCAAACAAAGTGACCATTTACTAGAATTTTCTTGATTTCTTTTGTGATTTTTAGAATTTTCACTTCAAAATTTGTATAAAAACACCTTGATAGAAAATCAGGCACTGATGATTTGTGAGGAAAAGTGACAACCGCCAGGCGTTTGTAATACTATGCCATCAACTTTGCACAGCAAAAGGAGAATATAATATAAAAGAGTAAAAAGCTGTTTATTTAAGTGTGTTATTCTTTTACTGATATGGTTTGACAAGAAATTAATATAGGCTAGAAAAGGGAAGCATATTTATGAGTTATAGTCCCATCACAAAGCTTTTGTAGATCAGTCAAGATAAGAAATGCTTATGTCTTGAGTAAGTTTTGAATACACTTGGTGTGAGAATCTCCCTTTTAAATATAGGGGGTACGTATGTTTAGAGATTACAAGATAACTGCACTGCAAGGTCTACATGCCCCCCCCCCCTGTCTACCCCCGCCCAAAAAAGATGGCCAACTTTTTTTTTAATTCTGTTATCCTCTCTCAATGTTGTATTCTTTAAATTGTGTAAACAACATCCATTTCATGTTGTCCGTCTTGTGAGAGAGATCCCTCCTCTGTTGCTCTCCCTGAGGTTTGTTCCTAATTTTTTCTCCCTGTTAAAGTTTTTTTTTCTTTTTAGGGAGTTGTTCCTTATCCGATGCGAGGGTCTAAGGACAGGATGTTGTGTTGCTGTAAACCTCCTTGAGGCAAATTTGTAATTTATGATATTGGGGTATACAAATAAAATTAACGACTTCACCATACCCCGTTTTCCCCTATGTACATTTTTTTTCACAAATCAGCCACTGCATAAAGCTCTATAGATGATATAGATTTAATAGATAGGAAGTACAGAGATGAAGAATTGTTCATGTTAGGATTTAACATGAATACAACAGGCTCTATCATTGGCAAATGAAAAAAAGCATTGTACTCAAATGGCTTAGAAAAGTCCTTGAGTGGCCCAGCTAAAACCCAGACTTAAAACCCGTGAAAATCTGTGAAGTGACTTGAAGATAGCTCTTCACAGACCCCATCAAACCCTTTTGAGATTGACTGAGTTTGAGAAAATCCACAAGAAAGAATGGGAAGAAAATCCCCAAATCCAGTAATGCCAGGCTGATACAGATATATCCAAGACGACTCGAAGCAGTAATCGCAGCCAAAGCAGCCTTTACAAGTGATAAATCGGTGTAAATAGTAATTTATACTGGGGATTTCTGTGTTTTTATTTCAAGACGTTTGCACAAAAATAACCCCAATGAGACCCCTGAATGTATGCTGACTTTGTCATTACTTGGAGGAATTACATATAGCTTTTTGATACAAAATCTTAAAATACATTTTTTTAATCCATGCTTCAACATAACAAATCATCACAATCATACCATCTACACAAATAAAAAAGTGTCCCATGCATTAATAACAACTGACATCAAAACTGAACATCGTTTTGTTTTGCACATTATGCTTACAATATGAAATAAAAGTACTTTAAGTTGGCTAATACAGAATCCGTTGGTGATTTGAATGCTGACGTCCACTCCTGCTTAAATCCAGGGGGTTTGTCAGAGGGTTTGTGAGGCCGTTGCTTTAAATTCTTATGGGATGGTAGGCTCAAACCAAGGAGAAATGTAGCCACTTTTCTTTCCCCTGTTAGAGCCCTCAGTCGAAAGAGAAAGATCTTTGCTCCAAGTCTCAAATTCCCAGGATCTACGTCTATTCAATCTCTAGTTTTATTGTCTAAATCTGTCCTGTCGAAAGAAAGAGAAAGAAATCCCACAAATATAGGCAATAGATATATGGCTAACTTCACTCTAGTGGCCAAATGTAAACTTTACTAATGCGGATATAATCTTTAATCTAGGGATAATTCTGATCCCAGTCCTTTTAAAAGAACATTAATTCCACATGGTGGCACCAAGAGTCAGAACCTGCCTCCCGCAGATGGTAAACAGGTACAAATATGGCCTGAGAGCACAAGTGAACAATGGAATAAACCCAAAATCAGACTCGTACCATAAATAAACAGATTAATAGACTAAAATGTAAAACTCCAACCTCAAGATAAAAGTGAGGATCAGTAGTCTTGAAACAACGTCTAAATGTTCCTCTGTTGACTTGTCTCAAGTAGTCTGTCTGACCCTAAAAAAAAATTTCACAGTGTATGAGGAGGTGAGGTTGTACAGCAGGTACTACAGAAGAGCATTCATTTGCTCTACACAGTTAAGACAAATTAGGGTCACGTGAGGCCCAAGTTTATCCCGAATAGCATTGGACGGAAGACAGGTATACACCCTGGAGAGATCACTGGTCCATCACAAGGCCGTCTCACACGTCGTTCAAACCCATGAGTAGGGATGGGTATCGTTAAGATTTTAATGGTACTACTACTCTTGCCAAAGAAAGTTGAATCAGTTCATCTGGACACACTGTTTATTGACAGAAACGTTTCAACTGATTCAACTTTCTTTGATTTTCTTACCTGGATTGTTGAGCATGCATAAAGACACTACTCTTACTGATACTGCTTATCGATCTGGTACTTTAATGTTACTCTTATCAGTTCTTTTTGTCTTTTAAGAGAAAAAAACAAATCAAGAACAGAATTAAGATTGTTTTATTCTCTAATTTCTGGACAGAGTGTTACTTTTAACCATTAACCTATGTTTGTATGATTTAGTTATCTCCGTGTGGGCTCTAGGCTGCTAGCATCTGAGGTGGATGGGGCAATGAGAGATGAACTACAAGTTAGGCAGTCGAAAACTGCATTTCTCCACCTGTATTTGATGTACTTTTGCTACATGTTTAGAAAGATTGCTTGTGTTTAAGCCCTTAAATGCAAAAGACTTGTACTTGTGGCAACGAACATTGTCAGCATCAACTCTAGTGAAATATAACCAGACTTTTGACTGTTTAGTTCTCTTTGCCATTGTCACTAAGAGCAGGCTGTGTGTGTGTGTGTGTGTGTGTGTGTGCGTGTGCGTGTGCGTGTGCGTGTGCGCGCACACACGTCTGAGAGAGAGGCGGAGAGCTGGCCCCGCTCCTCAGATCACAAATAAAAAAGCCTCCGACAGAGAGATCTCTTCTGAATTGGGCATAGCGAAAATGCATCATAGACAGTTTTCTTAATCTTATTGCAAATTAGAAATGGAGTTGGTGAGATAAAAGGTGCAAGATAGCGTTTATGTAGCCTAAATAAATGTATGTAGCCATTTATGTAGCCTAAATACATAGGAAATGTATTTTCTTAATTTCTTCAACACTGATAGCAGAACCGTTAATGTCAGAGCTTATCAATACTATTACTTCCTGTTGCACACGTTGGGGATTGTCACAGCTGGTCATCCATTTCCATCTCTTCCTGTCCTCTGCATCTTCCTCTGTCACACCAGCCACCTGCATGTCCTCCCTCACTACATCCATAAACCTCTTCTGTGGCCTTCCTCTTCCCCTGGCAGCTCCATCTTCAGCATCCTTCTTCCAATATTACCCAGCGTCTCTCCTTTGCTCACATCCAAACCATCTGAATCTTGCCTCTTGCTTTGTCTCCAAATCGTTCAACCTGAGCTGTCCCTCTAATATACTCATTCCTAATCCTGTCCTTCTTCATCACTCCGAACGAAAATCTTACCATCTTCAACTCTGCCACCTCCAGCTCCGCGTCATGTCTTTTCGTCAGTGCCATCGTCTCCAAACCATATGACATAGCTGGTCTCACTACCATCTTGTAAACCTTCCCTTCAACTCTTGCTGGTACCCTTCTGTCACAAATCAGCCCTGACACTTTTCTCCACCCTGCCTGCACTCTCTTCTTCACCTCTCTTCCACACTCCCCATTACTTTGAACAGTTGACCCCAAGTATTTAAACTAACCCACCTTCATCACCTCTACTCCTTGCATCCTCACCATTCCGCTGTCCTTCCTCTCATTCACACATATGTATTCCGTCCCGCTCCTACTCATTCCTCTTCTTTCCAGTGCATACCTCCACTTCTCCAGGCTCTCCTCAACCTGCTCCCTACTCACTACATATCACAATGTCATCCACAAACATCATAGTTCACGGAAACCCCTGCCTGATCTCGTCCCTCAACCTATCCATCACCATTGCAAACAAGAAAGAGCTCAGAGCCGATCCTTGATGTAATCACACCTCCACCTTGAACCCATCCATCATTCCTACCCCACACTTCACCACTGTCACACTGCCCTCATACATATCCTGCACCACTCCTACATACTTCTCTGCCACTCCCGACTTCCTCGTACAATTCCACACCTCCTCTCTTGGCACCCTGTCAGTATGCTTTCTCTAAATCCACAAATACAAAATGTAACTCCTGACCTTCTCTAGACTTGTCCATCAACATTTGCATAGCAAACATCGCATCTGCAGTGATCTTTCATGGCATGAAACCATACTGCTGCTCGCTAATCATCACCTCTCATCTTAGCCGAGCTTCCGCTATTCTTTCCCATATCTTCATGCTGTGGTTGATCAACTTTATACCTCTGTGGTTACCACAGTTCCACACATCACCCTTATTCTTGAAAATTGGTACGAATATGCTTCTTCTCCTCTCCTCGGGCATCCTCTCACTTTCCAAGATTGTGTTAAACAATCTAGTTATAAATTGCCATCTGCCATCATCTCTCCTAAACACCTCCATGCCTCCACAGCTATGTCATCTGAACCAACCGCCTTTCCACTCCTCATCCTCTTCATAGCTGCCCTCACTTCCTCCTTGCTCATCCACCACACTTCCTGATTCACTATCCCTACATCATCCAACCTTCTCTCTCTCTCATTTTCTTCATTCATCAGCCATTCAAAGTACTCCTTCCACCTTTTCAACACACTCTGCTCGCTTGTCAGCACATTTTTATCTCTATCCTTCATCACCTTAACCTGCTGCATGTCCTTCCCAGCTCGGTTCCCCTGTTTAGCCAATCGGTACAAGTCCTTTTCTCCTTCCTTAGTATCAAACCTCTCATACAACTCACCATACTCATACTCATCATTTGAAGATGGCGGTGCGATTCACATTTGCAGCAGCCTCACCCAATACCCTTGTGGGAAGATGGTGGCATGAATTCACATTTGCGGCGGCCTCACCCAGTACCATCCATGCAGTGTCTTTGTTCACATCTGTGTCTAAGTTTTGTCTTCGTTTGATGGCTGGAAGAGCTGGCGCTGGACCAACTGGGAGAACTTGGTCTGCTGCATCCTGTGGGCCCAGGGACCATGGCCTTGCCCGGATCTGCACCCGAAGAGGTAACACTAAGGGCCGTCTGACAGGACGCGGAAGCAGGGCAGGCTAAGCTAACTGCTAGCCCATGCAGACCGGCAGTTCCGATAACACTGAGGATGATCTGGCGGCAGCCTCACCTGTCATTGACTGTGGGGTTTTTGATGTCATTGTGTGGAGTGCGGGGAGGTGTGTCAAGGGTGTCTGGCTGGGAGAGCTGGCGCTGGATCGGCTTGGAGAGATTGGTCTGCTTCGTCCGGTGGGCCCAGGGACCACAGCCCCTGCCTGGAGTTGCACTCAAGGAGGAAACACCCATGGCGGTCTGACAGGACGTGGAAGTGGGGCAGGCTAAGCTAACTGCTAGTCCATACAAACTGGCAGTTCCAACAGTCATCCTGGCTGGTGTTCGTTCCCTTGGACAGTGATTTTTTTTTTTTTTTTAGTTTGGGTATGTGTTAGTTTGTATATATGTGTTCTTGTAGTTTTTGGATTTTTTTTTTGTCTTTGCACTGCTGTGGGCTGGGGGAAACGGCAAATGAAATGACAAATAACGTGTTCCTGATACCTGAGACGCCTTTGCCTTCGCCACCTCTCTCTTTGCTTTACGCTGCATCTCCTTGTACTCCTGTCTACTTTCTTCATCTCTCTGATTATCCCACTTCTTCTTTGCCAACCTCTTCCTCTGTATACTTTGCTGTACTTCCTCATTCCACTACCAAGTCTCCTTGTCTTCCTTCCTCTGTCCTGATGACACACCAAGTACCTTCCTACCTGTCTCCCTCACTATTTCTGCAGTGGTTGCCCAGCCATCCACCAACTCTTCACTACCACCCAGTGCCGGTCTTAACTCCCCCTTGAACTCTGCCTTCACTCTCTTCCTCTTCACTATCTTCCTCTTTTTGATCTCCAAAGTCATCCTGCAGACCACCATACGATGCTGCCTAGCTACATTCTGCCCTGTCATCATGTTGCAGCCTCCAATCCTTTTCAGATCGCACCTCCTGCATAAGATATAGTCCTACCTGTGTACACCTTCCTCCACTTTCATACATCACCCTGTGTTCCTCCCTCTTCTTGAAATATGTATTCACCACAGCCATTTCCATCATTTTCACAAAATCCACCACCATCTGGCCTTCCACAATCCTCTCTTTGACCATACCAATCCATCATCTCTTCATCACCACTGTTCCTTTCACCATCATGCCCATTGAAGTCTGCTCCAGTCACCACTCTCTCCTCCTTGGGTACACCCTCCACCACTTCATCCACCTCACTCCAGAGTTCTTCTTTCTCTTCAATCTCACACCCAACTTGCGGGGCATATGCGCTCATAACATTCATCATCACGCCTTTGATTTCCAGCTTCACTCTGTCCCACACTCTCTTCTTCTCCAATGCACTGTTGACATACTCTTCCTTCAGAATTACCCCAACCCCATTTCTCCTCTCATCCACACCATGGTAGAAAAGTTTGAACCCAGGAGGAGGAACCCTGAATGAACCAAAAATAATTTGCCTTATTCACCTCACTGTAACGTGGAAGTGCTATAATTGCCAGTGATAAAACTCAGCTATAATAATAATAATAAATCAAACTTATATAGCACTTTTCTAACACTCAAAGTCGCTTTACAATAAGCGGGGTGAAACAAGACAACAGATAAACTTAACACAGACATACAGGGGTGGATGGGAAGGGGGGGCTATGAGAGGGCGAAGCGGCAGCCACACACGACGCCAGCAGTACTCTCCCACTTGAACAGATACAAAAGGGCAAACAAAATAAAAAATAAAAAACAGCACTGTAGACAATTTTCTGCAGGGATTTACTCTCGTAGCCTATTCCTCTCACAAGGTATCCACTAGGTAGTGGCACTATTTAACCCATAGCTGGGGGCTGGTTCGTGGGTATCAGGGAATAGCCACACACCAGTGGGCCTGCGTACCACACGTCTAGGGGCCAGACCTCCTCCAAGTCCTTTGTAGTTCAGCCAGGGTCTAAGGTGTACCCAGTTACCTTGTGTCGTCACGAGGAGGCACTACAGGGCTTTTTGTTGGAGAGGCTATGTACTGGCAGGGAGAGACTTGTGTGTTCGGCTCTCCTGTTCGCATTTCTGCTTGCCAGCAGTGGAGGTTGAGAGTGAGACGTGACAGGCAATAGTCAAGTCAAGTCAATTTTATTTGTATAGCCCAATATCACAAATTACATATTTGCCTCAGTGGGCTTTAAAGCAATACATTATCTTGTCCTTAGACCCTTGCATCGAATAAGGTACAACTCCCGAAAAAAATACAATTTCAAGAGTAGGATTACTGAGTCACAGCTGGAAATCACCTTAGTAGCTACAATAAAACATTTCCAATGGATGAGCTTGTTTTCTTACCATTGTTTTATGAATGAAAGTCAATTAGCAGTGCAGCCATTTGCCTTGATTTCATTTTATATCATAAAAACTGCAACAGTTAAACACATTTGATGTCTTTTAATAAGCGCTTTGAAATCATGATAGCTTAATATCTGTCGTTTCATATTAGACTTGGTCGCTTTCATGCGAGGGTCCACCTAGGAGGTTGTGCATACACAGACTGACAGGTAAAACGTTTTTATTAGGTAGATTTTTTGGCTTGAGTGTCGCATATTAACAACCCCCCCCCCATATTTCCCATTCAATTGACTTGGGTGCTGCACAAAATCTTATAATGGCAGGAAAAAAAACTTTTTTCTCTCCATATGTGCGTATACGGAGAAGGGGAAATACACCTGGTGGTGGAGATCTGCACTCTATTGAGTGCACTCCTCTAGTTTATATTTTTTCCTAAAGCATTGTTGTACATGAAATCATGTGCAATGGAAGCTAAGGGTCTAAAATCAATGGTAGAAAGCCTCCTGTTTTTAAAGCAACTAAAAGAGACCTTCAGTGCTCAGAGCCCCCAGGCTGCAGTCTGGGTCATACCGGGTGCAAATGTCCTGTGTAAGTGTGATTTAACTTGGTGACGAACTCATTCCTTATCGCTAAAATCTTAAAAATATTTTTAAACCAGCAGATATTACATTTATAGACGCTAAATTTGGTATTATTATCCCTCCTTTTATTTCCTGCAAACTGCTGTATTTTCTACAAACTGATAAGAGTGAGTCTTTTGAATAAAGCAGGAATAAAGAAAGCTGCAGTACTCAAAGCTGGAGGAGGTACAAAACCCTTTTTTTTCAGATTGCTAAAACTATGTCTTCTGAACACATCTTAGAGAAACATGGTTATTCAAATAGCTCTATTTGTTAATGACAACCAACTTTTACATTAAAATAATACATCATATATGCTCTTGCTTTACGGATTGTACACTGTAAGATTTAATACCTGGAGTTAGATCATTTCAGTGAAATTGTCCAGACTGTTTTGATTTCTGTAAGTTGTGGAAAATTCTGTGACATCCAGTACTTAATGTCTTTCAGCCGTCATTTCATTGGGTGTAAAAACACCCAATGAAAATTAATGCTATTTGAGTATGATATGTCAAAGTTGAAGGATGTAAGCGAAGAATAGAATGTCAAATATTCAACATTGCGTCACCCCACATGCATTGACTACTAAGGATGAGAAAAAAGCTGCCTATGGCAACTGAAGACGTTCTATCTGAAAGGAATGCTGAAACAGTGAGAAGCTATATCAATGAGACCAACAAACTTTGTCAAAAAGATCGAAAAATGCCATTGCATACTGTATCAAAGGCTCCACACAGATCTGAAAGAACAGAAATGGGACATTCCACAGCGTTTTCTGCTAAAAGAAGGTCGCTGGTAACTCTTAAGTAGGACAGTGTCTGTGTGATAAAGTGTTGTAAAATCAGATTTCAGTATCTTAAAGATATCTGTTCGGTTGAGAAAACCCTTTCAAAAATCTGACAAAAAAGGGATTTTTTTTTAAATGGGCCTGAGAGTACTGCAGGAGACAATGAAAAGTCCTTCAGGTCTTTTTTTTTTTTAAAGACGAGGGCACAGGTTGAAAAACTGCTTGTTTTAAACTGGAGGGGAAGGCCAGTAGGTCTAGAGTAAAAAAAAAAAAAAAAAACTGGAGAAAATGCCCAAACTGGTTGGATCAAATACATTTATCAGAATCTAAGCAGGGAACAGGAAGACGCAACAACACCTCAGGCTCCTTTAGGACAAGGGAGGAGGTGACTTGAAACAGGATCAATATAGCAAAAATTTGAAAAGTAGTAGACTGGGTGTCTGTTATAGGATGAGCTTTGAAGCCTTTTGTCTCGTCTTTTCCCCATTTGGCACAGAATATAAAAAATTGGTAGTACTTTCAAATATCAAATATAGTGCTGTACCTGGTAACTTAACAATTTGGGTGGCACGGTGGCCCAGTGGTTAGCGCTGTTGCCTTACAGCACGAAGGTCCGGGGTTGTCCAACATTGGGGATAATCCCAGGTCATCCTCTGTGTGGAGTTTGCATGTTCTCGCCGTGTCTGTAGTGGGTTTTTTCCGGGTGCTTTGGTTTCCCCCGCCATCAAAAACACATGCATGTTAGGGTTAATACTCCTGTCTGTGCCCCTGACTGAGGCATGGCAAGACAAACTGGAGTTGGTCCCCGGGCGCTGCACGGCAGCTACCCACTGCTCCTAGCTACACAGCTAGGTTGGGTTAAATGAGGAGAAGAATTTCCCCACGAGGATTAATAAAGTGGTAAAAAAAAAACAACCCTGGAACGTTTTGGAATTGACAGATAATTTTGGTTCATACGTCCAGTACCGTTCTCAGAGGTATATGTCAACAGTCTACTTGTTTCCAGGTTAGCGTCATTTATTACTAAGCAGTTCCCTTGAAATTCTAGAGCAGTTTTGTATTTACCTGTCCATTTCTGACCAGGGGTTAACAGTCCCGGCATTGTTCAATTACCTTGTAATTAACCACCTAAAATGGCCTTTGTCACAGGGTGGCATTTGATAAGGGGTGGGTGGTCATTTTGATTAACATTTTAACATGAATGAACTCCAACAATTGTTTTCATATAACCATAGAGTTTTGGGGAAAGAAAAGTGTTTTTGGATGCGAACAGCCTAACAGGTAACTGCATCTGTTCATATTGCAGAGTACAGATGTGCGCATTAGATTTTTATAAGCTTGGGGAAATTCAAATCAAATCATTACTGGACATTTTTCTTGATGCCTGCCCACACATGCAAAGAGATGTAACTGGATTCTTTGGATACAAATAAAAAGGGCGATATTTTTATGATTTTTTTTTTAGCACATAAAGATATAAATGAGAACTCATGGCTGAAAAAAGGGTAAAGGAAATTCATTTTTCATTTTCTGTGGTAGCACAAAACAGCAAAAACATGCACCATTTCTCAATGTTAAGCTGACAAATTAAACGCTTCATTCCAGGCCTTGAGCATGCCTACTGCATCAAAAGCTCAAAGCTGAGAATTTTCTATAACCATACAAAAAAAATTTGATCATAGTGCAAAAACACTTTCATAAACCTTTTCCCTAAGTATAAAATGTTACATTGCAGTCATTTAGCTGACGCTTTTATCCAAAGCGACTTACAATAAGTGCATTTAAAGTAGGAAATCAGGAGAACTACTAGTCATCAGAAGTCATAAGTGCATCTTCTCTCTAAACAAGCATCTAAGAGCAAAATCAGAGCTAAAGTAAAAGCACAAGAAAGAGGTTTTTTTTTCAAATGAGTGAATACAATAAGTATTAAGAGCAAGTAACAGGGTAGTAGTTCTTGAAGAGGTGAGTTTTCAACCTGCGCCAAAAGATGGGCAGTGACTCCGCTGTCCTGACATCAGTGGGGAGTTCATTCCACCACTTTTTTCACAGGTCATATTTGAGATGATTTGATACGATATAATAATGAAAATGACTACATAATAGTCCTTTGCCTTGTCTTCTATGCACTCCTACTTTCGTAATGATTACTTGAATGTTTGAATTTTTGGTCCATGGTATTGGGGAAAACCATGTTTACTGAATAGAAATAATTGTGCTGTGGAAGAACTTCAGCTCTTTTTGTGCAAGCGTGTATGAACAGTATACTGCTGATAATGACGCACAACTACAGCAAATCCAATTAAACAGCAGCTGATCAGCAACACGGTGCCTTTTGATGACACCTGAATAACGTGGGAGATTATCACAAAAACCTCTTCTAAGTTTTGTTTCATTCATTCATTTAGTATTTTTCCAATGTGTATAGTCGGAAAATTCTCACCTTTGACCTTTTTATCATGTAATCCAAGCACAGCCCCGATGGGTCCCAACATGCTGAGTCGATTCGGGCCAGGTTCGGGCCTTTTTAAAAAAAAAAAATGTTATAGTTCGGGCTTGGGTCAGACTCGGGCTCATTTAACTTTCCATATACTACGTGCAGAGCACAGCTAGGCCAATGTATGAAATATTGTTATATTGATTATATCATAAATATTACATATATTATACATATGCATGTACATGTGCATTACACGGGACACTTGACCATACTGTGTGTGTGCGTGTGTATCAGAGAGAATTTAAAATTTACAATTTCATTTAGCAGACACTTTCATCCAAGGCGACGCACATCTGAGAGTTAATACAACACAAACAAGGATCTAGTCAGAAGGTGACTGACCACGCAAGTAAGTGCCAGAAAACTAGGCTCAAGTTTGACAGGACATAGGTGTCAACAGGCAGTGCACAAAGGCAAATGCATAGGGTGCATAGAAGCATTTTTTTAAAAAATACCATCAGGTGTGGAGGTGTTCAAGAAAGAGCTGGGAAGCTTGGTCTTTAGCTTCTCTTAAAGATGGAGAGGGACTCAGTGGATGGAATGGATTTTGGTAACTCGTTCCACCACCAGCGAACTACAGCAGAGTATGGCTAGTGATTTAGGGCCCCGCTGTGGCCGAAGTGCCAGGCGCCTTTCATTGGCAGAGCGTAGTGAGCGGGACTGAGTGAAGACCTGAACGAAAGAGTTCAGGTAGGCTGCCTTCTGTATACTAAAATCCCTTGCTTTAATAAAGATTTGTTTAAAAAAAGAAAAGAAAAAAGAGTTCAGGTAGGCGGGAGCCATTTTCATTGCTGTTTTGTAAGCAAGTATCAAGGTTTTGAATTTGATGCGGGCAGCAGCTGGGAGCCAGTGGAGGGATATGAACAGTGGGAATGAATGTGCACCAGAGAGAGCTTCAAGTGTTATTGGTGTTGGTCTCCGGCTGAAAAATTGCAGACTTTGTTGAGCTGGGGCTGGGGCTGGGCTAGGGCTGGGCTATTGCTTGAACACCATGGGCCAGGACCGGGCTAGGGCTGGAGGTTTTGGCCCATGCAGGGCTCCCTGCAGTCGGCAGGCTCAAGGCCTGGAGTGGTACAAGATGAATTGTTTGTCAGCTTGCAAAGAGACATGGTGGGTTGCTGTGGTGTTTAGAAAAATGTTTCACCAAACATTCATTAAATAACTTGAATCAGCAATGAGTCAAGTACGACCGGGGATTAAACAGATGGTCATGTGTTTTTGATGACTTATATACCAACAGCATGCACCAACTAACACTGCCTGAAAAGTGGTGTATCTGGAAATATCCGGAAAAGGTAAACTTCTGGGTATTGTTAGGTGGACATGAATCACCCACAAATGTCTGAATACAGTTTTTTGATGGAGTTTTTCAGGAATCCGCCTGAGTACAGTCGTTAGCTGATGGCGTGGCCTTTCAAATGTCTTGATGCATGCTCAATAATCCAGGCAAAGCAGTCCCAGAAAGTTGAATCAGTTCATCAGGAAACAGTGTTTAGTGGGAGAAACGTTTCATCACTCATCTATGTGACTTCGTCAGTCTCCGTTGACTGTAGGTATCCCCAACCTTATAAACAGCACAGTTGCATAATAACTGAAACCGGCACATTTCCGTCTCAATCAAAACAACCGATCGGTTTCATATGCAAATTGCCGTGACCATTAATTAGCGTTACAATGGCCACGTGTACCACAGGGGATTGGAGAATAGTTGCAATCACAGCATTGTAAAGATGGCGACAGATGTACTTGCTGCACGTCAGAGAAAGGTAGACAATGGATGGTGCCCGCAGTGGCAGGCAGGGAGACGGGCGGGACGCCAGACGAGTGGGTGAAGAATCTGTCCGATAGACAACTCACCCAGGGGGCGAAAGACCTCCTTGCTAAGGGGCTTAATTTTGCTGTCACATTGAGGCAAATCCCGCTAGTGGAACTGATCACAGCCACGGAATCAGCGATCCGTAACAACAACATCACGGACCCGGAAGCGGAGCAGCTGCCACGTTTCAGCTTGCTTCAGCAATGCGAAGGCGCCGCCGTCCAACATCAGCAGAGGTAAGATGAATGCACTAACGACTCCCAGTAAGACGACAACAACAACATCATCCTTTCGGCAGACAAAGGTAGATGCCCCGTTTTATTAAGCCAGACAGACAATCGTGAGAAAATTATGACGTTACTTATCGACATACTTATGAGCCCCCTAAAGTGAGATCTAGTCGTTACAAGAAAAATGTGAAGCAGTCAGAACAGGGCAATGCTATTAAGAGATTTTTGTACCATAGATTAACCCAGGGGAAGCTGCAACTAGTTTGTATGCTTTAACTAAGATACACTGTAACCATCACGGATGAATAGGCTCGGTAGCCCTTGGCTAACGGGTCGGACCCTTTAGTCGACTGGTTAACGTAGTCGCTCGCGGTGTGGGAGCCACGGGTTTGCGTCCCGGATGCGGCGTCCCGAGCTGCCCCCCGCGAATTCGGTACCTTGGTGTCAGAAGTGGGATGGTGAGATCGTGAAGGCCCGTTAGGCCATCGGAATCGTTTCCCGAAAGGGGGGTAGTGTAACGTACACGAGTAAGTAGACACATTGGCCCTTGGCTAACGGGCAGGATCCTTTAGTCGACTGGTTAACGTTGTCGCCCGCGGTGCTGGAGATTCGAGTTTGCCCACAGGACGCAGCAGACCAAGGGTTCTGCGCAGTATCTTAGCTGTTCCTAGGACCACACTCTTCTGGACATAAACCTCAGATGTTGTTCCTGGAATTTGCTGGAGCCACTCTCCCAGTTTGAGGGTCACAGCCCCTAGTGCTCCTATTATCACTGGGACTACTGTGGATTTCACCTCCCATATCCGATCTAGTTCTAGTTTCCTTCAGCCCTTGGTATTTCTCTAGCTAATCATGCTGTTTCTTCCTGATGTTGCCGTCCCCTGAGATTGCTACATCAATCACTACTGCTGTCTTCTGTTCCTTGTTGACCACTGATTAGTTAGCCAGCACCCGCTTGTCAGTCTGGAACTTGAAATCTCACAGGATCTTAGCTCTGACATTCTCAACCACCGGTGTCTCCCATTTGGACTTGGGGACTTTCAGTCTGTATTTAGTACAGATAGTCCTGTACACTATCCCAGCCACTTGGTTATGCCTTTCAGTGTACACTTTCCTAGCTATCATTTTACACCCTGCCACTAACTGCTGGACAGTCTCAGGGGCATCTTTGCACAGCCTGCATCTTGGGTCTTGTCTGGTGTGGTAGACCCCTGCCTCAACCGATCTGGTCCTGAGTGCCTGTTCTTGTGCTGCTATGATCAGAGTCTCTGTACTGTCCTTTTCTAGCCACTGGTAGGATTTCTTGATATCAGCTACATCTTCTATCTGTTGATGGTACATCCCATGGAGGGGCGTGATCTTCCATGATACCTCCTCTTCTTCTTCCTCTGCACTCGGTCTTCTGCTGCCTGAGGTACTCACTCAGCAGTTGATCCTGGGGGGGCTCATTCTGATGTACTCATGGATGTTCCTTGTTTCATCCTGGATAGTGGCCCTGACACTAACTAACCCTCGGCCCCAATCTTTTCGCTGATCGTTCTGTCTCAGGCTGCTGGACTTTGGGTTGAACCTGCCGTGCATTGTGAGGCATTTCCGTGTCCTAATATCTGTGGCCTTTATCTCCATTTTTGGCCAGATTATTATTCCAGCTGGGTATCTGATGACTGGTAGGGCATATCTGTTGATGGCTTGGATCTTATTCTTCCCATTGAGCTGGCTCCTTAGGACCTGACTCACTCTCTGGAGGTATTTGGCTGTAGCTGACCTCCTTGCTGCATCTTCATGGCTTCCATTTAACTGTGCAATATCCAGGTAGTTGTAATTGCACTGTATGTCTGTTATTCTGCCATCTGGTAATTCAACCCCTTCAGTGCTCACCACTTTTCCTCTTTTTGCCGCCATTCGACCACACTTGTCCAGTCCGCATGACATCCGGGGTCACTGTGGATCCTGGTGACGTGGCTCGGTAATTCAATGTTTCGCTCATTCCTAGCATACAGCTTGATGTCATCCATGTATAGGAGGTGGCTGATGGTAATTCCACTTCTGAACCTGTGTTGATATCCACTCTTTGTGATGATCTGATTGAGGGGGTTCAGGCCTATGCAGAAAAACAACGGGGATGGTGCATCACCTTGTTATATGCCACATTTGATGGTTACCTGTGTGATTATCTTTGAGTTGGCCTCTAGTGTTGTTTTCTACTGCCCCATTGAGTTTTATATATATATATATATATATATATATATATATATATATATATATATATATATATATATAATGTCAGATGCATTTTGCAGTTATACTCCAAATATCATATTGAGTCAGTCCTCAATATGATGTTGATTCAAAAATGGATAACTAAATGGTTAAGAAATTTTAACCGGTTGAAAAAGTGAAGGGCTCTCCTTTTCCTCTTAAAAAAGTATGGGATGAAAAGCAGCATATATTAAAACTAACAACACAACATACTGATACTCTGCAACACTCAAGAGACATTTGAGATTTCATAAAATGATGGCATTTTATGAAAATTAATTATTTTCCACCACATAATTCAGTTCATGTAAGCCTAACATTCATACATACTCCTCTCTTGGGCATCTAGCAGCGATTATAACCTAACTGTAAAGTAACTGGAGACAAATCATTTTTTGTACTCCACATAGATCATAAACTTTTGAATATAAAACTCATTGAAATCGGTTGAGAAATGTAAAATAGTCCTTTTATCCAGAAAAACCGAAGCTCCCCCACTTACTTGTATTTATTTACTGGCGGCTCTTGACCTCCACTGTGGTGGCAATGTTGACATAAAATCCAATGGCCAGTGCAGTGTCTATTGTCATGCCTAAAAAAAACAAAAAACAAAACTGATCTCTGGTTAGTGCTCCGGTTCTGGCTCTACAGGTGAACAAATCACTTTTGCTCCACATTTCGCTGAGATATGTGGTACAAAAGTGAGAGCGTGCAGAACCTGTCAGTTGTGAGTGAAAAAGAAACATCAGTCCAGACTTCTAGCAGCAGATTCAAGTGGTTGTAGTTGTTGACGTGTGTGTGCTTGAAAAATATTAAAAAAAAATGTATTTGTGAGAAAATATTCTACAGGTGTGAAACTCTCATTGCATGAATTCACATACAGATTTGCGGATGTGCAAAGTTTGTCCAGGACTTCACATTTCCTGATATGGGTGTGTGAATGTGTTTTGCACCATATTCACTGAAGCTACTGTAGCAAAAATGTGACCAATTGATTTTCTTGATTCATAGAATAGGATTTGTGAGATGGCGGCAGGCATGGGCGCACGTCCATGAATACTGGGATGGCATCCAGCGCTTTACCTGTGCGCCCATCCATAGGGTTAGTGGTTGTGTCAGGAAGGGCATCCGACGTAAATATTTTGCCAAATCAATATGCAAATTGACAAAACCATACGGGATCGGTCGAAGCCTGGGTTAACAACAACCGCCATTGTTGCTGTGTCCTCACAGCTCAGAGGGTACCGATGGAATCTGTCAAATCCGATGTGGCTGGGCATCTGGGTAGTGTAGAGGTCTATTCCATTGCATACCAACATGGGGATTGTCAGTTTGAGTCCCCGTGTTGCCCCTGGCTTGGTCGGGCATCCCTACAGACACAATTGGCCGTGTCTGCGGGTGGGAAGCCGGCTGTGGGTATGTGTCCTGGTCACTGCACTAGCGCCTCCTCTGGTCAGTCTGGGCGCCTGTTCGGGGGGGGGCTGGGGGGGAATAGCGTGATCCTCCCACGCACTGCGCCCCCCTAGCGAAACTCCTAACTGCCAGGTGAAAAGAAGCAGCTTGGGACTCCACACGTATTGGAGGAGGCATGTGGTAGTCTGCAGCCCTCCCCGGATTGGCAGAGGAGGTAGAGCAGGGACCGGGATGGCTCGGAAGAGTTGGGTAATTGGCTAAGTACAATTGGGGAGGAAACAAAGGGGGGGAAATCAACAACAGCAAAAAAAGAAGAAAAAAAATCGATGTGGCAACCCCTGAGAAACAAGGAACAAGCCGAAAGAAGAATAGGATTTGTGCACCTACAATGAAGAATTTGAGATGGTGTAACTGTTGTGTTGTGTTTGTCGGAGAGAAAATAGAATTCTACAAATTTGCAACTCCTAAAGCATTTTTCTCTTTGACTTCAAATGTACTGATACACACGTGTGACTATTTTCCACAACTACAAATTCTACTGTCACAGTGTTCAATTGTTTTGCTGCATAATACCTACATAGTCTGGGTGAGTGTGCAGCCACATCATGTTTTGCTACTACATGCTGAATATTAGAGGCTTGTGTATTTCCAGAGATGACAAGAAATTGTGTCACAATTCCACGACACACTTCTGCAGTTGGGTCAAGGACTCTTCAACCCTTGAATTATAAACACACCACTTTGCAGACACTCGTGCAGACCTTTCAACCCTACTGCTTACACAAAGAGACAACCCAAGGCTTCTTAGTCTACTGCAAACCTTTGCTAATTGGCCAACCTTCGAGACTGAGCTGTCAGGATATACATTTTTGTACACTGACAACAAAGTTTGTCTAATACAACATTCTGAAATGAGGGTAATGCTTTGACCATTTCCACATCTGGCAAAATAAGTGTTGCAATGAATTACATATTAATCAATAGGATTCAGAAAATCAGAGGTAAGACATTAGAAAGACAACTGACATGAATTTCAAAATCTCTAGGAAAAAGTCCTAGAGTCTCTCCATATTTTGGCATGATCAACATCAGCACCCATAAATCATTAATTAATTTATTATTCAGCTTTCGCAGTCTTATACAACTTAACAGTCATAACTACCAGAAGCTCAGATGATAACCATGGTAACGGGAACATTTGAAATGAATTCTTTGGAGAAAAAAAAAAAAGCTCCCATGCCATTTCAACAGGGTGAAGGGCTTAAGTCTATAGGTCAGTCGTTCTCACTCAGCCAGGTCTAGTTATCATATTTAGCAGATATTGAAGGTCTGGAAAATGATGAGTGTATTTGAAAGGGGACCTTGTGTTTAGAAATCCAAAGTTGACAACACTGTAAGTGATCACTGTTCACATTTTTAGACAACGGGACAAGGAAGACAATTCAGATCCTTTCCGTTTACACTTGGTGGTCGAGACAGCAATAGACCCGTTACAGTCAAATGGAAGGAAATGATGGCATGAATTTGAAACAGAGGGCCTTTTAAAATTTCCTTCTTGCTTTTGAAAACAAGCTATTTCCTTGTTTTTTTAAATTGTAATCTCAGAGCTAATTGGAGCCATGGGGTCAGCTGGCTAATTCTGAAGCCCTGAAGCATCTTGCTCAAGGATACTTCTCCAAATATTGCCACATCGAGGATGAAACTCGTGTGTGCCACTTTGGGAGCAATACCACTTACCACAAGGCTATCCGCTCTTCCACCACTACAAAAACATTACCCTGCATTGTGTCTTCTCCCTTACCGCAGCTTAATGACAGAAATGATACATAGCATATGTAACCAGAGCAATTGATTTATTGAATTATTGAACTGCCGTGGAATCCAGGTGTAAAGGTTATTGCCCACGACTCTTCTTAAAATTCTATGCCCATACATAATTTAATGAGTCAAACCTTCCTCAACAAATTAAGCATACCCACTCTGGCTTAATCCCATTTTTTTGTCCTACAACGAAACCACTAACTTCTCTCTGCATTGACTAACACCGGCATTGTTATGCGGTTTTCTCTCCAGCTCGAGAAAACACAAACAACACAAGAGATCAAGGAATAGCCCAGGGCTCTCTGACTTTGATGTTGCAGTGCTTGCTTGTTAAAGTAAGTATGCTACAAGTAATGGACACTTCTTTTCAAGCAGCCATACGTGCTAGGGTTATTTGTGGAGCTTGTCGTATACCTACTCTGCTTCTGAAATCCAAACCGACTAAACACCGACTAAACAGTGAATGTTGTGTTTTGAGTAATTTCCTGCATGTCATGGCTGCTGGAGGTGGGGCAAAGCACATTGGAGAGGGAATCAGGAACCGGTCGACCTTTTATAGTAGTCCTCCTAAACCTTTCTGTTAGGTCACTGAATGGAAAGGGAAGCCAAATCCTGACCTGAGACAAACACAAACATTGCTGTGTTGGGTTTATTTCTGGGACTTAACACTGCGCTTTGTTGCAGCGTTAGATGATATCAGAGGGGCTGGATGACGTGCCTTCCTTCAGAGAACAGGATGATAACCTAATGTTCCCTTTTTCAGCTTATGTCGTGCAGTCTTCACTCGCTGACTGATTCTAATAAACTGTGAATTCTACAGAATTATTTTCAGTTTGTTGAGAATTATGGGCTATGGACTACTACTATAAATGCCAGGGGAGAAAAAATTACACTTACCACTTAGCCAAGCAGATTGCCATCCATTATATTCATCTCAACTCCTATACATTTTAATGAGGGCAGCAGATAACATAAAAGGCTTTGAGCATGGAAGTATGACTTATTTTACATGGGTGAAATATCACAAGTCTGTTTTTGTATGGTAAGGTGATAAATTTGACATGGCACAACAGCGTTCTTTGCCTTTGATGCATGATATTGTGCTAGGAATTATTTTATGTTGTCCTGTGTGAGACTTTGAGTGAGAGGGTTGCAGAAGTGAGATGTGTTAATGCCCTCACAGGACAGGTGAGAGTCATGTTGAAATATGCTGCTCAGCTGCTGTCATTCCTATATAATCTAACACTTACCCAGCAGTTTCAAATTTAAAACCAGCCCAGCAGCAACTGAACAATATTGTGATTTGTTGATGTAGGAAAAAAGTCATTCATAGCAAGGCTACCAGGCCTGGCTTATAACATTCTCATTATACACAAGTCAGAAGGCACGACAAGTTAGAAACAGCTTTTAATATTCAATGCGTTAACCACCAACCAGCACAGGGAACAAGTTTGACTTGTCATACCTGATGCTAAATATTGATGGCTTTGAATAGTGTGACATTCAGAGTGTATTTTAAAGCAGGGCTGAATCTCCTCTTCTCTTTTTCTATTTTATTCATTTTTCTAGTTTTCCTTTTTGAAGCACCACCACTGCTGTCTGGTCAAAAAACATTTTTTATTGTATTTTTTTTATTCCATCTTGACAGCCCACCTCAGACAATCAGAAACAAAGGCTTGACAAACCATATCATTCTGACTGACATGTCACATATGCTCCCACCAAAAAAAATAGAAAATAAAAAAACAGTCAAAACAGTCATATAACTGGATAAATCAATGTGTTTGTGAAATAATAGACATCACAATAGAGTAACATGAATTGCATAAGAACATAATCGGGAACACTTTATTTGTCGTTTAATATCGTTTCCCACAGCAGTGCAACACAAAGACAAAAACACATATCCAAAAATTACAAGAACACACATGTCAAACTACAAAAAAAGTCACTGTCCAAGAGAATGAACGCAGGATGACTGTCGGAACTGCTGGTCTGCATGGGCTAGTAGTTAGTTTGGCCTGCCCCGCTTCTGCGTCCCGTGAGACTGCCCTCGGTGTTTCCTCCTTGGGCGCAGCTCCGGCAGGGCCGTGGTCCCTAGGCCCAGCAGATACAGCAGACCAAGCTCTTCCAGCCGATCCAATGCCAGATCTGCCAGCCAGACACCTTCAACACACCTCCCCGCACTCCACACGACGACGACACTAAAAACACAGTCAACGCTAAGTGAGGCCGCCGCCAGACCGCCCTCGGTGTTATCAGAACTGCCGGTCTGCATGGGCTAGCAGTTAGCTTAGCCTGCCCTGCTTCCACGTCCTGTCAGACTGCCCTCGGTGTTTCCTCTTCGGGTGCAGCTCCAGGCATGGCCGTGGTCCTTGGGTCCACAGGACGCAGCAGACCAAGCTCTACCAGCCGATCCAGCACCAGCTCTCCCAGCCATCAAATGAAGACACAAACTTAGATGCAGACATGTACAAAGACACTGCATGGATGGTACTGGGTGAGGCCACCGCAAATCTAAATTTGCGCCGTCATCTTCCCACACTGGTACTGGGTGAGGCCACTGCAAACGTGGATTTGCGCCACCATCTTCCATCAGAATATGTTGCGCTTATTCAGTGTTCAAAACGGGGAAAAACAGCTAGGTTAACAAGGCCTCTTCAGCTAAGAGACCCCAAGGCAGTGGACCAATCAGCCTGTCAGTTTAGATATGAACGGCAACAATGGACACAAAACCAACATGTCTGGCTGGTTTTGTGCAGGTACACTATCTTTGAACTGAAGGATGGCGGCTCAAGCCTCTGGACCATCTGCCCTACTGAAGTGTCCTTGAGCAAGGCAGTAAACCCCAGCGAGCTCCAGGGGTGCTGTTCTTTGTCTGACTCTTTGTTCTGACTTCCCTTTGGAGGGTGACAAGCAAAAATCGTCCAAGAGAAATTAATAAAGTTTCACATTATCATACTGATAAACACCTGCACTGGCGAACTAAACACTTTATGTATTTAACTAAGCCTCAAAGGATAAATCCTTTTTCCAATCGGTGCACTGGGAGACATCCTCTTCTTATCCTTTTAAGTCTATGCATCTGCCATTTAAAAAATAACTAGACACCATGCAGGATTTTTCCTAATGGCCTTTTATTTAAGTCCACAGAATAAAAGCTATCTCTCGGGCATGCATATGGCAGGAAAGCTATGGTCCTATTAAAAGTGACGTGTTTTGTGTACTGGTATCATGTGACCTTTATGGCTAACAAGTGGATGTTGCGCAGCAGTAACTGTTCAGAAATACACGCTTAGTTTAAGCGTGTAAAATGTGTGGTGCCGATAGACTGCAAGAGGATAACAAAACTGTCGATTTAAAAAAAAAAAATTCCGCCAAAGGAAGGCACCCAGGAGGCATCCTAATCAGATACCCAAACCATCTCAACTGGCTCCTTTCGACACGAAGGAGCAGCGGCTCTACTCCGAGCTCCCTCCGGATGTCCGAGCTCCTCCCCCTATCTCTAAGGCTGAGCCCAAACACCCTACGGAGGAAACTCATTTCAGCTGCTCCTGTCCGCGATCTTACCCTTCTGGTCTCTACCCAAAGCTCATGACCGTAGGTGAGGGTTAGAACGAAGATTGACTGGTAAATTGAGAGCTTTGCTTTCCGGCTCAGCCCCCTCTTCACCACAACGGTCTGGTACAACGTCTGCATTACTGCTGATGCTGCACCAATCCGCCTGTCAATCGAAAGGAGCCAGTTGAGGTGATTCGGGCATCTGATTAGGATGCCTCCTGGGCGCCTTCCTTTGGAGGTTTACCAGGCATGGCCAACTGGGAGGAGACCCCGGGGTAGACCCAAAACTCGTTGGAAGGACTACATGTCCAATCTGGCCTGGGAATGCCTTGGGATCCCCCAGGAGGAACTGGAGGGTGTTGCTGGGGAGGACATCTGGAGTGCCCTATTTAGCTTGCTGCCACCGCGACCCGACCCCAGAGAAGCGGCTGAAGATGAATGAATGAATGAAACATTTCCCCACCTTTTCTCCCCATTTGTACTTGGCCAATTACCTTATTTTCCGAGCCATCCCAGTTGCTGCCCCACCCCCTCTGCCAATCTGGGGAGGGCTGCAGACTACCACATGCCTCCTCCAATACATGTGGTGTCTCCAGTCGTTTCTTTTCACCTGGCAGTGAGGAGTTTCGCTAACGGGACATAGCATGTGGGAGGATCAAGCTGTTCCCCCTGCCCCCTGAACAGGTGCCCCAACTGACCAGAGGAGGCGCTAGTGAAGCGACCAGGACACATACCCACATACGGCTTCCCTCTAGCAGACACAGCCAATTTTGTCTGTAGGGACGCCCGACCAAGCCGGAGGTAACATGGGGATTCAAACCAGCGAGCCCCATGTTGGTAAACAACGGAATAGACTGCTACGCTGTCTGGACACCCAGAACTATTGATTTTTATAGTACAATCCTTGACTATTCGACAATGTATGAAGTCAACTTCTGTACTGTATAACGGTGGAACGATGTCAGATAGCTGTAAATGACATGCACTCAATTAGTTATTGCAGGAACTTCAACACTGAATAGATTTTCATAGATTATTTCATTAGGTTTTTCCAAGTGTTTTTGATGTCTGGAGGTCTTGAGGTCATGGAGTGTGTTCAAGTGACTTGCGTTTTGCTGACATTGTGAGTGGTAAAATAAAACCCCCCAATTTTTTTTAGTTTTTTTTTTGGAATCAAAAAATGTATTTGACTGACTGTGCATTGGCAAGACGGGAGGCTAGCTCACTTAACACCAGCCATTACTCAACACTTGTGACCATTAAAAAGAAAAAGGCTCATTAATTCTTCTTTTTCTCCCACTAGTCTCAATGAAGCCCCTGAGGCTTGGCTACAGAATTGAATCGGGCACAGCAGCCATCACAAAAATAAGTCCATGCCCACATAACGCCCCTCAGTGCATGATACAGTATGTGTATGTGGGCAGGGAAAAGGACAAAGAAGGACCGGTAAAGCCGGATGATTCAGTTAGATCAGTGCATATCGTTGGTGTCTTTGGTACATACTGACCTCAGATGATGTGTGAAATTAATCATTTACTTGTTCCCTCATCAGTGTCTTGCATCAGATGCCTCAATTATATCACACCCTCTTGTTTGTTTGGTACGACATTTCCTTCAATGACAGGCCGCTCAGTGATTAAAAAGAGAAAATG
Organism: Lampris incognitus; assembly: GCF_029633865.1. NCBI lineage: Eukaryota > Metazoa > Chordata > Actinopteri > Lampriformes > Lampridae > Lampris > Lampris incognitus. The sequence continues at coordinate 25,534,713 of NC_079218.1, forward strand.
AATTCCAGAATATCAACCATTTGAAAATGTGGATCAATGGGATTGTAGTAAGAAAACCCCCCCCCAAAACAATCAATAATCAATTTATAATTAGCATCCCTTATTTCCAAGTAACCCGTTGAAAAGCCTTGTGACTGGATTACTGCATGAGTCTGGTGACTCTTGCAAGACTTGTGAGTCTATAAACATCTTGTTTTGGCTGCATACACAAATCGCAATCTATTTTGAAAGAATACGGTGTGACCTTTCTTTAGTCACGTTGTGAGCTCGCCAAACTGATGTTTGGTTTTGTTTTTCATCTCACGATGGCCTTTTTTTTTTGCCCTGCCAAGAAGAGGCTATCCTTTGTTCAAAAATATGTATATCCACAGCATTTGAATCACACAGTATCATCTCAAAATCATCATAGTATCTTCTCAAAATTTGATGTAAAATCTATCTATCTATCTATCTATCTATCTATCTATCTATCTATCTATCTATCTATCTATCTATCTATCTATCTATCTATCTATCTATCTATCTATCTATCTATCTATCTATCTATCTATCTAATGCTGTGTCTGTTCTGTGTTGCCATTTGTCTGCTATGAACCTTGGGTCTCGACATAGATAAATGGCATGAATATTTCATTGTCCATTTGTACTGAGTACTAAACATTATGTTGTTGTCCCATTAAATGGTAATGAATGGCAGATTATCCTGGAGAATTTTTCCAGTTGGGGAAGACAAAAAAAAAACACAACAAAGAGCAGTCCCTTCTTGGGCTAGACCGTCTGAATGGCAGGGAGGCAGATGAGCAGGCGGGGAGAGGGAGGAGCCAACCTCATAAGCACTTTCTCCACTGTGCTGCCGGAGAGCAAGTGAGGGAGAGGGAGAGGCAAAGAGGAGAGCGGGAGTGCGCGCGACAGAGAGAGAGAGCGAGCGAGCGCGAGAGCGCACAGGAGCGACAGTAGTAAAGTAGAACTGATGCACGGAGCGAGTGAGCGTCAGAGAGGAGGAAAGGAGAGCGAGAGAAACCTTTTTTAGACTCTGATGAAGCTGAGGTGGGCAGCAGTGAAGGCTGAAGACTATTTCAGTGGCACCATAAAAAAAGAGAGAGAAAGAGAGAGCAGGAGAGACGAAGAGAAAGAAGACAACTCGCACATGTTCATTTCTGTTGAATGAGAGCAGCTGAGGGAAGGAGCTCTTTGAAGCCAAACTAAGATCTGCTCATTTTGCCCCGGCGTTTAGAGTTTCGAGAAAAACACAGAAGACCCATCATCCTGTTCGTCTCTTCAACAATGATCTCCTCTGTGCTTCTTTTCTCCTGCTTCGCCTGCATCGGTAAGTGAACAGGAGTCACTCTTTCTGTCACTGTGTGCAAGTTTGAATGCAGTTTGACGCCTCTGGGACTTGACTCGAAAGCCATTTGCTCAAGTCCCCTCCTTTGGGGCATGATGTAATCACAGCTACACTAGCCTGGTGATTTGGTCATCATTGCTTTGTTTCTTCATGTCAGCAGAGAGCCTTCTCCCCCTTCCTGGAACTCCCACAGTGCTAAAATGTCTCCGCTGATTCCATTTCATCCCCTTTCTTAAACTGACGCCTCGGTTTGTTTTCAAGTGGCAGAGGTGCTGCCCAGGCTGGGATTGATCCTGTGCATGGTGATCGGTGAACGGTTCGTGTTACTTCCTGAGAAAACATCTGCGGAGGAGAGCGTGCGTGCATCGGTGAAAAGCACATTTATGGCAGCTGCATTATCCTCTCCTGTCGAGAAGTTTTCTCGTAACTCTCCAAAGTTTCAGGCATAGTTGAGCTCCTATAATTTCAATGAAAAGCACTTTAATTACATTTTGGGTGAAATATCTGTTTGCCTGCATGTCGGCCAGCTTTCATTTGTGCATTAGGACGTCTCCGTGCTCCATCACACAGTATGTGCATGCATGCATTGTCCAACTAGCTTTTTTCATCCTTTCTCATGTGTTTTCCATGCACACACACACACACACACTTTATTGTAAAATCAAATGGTAAATGAAGCAAAACCTGAAATTGCTGATTTGGAAAGTTTTGATGGCCCTTCCAATTGATTTTGTTTTTATCTAGAGGCTAATAATGACTTTTTATCTACCATGACTTTGGTTCATCAAGTGGAAGTATACATGTTTCCATAATGACCCAAGTATATTCAAAATATATTCTATTTTTCCTTTTATCTGTATTGCTTTGTTATCACATACTTACCTGGAAATATATTCCATGGCTGCAATGTTGACATTGATGACAACACCAGCCCTGATTTATCAGTTTTGCCTTTTCCGTCTATTTAAAGCAGACGAGTGGAAGCTAATCTCACATCAGACCTGTATCAGGCATGTAACCCTCTGCATACAGCTGTGGTTAGATCAACAAGACCGTTGATCTTGTTTTGAATTTTAATGGCTTAAACGGTTGTAAAATACTAATAGTATTAGGCTGAAACGGTAACGGTGTGGTACAAAAAAGAAATCAGGGCACACGGTGATACGTGGGAAAAGCCGAAGGGAGAAAAAAAAATATGCGAGTATGTTATTTTAACACGTTTTCTCTGCCATTTTCATCTCCTCAGTCTAATTCCCCCTTTTGGTGCCACTAACGTCCTATTTTATTTTTCTCAACTCATTTAAAGCCCCTATCTGAAATGGATACCCTCCAAAAACGTGGCTCAACTTCAAGTTAAAAGTTAGACGTTGCCGTTCAGTGGCGGACAACCCGAGCAAAAAGCCTGTCCAGTCAGCCTGTGCACACACACACACACACACACACACACACACACACACACACACACACACACACACACACACACACACACAGCGTGCTGTGGAACACCACCACTAATTTGAATCTGACACTGGTAATAAAGCCTTTAATATGGCTCTCAGCAGCTCTGTTTCTGGCACCGTACATCAACTCTCAAGAGGATAGCAGCTTTATTGCCTGTTTTTTATGAGCGTGTGAGTGTGTGCTGGTGTCTGAGCATACAGCCCCCCCCCCCCCCATCTGTAAATTGTAAGTCTGAGAGAGGGCATTTGCTACAGTTTCCAAATGACTGCTTCATTTTCAGGAGCAATGGTTTATAGGCCTGTCCCCAGTGTACCACACACAAAAGGCTGCTGGGCTGAGAAATAGGCTAAGTTTCCCTCTCGCTTGGGCTAATCTGCACTCGGGGGGTGACACAGGTGATACCAACAAGTAAAGAGTCACCGGTCTTCTCTCATTTAGGTGTCTGCATGCTGCATTCTGCTCTGCACAGTCTTTTTAAAAGCGGTAACGCGCGCAGGAGGAGTGGGAGGGGGGAGGCTCAATATTACAAAGAACTGAAGAGTCCTCAGACTTGCAGCTGTCAGAACATGGGACGTTTCCGTCAATAAACCCGAATACTTTGGGCAACATCCTCATGTTCCGCAAAACTGGTAATCATGCAACATTTATGGAGATTGCAGGTTGGCAATCATTTTATGCATGCAGATGAGCTCGGGCCAACACGCGCAGCACACACACACACACACACACACACACACACACACACATGCGCATACGTCTATCCTGCTGTCACTTCCTCTCATGACAGAAATGATCAAGCAGTATAATTTGCATTTCTTGTAGCTAGAATCACAGTGAGAGGACATCAAACTGAGGCACAAGAAGAAGGGATGAGAGAGAAAGGAAACAAAAGAAACCCCACTGCCATCTGACACTCCTTCTGGAGATGGCAGCCTTCCTCCAATCTCCTTATCGCTGTCATAGGCTGCCTCGGGCCCCGAAAGTTTGGCACAGAATCTGGGAGAGAGAAGCGAGTGCAGAGGAGCTTACTGACTGACCGGTTGAAATGTATGTTTCGTATATATGCTTGTAAATCACTGACTTCAGCCTGCGTCTGAAGTCACAGCCCTGGGACAGAGGACGTCAGCACTGGAGACGACCAGGCTTCAGGTTCTCTCTGTGTGTCTTGAAAAGTTTGCTTGACAAGTCCTGTCAGTTACACAATGAATAGTCAATGATTGTGAAGTTATAAGTGCTGGAAAAACTGGATTTACGAACAAGAATAAGGGTACGGATTAAATCTCTTTGAAGCTCAAATCCAGTTAGGTAAATCTGGTCTGCCGGTAGATTTTCATAGTTGGATGTGGTTTCCCTAAGTGAGTAACCGTTGAGGCTGTAAGTTATTCACTGCATATGAAGCCAAGTGAAGTATAACGACCTGTGTTTTGATTGTTCAGTGACTGTAGTGAAGAAGGCAGCCAGGTGATCATGATGATGCTTCACTTACCTGGTAAGGTTTTATATTTGGGTCTTTTTATTTCAATTTCAGTGCCCCCCCCCTCCCAATGTTGACCCATGAAGCATCTTGGCTAAACTCTACAGTTATTAGAAACGTTTCTATGAAATTAATTTTACAAGGCGGAAAAATACATTATAAAAATTAATAGCGGACTGTGAGGTTTTGCACTGGGCCTTCAATGGTCAGATTGATGACCCCGCCACACCCACCCACACACACACACACACACACACAAAGCGCACTCATCGCCAGCAGCTCATTGCTTTAAGCTTCACAAAAATCGAAACAAGATGCAAACTACATCGTTAATGAAAAGTAGAAGCGTGCACAGCTCCAAATCTTGAACACTGTATCAGGCGCACAGTTGTGGAAAGGATCAAAACTAACAAAATACAGACACCCAAAGATCAATAGTCTTCTTTTTACTGGGAGCAAAAATGGGTTTTCGATTTCATTAATTCCACATAAAAATAAGTCTGTTACAATACCACCTCCCGGCACCTGTTAACTCATGTGCTCAAAACACCGGTTCAATAGGCTGAAAACTAGGCAAACCTAGTTATTTCTACCCCTAAAATAAATGCATTGGCAAAGCCGCCAACCGGCCTTCCCATGGCCTAGACGTTCGCTCATGTTGCTCAATTGGCCGACAATAAAGGAAAGATTTTCACAGCAGCAAATTCGAGCATTGTCAACAACAATCTTAATCAACTCTATTGATAAATAATACAGTAGGACTCACCAGTCACTTGAAAAATAAATCCATCCTCTGCTCAGTAAAGTGCTTCACGGAGCCCTTGCCTGCCTGTGGGAGCCCTTTGAGCTTAGGTCTTGGTCTGTTCCTTTCAGAAATGGCTTTTTTGTCTTGAAAACTTAGCCTGATATAAGTAATTCGAAGCAAATCAGCTATGTCAATTTCTTCATTAGCCGCTGTCATGCTAAAAAGTGATCGTCCGCCAAAAACTGATTGTTGTCCGCAAGCTGTATCAGTTTATATATTTAAATACTCGGTTTTTATATTCATATAAATATTCATTAGCAAGGTGTTCTCTTAAAAATTTAGATCAAGTTATTTTGAGGCAGAGGTAGTCTTTCAGTCACAAGGTAGGAGCTGCAATCACTTTTTGGCAAGTGGAAACCGTGGATGGCCTTCATGAATGCCTGGAAGATGTTGAGACAGTGTCCCATCCACAAATCAACAAAATATGATTGGCTAAGACAACTGTCAAAGTCAAATTCATGCCTACAGTGACTTGAATTATACAGGCATTCTTTACAGAAGGTCCTGGCAGGGGAGAGGTGCTGATTTACCCAGATACCATCGGAAGGAAAATTGGTCCATGGTTGGTCCATTTCCCATTCCGTTATATTAACTCACTGTTTGCCAAGACATATTAGCCCAAGTTTATAATGATGATCTAGAAATTATCACTATTATTTCAGTGAATTAAAAGAAAATTATTGGGAGTACAAAATTCTTTCCATATTTTTTCTTAGGCCTTCACTGAATACCTTGAAGGCCCAGATGGTTCCCCTCTGATAAAAATGTAAATCTCACACACCTGGCTCTGTATTTCGCTCTAACTGGAGCTCTGGTATAAAAGAATGAAATAGATCCATGAACTAAACAAGAATGAGAGGTCATTGAAATGCAATTATCATTTGACTCTAAAGACGCCTTTACCCTCATATTTGACCTCGGTGTTGCTAAAATCAGCCCCTTGTTGGCACCACAGTATGTGACCTCTAAATGATGTCAGCATCACTCAGGTGAATGCACCCTGACACAATCCTTACACTTCCTCCCCAAGCCATAGTTGAGGAAGACAACGGTCCTCTCTGGGGGCATGACCAGCATGTCACCTCATCCCTTAAGCACAGGGAAGCCATATTGACTTTCCTAGTGGAGCGTGATTGTGGTTGTTTATGCCTCATCCATCTTTAAGGATCCTGCCTACCCTCACCTCCCTCGCTGAGCTGCTGGTAACCTTGGCTCGATTTTGCTTGTCAAAGTTTGGTCACCACTGTCATCTCTTGGCAACCGTGGAGCCCTCTACTTATTTACAAAGAGGTGTTTGGGCAGAGAAAGTCCTTTGGGCTGTCTTGCTTCCTTGAAAATGACAAAGTATCATGATAGCAGAAATGTCATGAGAAACAGGAATTTCTCAAACTATAAGCCAAACTGTAAGGACGGCGCCATTTGTTTTAAGAGTAATTCCTATGAATGTCATTCAGACAGCAGCCTAACCGTGGATGAATGCGTGTATAGGGTGCATAAATGGATGAACACTAAAATGGAAGCTAACCTGGAATGTGACAGGATTTGGTTCTTATGTTAACCAGCTTGCATTCCCCACTGGTCTTCTAGAACACAATGCATGCATTCCCCACTGGTCTTCTAGTACACAATGCATAAACTGTGCTATGAATAAGCAAACAGCATGCAAGTATCTAAGAGTAGGGCGGTGTGCGCTATTGCTGCTGTATGGTTGGAAGATTTGTGGAACTCTGCCGATCCTTTACCACACTACGGATGCAGCATGCATTTTCCCTATTACAAATGCATCAGCATCCTGCAAATAGCTTAACGTAATGGGGTCTTCCTACATCTTCCTGGATGCTGAAGAGCCGCAACAAAGCCATTACCGTCTCCAGTTGATATCAGCATAGGAAACAATGAGGAAAAGACACAGCCAGGATATTACCTTTAATCATCCTGATCAATTGGAGATCGAAGCATATTGATCCGTCTATGGATTTCCATTAATTATCATTTGTTGCTATACAGGGAGAAGCAGGGAATTGACTGGAAGTGAAGGTTATAGAAACAATTCAGTGTGTCTCTCTTGTTTGTGTCCAGGTAATGGGAAGCGCCTAATGATTAATGTTGCTCACTTTCTGCACAACTGCAGGTTCAAACGTACTGAATTTGAAGAGTGGGAACATTTTAAGACCGTCTGGCCGTCCATCTTCCAGCCAGACACATTACAAAATGTGACAATAGTGCCTGTATTTTTGTGCGCCAATCTTTAGGCATGCGTGTTTGTGTGTGTGTTTGCCCTTGTTTTTCTATCCAAATGGAGACCAAATGTCTCCATTGTGATAGAAAAAGCAGAAATGATCTGTCTTGTGGGGACATTTTATGGGTCCCCATGAGGAAAAGGGTCTATTTTAGGGTTAGGACTTGGGTTTAGGGTTAAGGTTGGAATGAGGGTTAGGTTGAATGAAGGTTAGGCATGTAGTCATGATGGTTAAGGTTAGGGTTAAGGGCTGGGGAATGAATGTAGGCAATGAGGGGTCCCCACAAGTATCGAGAAACATAGTGTGTGTGTGTGTGTGTGTGTGTGTGTGCATTTTAAGTCCACTTGTGGATGATTGCCAAACACACTGTTTCTGATTTTAGATTTTTGTCTGCTGCAATCATTTCATCATTCACCGCCCCAGCCAGAGCAGTGTGGGGGTAAATTGCAGAAGCATCAACATCATTTCTCCTATATTATTACAGCCATGAATCTTGCTGACTGTCTCCTGGATCTCTAGCATGGCAACACTGAGGTCTGCTGTTCCATTGACTTTGCTAGCAGCTCTTGAAGAGTGCCAGGGTAAACAAACCAATGAGGCTGTTGAAAGAGCTGTTGAGCTGTGCATGGGCCGATGTATTTTGTGCTGCAGGACAGCAGGCAGTTTGAGGTTCTGGGCTGCTGGTTTGATAAGGGGAGGCAATGTGTGCCTGGATTTTTGAGCACAGCACTATCTACCTATTCATAGTTGACTCTTGAGCTAGTTGATGTAAATGTGTGTGTCTTTTATCTGTTTATTCAGATTGTCCCCCCCCCTCTCTTCCTGTCACGTATTGTCACATTAGGTCACACACACACACACACACACACACACACACACACACACACACACACACACACACACACGTATACATACAGACACACAGATATACAACACAGAGTCCCATGCCGACATATTACAGGGATCTTCAGATGGACAGCACTGCAAAGGAGTTTGTGCTATTGTGTGCTATTGTGTGCGTGTGTGTGTGTGTGTGTGTGTGTGTGTGTGTGTGTGTGTGTGTGTGACTGCATATGTCTGTGTGGATATAAGTATGCACTGGGCACACAACTTTGCATATAATGTTTGTGCCTCTCTGTTTGTGTGGCTCAGGTTCCACAACACCAATTACAACCATACGCTTCGCTTTCGTAATATAAATGTAAATCAGCCTTTTAACTTGTACACAAGAACTCTGGGGCGGGGGGAGGGGGGTGCCACAGAGCGCAGGCAACCAAGTACTATACCTTCAGATAACGATGTGTTTCCCTGCCATTACCATGCAGCCCATCAGCAAGGCTCTGTGCCACTGGATATAGCAGAGCACCTCCAGCCTCCCTATGGGCACTTGTTTTGGTCTTTGTTGCTTATTTGACTCCGGCTCCCGAACAAAATAGACTCTCTTCCTGGTTCGCTAAGTGGAGCAGAGAGGAGCTGCTTTACCGTCTGTGGAGTGACCGGTGTCTGCCTCCCCATCAGAAGCGTTGATGATGCTCTTGTCATTAGTGCTCGGCATTTGCCTATGATCTGACGCCCACGAGGCTTCGACCCATCGAAGCACGCTCTGTTTAATCTCGCCTCATTATTTTTCCATGGAGTAAACTGGGGGGGCGGGGGTGGGGCAGGAGGGAGGTTTGATGCCATCTTTTTGATGGGAAGCACAAGCAAATCGCCATGGGAGCTTACAATAAATGTTCCCCGCTCGCCTTCTTTGAACCCGTCCACTCCAGCCTTTGCAAATCTGCAAAGCTGGTGCTCAGGACAGACCTTTCTAGGTCTCACCTGATAATGCCTGATAAAGCCTGCTTCTGAGGTTGTTTTTTTTTCTTCTTTTTTTTCCCCCCTTTGTCCCCATAGTGTGAACAGTTTCAGACTTGATTGACTTCATCAAAGCAAATCAGTCTCTGTGGGACTAAGTGATGTTATAGACAGTCATCCCTCGCGTGGAAATTGTACTTGACACACTCTTGACATGAAACCTGCCATTTAAGTTTCGGTTTTAAAGCCTCTCATCATAGAATGTCCACTGTCACCAAATTACCAATCTAGATTCAGTTCTTGAAAAAAAATTCCAAAATAATTATCAACGCTGATTAAATATTCAGGCTGTAAGGGGCATTCGGCTAGCATTGTGGTCTATTCCGTTGTCTACCAACACGGAGATCGCCGGTTCGAATCCCCGTGTTACCTCCGGCTTGGTCGGGTGTCTCTACAGACACAATTGGCCGTGTCTGCGGGTGGGAAGCCGGATGTGGGAATGTGGCCTGGTAGCTGCACTAGCGCCTCCACTGGTTGGTCAGGGCACCTGTCCGGGGGGTAACTGGAGGGAATAGAGTGATCCTCCCACGCATTATGTCCCCCTGGCGAAACTCCTCTCTGTCAGGTGAAAAGAAGCGGCTGGCGACTCCACATGTATCGGAGGAGGCATGTGGTAGTCTGCAGCCCTCCCCGGATCAGCAGAGGGGATGGAGCAGTGACCAGGACAACTCAGAAGAATGGGGTAATTGGCCAGATACAACTGGGGAGAAAAAAAGGAAAAAAAAATCAGGCTGTATAGGTTGCTGCCAAAGCACTAATAGATGTTGTCACTTGATGATGTTTTGAAGTAAGGGTGCAAAGGGCCGGGAGAGCCGAGCCCCCGAAGATCATGTCATTTCATTTTTTAAACACCGGTAACTGCAATTTCCTGGAATCTAGAACCTTCAAGTTAATCAATTAATGTACCTCATGACTGCCCGTTATTGCCAGAAAATTTCCCTTCTTTTTTCTAAGCGCCTGTAATTGCAATTTTCTGCAATTTAGAAACTTAAACATAATCAGATAATGTAGTGCATGAGTGTCTTATTAGCCTTGGGACATTTTCACTTTTCAAATACCATAATTGCAATTTCCTGCAATCTAGAGCCTTCGATTAGATCAACTAATGGAATGTATTAGTGTATTAGTGTCTATAATCCCAAGAAAATGTCCAATGTCTGAATACCTATAAACACATTCTTTTGACGGCATACAATCACCAGAAATATATATATATATTTGCCATTTAAACTATATCATCATAATAACTATGTTGAAATATGCAAATTACATTTTTAATGAAAGAAAACTGGGGATGCAAAAGCATAAGTTTGCTCCCTCTTAATTAAATAGTGGAGATGCAGCTGCTCCACTCTCCGCATTGTGCATGCACCTGAACCTAAACACACTATGTCCTCATGGAGTCATCTCAGTTATCCGCATTGTAGGACGTCAAAATCAAAAGATTCAGCTGGTCTTGTCACTGTGGAGTTCAAAACATTTGCCGTTCATCCACAGAGTTTCTTCATTTTCTGATTTCGTTTGAGGAAACCTCGGCATTTATACTTTGGCGAAGCCACTCCACCTGATGATTGAGGATATAGACAAGGACACCCAATATTTTTCAGGCATCAAGGAGGCGATTGAGTTTATATCAAGCTCAGGAGGCTGTCACTGAACTGGGAAGGGGGGGTGTATTGTAACACCCCTACCTCGGCAAATTTCATGCCTACTCACTCCCGTTCATTCACAAGTGGGAAGAAGAGCGTCACCTCGAGGACTGACGCCAAAAGCAAGACACCTTCTGAGCGTGTGTCCTTGTCTAGGTCTTCATTCATCAGACGGACTGGCTTCATCATAAGTATGAATGCCAAGTTTCCCCCCGCCGGAAACCAGAGCTGAAGCTATTTGGATGAACGGCGAAATGTCTTCAGCTCTGCAGTGACAAGTCCAACCGAGTGTTTTATATATATTTAATTTTGATCGCTATAGACACTGGTCATTAATAAATGATATGGGCCACACCTCCCAGACACACTGGGCTGAATCAGCCTGCAGCGACTCCACCGTAGACAAAGCCATGGGGACTAAACAGCCCAATTTCAACCCTCTGCCCAGTGTTCATTTGGCAACATCTGGCATCTAGACAGATAGCAGGAAGCCAAAATTATACTTTACACCTCCATTAGGGGGACAAACAACGTGGCCAAAAAAAATGGCCTGTAGTGAAAAGGACAATGCAAAACACAAAAAAAAAAGAAAAGAAAAAAAAAGGCACAGAAGCCTTGTCACTGTACCTGGGTTGATAAGGTCAAATGAGAGGCGAGGAAGGTGCTCCGGACATGCGAGGGGAGCGGGAAAGTTGATAAACAGCAAAGACTCTTTGACTGGGAGTGTGGTTTATTGTAGTCTTATCTAAAGTGATAATGGCATCGCTGAGGGCCCAGTAATGAAGCATGAGTGGGAGGTAACCTTATAAAAGGCCCTAATGTCACATCAGATAGTTGCAAGTGTAAGGCGGAGGGGCACACACACTCACAATTTCTCTCTCGGTGAGGCAGTCAGGGAGAAAACCGCAGAGCGGATTTACAGTGTAGGAGGATTTGGGGTGGGGTGGGGTGGGGGTGGGGGGGATCGGGCTGTAGAGCGAGTGGGCCATGTGAAAACGATGCTATCTCTGTTAACTGTCTGGCTGTCAAAAGTTGGGATGAATTGGGAGGGCAGGGGAGACTGCTCAATTGAAAATAAACAGAGTATCACTGCTCAAATTATGGGATGGATGGAGAACCCCCCCACCACCACCGCTCTCTATTTCCCATTTCAGATTTACACCATTTTGTCGGAGTGTAAAGAGGTGGGGAGCAGTGGAGTGTTGAGGCTCGATGAGAGTGGGCAGCAGACAGACACATTTCTCACAGATTACAGCAAGATACCGCAGCCTTCTGGCACGGCGTGCGCTTCTGCTCCTCTTTATCTTCCTTTCAGGTGTTTCACTTACAACTCAAACACTCCATGTATAATCATCATCATCATCATCATCATATATAGAGAGAGAGAGAGAGAGAGAGAGAGAGAGAGAGAGAGAGAGAGAGAGAGAGAGAGAGAGAGAGAGAGAGAGAGAGAGAGAGAGAGAGAGAGAGAGAGAGAGAGAGAGAGAGAGAGAGAGAGAGAGAGAGAGAGAGAGAGAGAGAAAAGCATCCAGCACCAGTGTATTTCAGCAAATTAAAATTTAACACCATCTCAAGAGCAATTTATTTAATCTCAAATGCTATGTTCGTTATTATCTGAAAGTAAATGGTATCTGTTTGCATTGCTCTGTGTCCCTTAATCAACCAATGTCCGCTAATGAGTCCATTTATTTTACTCAAAATGAGTGGCTTAATACACTACTTCAACAAAATAAAAGAGCGCCCTTTAACCGAACTAAAGTGCATTACCTTTACGCAGTGTCTGGATTACAATCCTGGGCTAAATGCACCCGTCAGCTTCGTGAAATGTTCTGTGCTGATTTGGCATTATCTCCATGTCCTATGTATGCTTATGAGTGGATGTCATCTGCGCAGCACATGGCTGTGTGTAGACACTCTGGGTACGCACCATAATGTCACTTTTACTGTGCATACATACCTACATACACAGACAACATCTGTATTGTTAGATTTACTGATATGTTAATTAGGGTTATGCTGCACATTCATATTTAAATGTTTTATACCTGCTATGATACTTAAAGGTACTATTTTCCCATCCCTCTTCACACATAATTTCATTAACAAGTTCAACATTTTATTCTATTCTATTCTATTCTATACTATTCTGTTCTATTATATTATATACTATTCTGTTCTATTATATTCTGTTCTATAGTTCTGTCCTTGTTTTCTGCATTATTGGTTGGTGTTACCTTTTGATGAATGAGCGAATGAACGAGTGAATGAATTAATGAATGATCTTTATTGTCACTATACTCAAGTACAATGACATTTCTAAGGCTTCTCCCGATGCAGTAATAAATAAATAAATCAACATATAAGCAAGTAATTAAATAATAAATCAAAGCACAACAGAAATAGAAGGCACTAGTTAAATTAAATTTACACATTTACAAAGTTACAGTGATAAATTCTGTGTGGCAGCGGTCTCTGGGCATGGAGGTAGGTGTGTATCACAGTCATTGATGTGTGTGTGTGTCACAGTCCCTGGTGTGTGCATGTGTGTGTGAGTGTGTGTATGTGCATGTATGTGTATGTGCATGTGTGTGTGTGTTACAGTCCTTAATGTGTATGTCTGTGTGCGCTCACACTACCTGTACCTTTGCTTTATGTATAGTCTTCTAACTCGTGCTCTGCATTACATGTGCTGGCTGATATATTTCAGCACCTTATTATTTACAGTAGTGAGATATCCACTGGTTTTAATAACAAGATGATGTCAACTAGTTCTAATAATAATAATAATTAATAATGATAATGAGACAGTTATTATGATGTTGCCCCTGACATTAAAAAGGGCTGTGGCCTCTGTTCATTTCACTGAAGCATTTGAAGGCTTGACATGGAAAAAGAAGTAACACATTTTCTCGATGAGATTTTATATCATATTTTTGCATGAAGATACATACATTTTAAATTATTATATTATCGGTACGAGACCGCTTGCATCAGCTTCACCTAATGCATCCAGTGACAGGAAGAGAGAAGCATTAGTATCGCTCCGAAATGAAATGTAATTAAATTCTCATTCTTTTTCTAAGGCTGATTATGTGCACACTAGACGACAAATTACATGTTTGCAATGTAATCACTGAATTAACTTTACTGGGACTTTAATCATAAATTAGTGAGCTAACTTTGCTTTTTTTGCATCTTCATTAGCCTCCTCCGTATCCTCCATGTTATCGTTAGCTGATTTGAGGCAGCACAAAGGTGTTACCCAGAATGCATATGGAATGACCCCTGATCTGACCCTGACTATAACAGGCCCCTCTGGGTGGTGTGGTACCTATTCAGCTCTTCTGGCAATGCCAGCACAGGACGGATCATTTAGGTGACCGGGTGATGAAAAGGCTGTCAGTGACTATTGATACTTTTTGATGTAATTCTCGAAAAAAATACAGTATCAAAACTAAACGGGGCGGCACGGTGGCCTAGTGGTTAGCACTGTTGCCTCACAGCAAGAAGGTCCTGGGTTCGAACCCCAGGCCGATCCAGGTCTTTTCTGTGTGGAGTTTGCATGTTCTCCCTGTGTCTGTGTGGGTTTCCTCCGGGTGCTCCGGTTTCCTCCCACCATCAAAAAGACATGCATGTTAGGGTTAATACTCCTGTCTGTGCCCCTGAGCAAGGCAGTGGAAAGAAGAACTGGAGTTGGTCCCTGGGTGCTGCAGTTGCCCACTGCTGCTATACAATAGGATGGGTTAAATGTAGAGGACACATTCATTGCAACTGTACGATGTCAAAATAAAATGGCTTTCTTTTATTTCGTTCTGAATTAATTTGATATTTAATTGAATTTCACTAAATTGACCCCAATAGTGCAACTCTATGTAAACATCTCTGAGTAGGAATCTGATCCATCAGTCTGATCTTCCTTTAACATCAAGCACCATCAAATAATTGCACAAGACCAAGTTGACATACTGGAATACATTTAGGCCATCTAAAGCCTCTGTTCCAAATAGAAAGCAGTCAGTTTTAGTCATGGCAGACTTGCTCATTACTTGTGGGAAAGTGCTACCTCTCCTGACTGTATCATTGATCTTAAGGCCCATGTGAGATGTGCAGCCTGAAATCCACTCCCCGTTGCAAAGTGCAGATTTGCCACTGGAGATCATAGACTTTGGAACAACCTCTCTGAGGAGGTCAGTCGAGCAAAAATTACCATCTTCTTATAATATACACTTCTTAAAATACACTTTTGTAGACTAACCTTTTATCTTATTCGTGATGTGATCTGAAGTTCCAGATTAATGTAGGAAGACAAAGTAAAAACCCACATTATCACATTAAACTTTTTTTTTCCAGCTTAACAGTTCTACAATTTTAATTATAGGCACAGAGACTCTGAATTTGAGGTCCTCTTTCATTTCTGAATGAGTCTACATTTTGTGCGATGTGTTATGTATATTGTGTTATGTCCTTTATGTTTGACACGAACAACGCACCATGTGAAATTCCATGTAAGCGTTAAATTACCTGGCAAGTAAAACATATTCTGATTCTGAACTGTGCCATTAAGCAAAGCGTATTATGTGAGGGATTTATATGGGACTATTAATTCTATTTCACGTGTTCCCCTTGCAGTCTTGTCCCCTTACATTTTCCTAAGTGATGGCTTGGAGATGGCGAGAACCATCTTGATCCTCTTCTCTGACACTGTAATATTCTCATATTAATGGCCTATTACATGTTACAATGCACCAACAAAAACCCAGTGAGCTTTGTCATCATAAATCACATCTTAAGCGCCTCTTCCTCAAGACTTCCACTATACACATTTGGCTGTACATTGTATGTACATCTTTTTCAAACACAAAAAAAAACTGTCAGGCCAGTGAAATTTTGCCCAACAACACTACCACATGCACAAATTATATATACGTATATATACACGTGTGTATATATATATATATATAAATTCCCACTAAAAGGAATGCCAGTGATGGTAATAAAAACTCTGTAAGTTAATAATGGAATAAGTTCAACACAAAGCTTCTTGGGGGCCAAACTGCGTAATTGTCTCTATGTTAAAAAGGGTGACCCTGGTACACTTTCCTTTCCCTCGTTTTTTTTTCTCCCATTATAGCCTTGTAGCATGCCACATTACCCTGCTTCCTATGGATTAGCATCCATCTGTGTTGGTGCCAGTATATGACCCCGTAGTTGTGGGGCTCGCTGAAATTCATTTAAAGGTCATGGACCAGTGAGCCCCTCAACACCGGGGTCGTATATACCGACACCAGCACAGATGGTGCCGGTATATACGACCCCGGTGTTGAGGGGCCATATATACTGCCAACATCTGTGTTTGTACATTGTGTTGAGGGGCCAGTATATATGCCCCCTCAACACTGGGGTCGTATATACCGGCACCATCTGTGCTGGTGTTGGTATATACGACCCCGGTGTTGAGGGGCTCACTGAAATTCATTTAAAGTTCATGGACCAGTGATCTAGGACCACCCTTCGGCCTAGTTTGGGCCTCTGCCTCTGGAATTGATGGGCTGACACAGCATGGCTGTAATGGTAGTAGTTCTCAAGGCCACCAGCATGACTGCACAAGGTTATCAGGGAGGGCTTCATCAAGGACTAAGCTTGCTGCGAGATGCATTACTTGGGAAATGGGAAGGTTTGGCTGCTGAGAAAAAAAAGCCCTATGTAAATCCCCAGGAAATAAAAAAAAAGAGAGAGAGAGAGAGAGAGAGAGAGAGAGAGAGAGAGAGAGAGAGAGAAAGGGGTGTAGATGAGCAAGGGACTACCTTAATACAAAGTATTTCCACTCTGCTATATGCAATCATACCTTTAATCATCAATCATATATATATATATATAGATAGATAGATAGATAGATAGATAGATAGATAGTAGATAGATATATAGATATTTATAGATATAGAGATATTGGCTCCATCCATGGATTATTTTGCTCCTTGTTAACTGAGCACTTTCCCCACCGTTGAGTGTCTCATTTAACAAAGTGTATATATATGCGTGTGTGTGTGTGTGTGTGTGTGTGTGTGTATATATATATATATATATATGTATATATGTAGGACATTTTTTTAATGCATTTCAGTACAAGCTTGTTTCATGCGCCATGGAAAAATGTGATCTGAAGTTTTTTCTCACATTTTTTCCCTTACATGTAGCTTAATATTCCCCTCCTCATTTGTTGAGCACTTTTACCAACACCAGTGACGGGTTCCAGAAAAAAAACGCTATATACATAATGTAAAAAAATTTTTGATTTTATGATTTTAGTCATGCAACTTTTACCCACCAGGTTGGTTAATCGCCTTTTAGTGAGGCATCTGAAATTAACTTAGGATGGCGGGCTGCAGAAGGCAAAGAGAAATAATTCCCACACCATCCATAAACTTCATAAGGAGGGGGGAGGCTGTTACTCATCCTAGGAGTTGCAGGTCTTTGCAAATTTGAGGTTGTGTGTGGCTGCTAGCAAGGTAGTACATTGCCCCTTGAAGTCTCCCTCTAGTTTGCTTTCATATGAAGCTCAGGATACTTGCCTCAGAACTATGTTGTTACCCTTAATGTTGAGAGTGACCAGGGGCATGGGCAACAGTTGAGGTCATTGTCAACTATCAGTCAAGGCTACTTCCTATGACATCCTAAAGTGCAGCAAAGGGGATCAAAAACATGGCGAAGGACAAACACTTTGCTGATTCTGGCCTTCGGAATTGACAACAGGGCAATTTGAGAAATTGTATCAGGTTTGAAAGTCAGCAACAGTAAGTGAAAAATAACACCACACACGTTTATTACCACCAGGTTATCAGGTTGTGTGAGGGCAGGGGAGGCACTTTGAAAGAAAGCAACAATGAAAATGCTGCGCCGCAAAGGTGCCACATCGAGTTTGTCAAGTGGAATGCCGAGTTAGAGAGGCGGGGTAACGAAGGAACTTTGGCATGCTTGGTATCTCTGGGGGCGCCAGGACTCTGTCAGTCTGATCAACTCACATGCAAGGCAGCTAAACTTGGGGAATGCAACCGAGGAACCTATGCATCTTTGAAACTCACTATTTCCCGCTAAGAGTGGCACATTACAACAAAAAAAATGATGGGTGAAATGACGATGGCACCTGCTCTGAAAGTGTTCTCTCGGGCCAAACGATCGGTCTTATTTAAAATCCCTCATTTTGCTTCACTGTTTTGCTTTCTTGATTTGTCTCCCCCACCGCCCACCCCCCACTCTTTCTCTGCCACTCCGTTCCTTCCCCTTGTCACCCCGTGGGAGAACAGGACTTGTCAACCCATGTAAAACTCAAAAGTCCTGACATGACAGAGCCACCGCGGCTCATGGGGTCTTTGAAATCATTAACAGACAATGGCTTGGAGAGTATGATGCCACTCAAACCGCCCCATTACTCCAAACAGTTCAGGATTCATCAAATCTCTGTAGTACCAGGACATTTTGATTGAAAACAAGACGGCGCGGAGACAGAAAAATGAAAAGAGGAACATCAAAATTGGGGTAAAGCGGCAGCTTGCGTGCAACACAGCTTATCATTGTGTTACTTCATAGATAGCACGTGTTTTCATCCCGTCTCCGCCTACTCATGTTTTGAAAAAGGTAATATAAAGGGTGTAGTTGAAGAGGACAGTGATGGAGGTGTGGGTTAGACTGAAGGTGTCAGTGCTGTAGCACAACACCTCATCCCAGCTTCTCACAACTCTACCCATACAGTCTTTATGCATGCTCCATAATCCAGGTAAGAAAATCAAGGAAGGTTGAATCAGTTCATCTGGACACAACGTTATTATGCGTAAAATTGTTTCCGCGGACTCCCCACGGACACCAATGAAGTTTTACTTGATCATACCTTTCATTGGTCAGGATATATCAATAGCCTTTTGGTTAACAATAACTAGTAAAGGCAGTCTTGAGATGAGTGATGAAAAGTATCCGTCAATAAACATTGTATCCAGATGAACTGATTCAACCTTCTTTGATCTACCCCAAGAGTTTAATTGGCTAATGTCGGCATGTCGCCTTTCTGCTCGCAGTGTGTCTCCTATATAACATGGGTCTGAGCGTTTCTGTTTTGTTTTTCTCCCCAATTGTACCTGGCCTATCACCCCGCTCTCTGAGCCATCCCCTCTGCTGATCCGGGGAGGGCTGCAGACTACGACATGTCTCCTCCGATACATAGAGAGTCGCCAGCCACTTCTTTTCACCTGACGGTGAGGAGTTTCACCAGGGGGATGTAGCGCGTGGGAGGATCACCCTGTTCCCCCCAGTTCCCCTTCCACCCCAGAATAGGTGCCCCGACTGACCAGAGGAGGTGCTAGTGCAGCGACCAGGACACACCCACACCCGGCTTCCCACTTGCAGACACAGCCAATTGTGTGTGTAGGGATGCCCGATCAAGCCGGAGGTAACACGGGGATTCGAACCGGTGGCCCCCGCGTTGGTAGGCAATGGAATAGACTGCTACACTACCCGGACACCCTGGTCTGAGCATCTTTGATGCCCCCACATAATGGAGGCAATTCGGAGGCCACTGATAAAAAAAAACATGTGAACACGAAGCATTGATTTTCAGCTTCGAAGTGCCATGTGATGGGTTTGTTTAACTCCTCATGAGGACAATCACTGTTTGGTTTCAGCTTATGTATGTAAGGAAAATGTTTACCACTTCTTTAAAAAGCTTACAGTAAAACAAGAAAAGGAAAAAAAAGTCAATAACACGCTTCCCAGGTACAAAAGTAAGACAGATTTTGCATTCACTTCCCTTTGTATATTCTCCTTCATATTGATGTCAAAGACAGCAGCTTTTATATAGTTGTCTGTCTCTGCACTCGGCTAACTGTAAATGGTAGACTAAAAGCCTTGTGGTGCTAACAGGCATTTAGAGACACTAGTTGTATTAAGTGAGGTAACAGCGTGGTGAGTTAGCCTGAGGAGCCTTGATAGCGTGTGTGCATTAGCTGGAAAACAGCAAAATATGTCTGTGTGTTTCTCAGCTCAGGTGGACAGACATATTGGCCTTGCACTACCAGTAGAAGCACACTTTGACTCTTGTGTTAAGTTGTCTGTCCCCAAAGCCACCCTACACAGTCTCCATTTCACTACTCCCCACCCCCACCAGAGCCTCTCTGATGCTCTATCATCAAAATGCATTACCAAGCAGGCTATCTGTATACGCACATTCATAAACCGCTATTTTCGGATGATTGAGAGATGTATTAGAGATCCCTCTCCCACCTCCTCCATCTCCAACTCTCTGTCATATCTCTTTTTGCTCAATGTCAAGCTGGCAGAAGAAGGGTTATCTAGAATTAAAAGAGATTAGGCTATACGAATTGGACTTGCAAGTGTTGAGGAGGCATAGACTAGCTAATGCATCATCCTGAAGAATGGAGGACGGAAATGTCCACATTCTTATTTATTCCAATGGGTTACTGTCTCCCTAGTTTGCTGTAGCTATTCCATCCACCCACCAACATATACTTACTGTAGTTATATTCTTCATGCACCATACTCAGATCAATCAAATCTATTATGGTACTTGATGTTTTATGACCTATCTTGTGCAGGGCCAGTAACAAGTGATGAGTACTACATCCTGGAGGTGCACACCTCTGATTGGATTTTAAATAGCACAGCTGCAATGCTTCTGTCCTTGGGATGCTGAAAGCAATTGGAAAGAGAGCATTTATGTTTAAGGCTCCTTCAGACTGGAATACCTTTACCTTCAAGCATAAGATCCTTGACATTATTTCACATGTTTAAAAATGGTTAGTCTTCTCATTTTGAGATAAATTGTGCCTCTTTCAGGCGATGCTATACCTATATACAATATGCAGTGCACTGCATATTCTATATTCTTTGTTCTATATTGTGTTTTTGCTGGGCAAGCATTTGTTCACAGCCTCTCTGTGTCTATCTAATGGTTGTGTTCACCAATGTACTCATCTTTCTGATGTTTGTATGCCGATTGTCTTAGTTGTACTGTGTCTGTTGAATTGTTGATTGCTGGGTTTTTTTTGTTATTTTGTATTTCCTATTACTTTAATGTCTTTGTTTCAATTTTTTTTCCAATTTTGTTCACATTTTATTCAAGGACCTCCTCAAAAATTAGATGGTCCATCTCGGGGGGTTTATGCTAATGAATACACTTATATCAAAAGCTGTGTTTCAATCGACGATCAGGTAAAAGTTAAAACGTATCTTTTTTTTCTTTCTTCAATTTTTCTGAAGAAACATACATACAAAACATGTTAAAGCACTGGTCCATAAAAGAGTAAGAAAAAAAAAGAGGAAAAATATAAATAAAAAAGGATCCATGTATACAATAATTATCATTTAATTTCACTTTATTTTTTCCCCTATGTAAAACATGTATTTTTAATCGTCACTTGGACAGTTGTGGGTGGTGCAGTGGTTAGCGTAGTCGCCTCACAGCAAGACGGTCCTGGGTTTGGGGCCCAGGGTAGTCCAACCTTGGTGGGTCGTCCCGGGTCGTCCTCTGTGTGGAGTTTGCATGTTCTCCCCGTGTCTGCGTGGGTTTCCTCCGGGGGCTGCGGTTTCCTCCCACAGTCCAAAGACATGTAGGTCAGGTGAATCGACCATACTAAATTGTCCCTAGGTATGAGTGTGTGTGTGCGTGCGTGTGTGTGTGGGTGTGTGTGTCGGCCCTGTGATGGTCTGGCGGCCTGTCCAGGTTGTGTCCCCGCCTGCCGCCCAATGACTGCTGGAATAGGCTTCAGCATCCCCACGACCCTGAGAGCAGGATAAGCGGTTCAGATAATGGATGGATGGACTTGGACATTTGTATTTTATGTATTGAGTATGTCGTGTATTCCCTACAGGTTGAAACCAAGTCACTTACATGTTTTCCTTTTGTTTTATTTCATCTTGTTTTAATTGGTTTTTACACAGGCAACCATATTATTGCACAGGAAGGCCCTGCTTCATACTGAGTCTGGTTGTATACATCCATACCTGAGTACTTACCAAGGTCACTGCCGTCACCCGCCGCTCCAGTGGAGGGTTTAGGGTTAATTGCAGTTATAAATGTTCCATTTTGGTCTAGTATTTTAAGTGTGCTATGCTTATGTCCTCAAGTTAGTTTTCAAATGTCACGTTAAGAAAATAAGGTGCCTTGTAAATAGTAGCTTTGTGGCTCTTGTTTCCCCTTTCCAATTTTCTTTCCATATTTACTGTTGCAGGATCCCTTTCACGAGCAGTTATACCGCTAACATGCAAATCATCGGTACACATCAGAGGGAAAACGGTGAAAACAGATCAAATGACAGTGTTGAATACTCATTCTATATGAAATGTGGTAAAAGAGTTTGAATTCCAGCGTGTTCCTAATCAGATCTCGGGGGACAAAAACATTTGAGGAGATGCTTGTTTTGTGAGTCTGGGTGCAAGGGAAGTCAAGTTGTGTTTGTTCAAATTTGAGAGGAATCAGGTGATGTTTGATGTTCTATGAGTGCTGTGACAAAATGCTCTAGTTTTTTTGTTGTTTTTTTTGTTGCTGCATATCATGAAAGGGATCCTCCTAAAATAATTGGACCATATTTTGAAAGAAACTCCTACCCATCCTGTTAAAAAAAAAGCATACTTGTTGCAGAACAATTTTCTTCTGTCTTTCAGTTTGTTAAATCCAGTAAAATAGAGACGTTATCTCTTTCATTAGATAATATTTACTTGATAAGTGTACATGTCAAATAGATGGTCATCCAAGGGGGGGGGGGGGGCTTGACATCGGTTAAAGTGATTGCTTATGAAAACAAAACATATCGGCCTGGATGGATATGATCATTATAAGTGGTTTCAGCTCTATAATGAGACATGAGCTGGACAACAAAAAAAGCAAATATGGAATCAGCAGCAGTTCAGGGTCGCTGCCGATTGTCCAAAATGTGGGCACCGTCTTATAGTCATGTTTCTGTCCAAATGTTGGCCAAACTTTACGTGAATTTCCAAAAGATTAGCGAAAGAAAATGTGAATCACGATGTGTTTCCATACATCTGGGAAAACCAAAGCACCAAGCAGTTCTGGAGGGGGGGGGGGGGGGTAATTGTGCAGAGGCATTTCACTAACCAGCTCTTGGAAGCATGTGACACTTTAAGTCATGATTTATTTGAAAAATCTGTCTCCATCACCTTTTACTGCATTTTCTCTTTATCGATATGCTGACTTTTCCGTCTCAGCCAAGCATAAAAACGTTTTCGTACTGGGTGTTCCGTTGCCTACCAACATGGGGATCGCCGGTTCGAATCCCTGTGTTACCTCCGGCTTGGTCGGGCATCCCTACAAACACAATCGGCTGTGTCTGCGGGTGGGAAGCCGGGTGTGGGTATGTGTCCTTGTCGCTGCACTAGCGCCTCCTCTGGTCAGTCGGGTCGCCTGTTTGGGGCGGGGGGGAGGGGGAATAGTGTGATCCTCCCGCGCGCTACGTCCTCCTGGTGAAACCCTTCGCTGTCAGGTGAAAAGAAGCAGCTGGCAACTCCACATATACCGGAGGATGCATGTGGGAGTCTGCAGCCCTCCCCGGATTGGCAGAGGGGGTGGTGCAGCGACCGGGACGGCTTGAAAGAGTGGGTAATTGGCCGGATACCATCGGAGAGAAAAAGGAGGAAAATAAAAAAAAAAAAAAAAATAGTGACATTTTGTTATTTGTTTTTTCCCCATTTCTGCAGTTTACATACAGGCTTTCTTACGTACAAATGTGGAATGCACATAAAAGCAGAAGATAGAAACCCAGCTACTGGGGCTGACCCGATCCAAGATACCTATCTGCACTGAGTGGTGAGGGTACGCTGCCATGGTGACCAGTGTATCCCTGGGCATGTGTATTACTCTGGAGCTTCGGCTATTTCCGTCCCTCCTATCCTGGTAGTATCCCTTTGGACGTCCATAGCATGGCCAGTGTTGTTATCTCATCATGCCCCCATCCCACCTTTTCACCCCACCCCCTCTCTGCTCGCACAATAAACGACAGTGGCTATCTCATTGTTGTCGTGTTATCTGCCTTTACTTTATCGCAGGCCTCCCATTCCACTCATTGTCACGCTGGACACATTGCCACTGTCACACAGGCACTGTCAAAGGAAGCAGGGGGCTTTTGAAGTGACAAATGCCGGCACTGCGGTGGCAACTCTCTGAACAGTGAGGAGAAGAGGTCCTTGCCTAGCTACTTCACTCATAAACATCAGACAGCAGGGAGGAAGCAAGGTGTCACCTCTGGTACTTCACAGAGACCGGCAGATACGAGTGATGGTGAACTTTGATCCTATTGGAAAAACCCACTGTCGGCTCTTGGCTTGACGAATGAGAGATGGGGCTCAGATGTGGGGAAACCTTGCTGGCTCTGTATTGTCAGCCTTTTTGTGCATTGAGTTCCTTAGACCTTAATCAGAAGTAGAGGAAGCAAAACACAGTTGTCGCTATAATCTTTATTTTCCACTTTTTTTTTTTGGGTCAAAGGAGGATTGGTGTTCTCTGAACTCTCATTAAGGTGATACAAAACATCAGGTGTCCCCAAAAAAACAAAACTGTTTGGGTGCTTTAACTTCTGCCCTAGTCACACATTTGTCAAAGTTTGATGAGTAATTGCCTATGGCTTGAATACAATCTGTCGCTGATAACATAAGTGCTACTCTGGCATGCCAATGAGCAAAAGCATGCCTACACAACAATGCAGTCAGTCATTGCCATTGTTCCTCTCTGCCACATTAACATGATTTTACATTCATAAGCTGAACCGGGAGATGCCTGCAACACAATAGACCTGTCCAGAAAAATATCTGTGCAAATTAAATGGTAAGATACTTGCCCCATGCTAATCTTGAGTAGCTTTGTTATAAAAAAAATTTAACAACATGATTCAATTAAGCTCAGTTGACATTCAATACCCAATGCATTAATCATTACAATTCACATGCGAAACAAATCTGGCTTCATACTGGCCAAAAAAAATGTTTTGGTTTTTTTTTCTGAAAATTAAAATCTTTATTTTTATGTGGTATGACAAAGCAAGAGAGGCAAGGTTGAGATGGCTTGGACATGTGTGGAGGAGAGATGCTGGGTATATTGGGAGAAGGATGCTGAATATGGAGCTGCCAGGGAAGAAGAGAAGAGGAAGGCCAGAGAGGAGGTTTATAGATGTGGTGACGGAGGACATGCAGGTAGCTGGGGTGACAGAGGAAGATGCAGAGGACAGGAAGAGATGGAAACAGATGATCCGCTGTGGCGACCCCTAACAGGAGCAGCCAAAAAGTAGTAGTAGTAGATTTTTATGTGGTATGAAGCCATGAAAAATAAATTTCATTCAGACATAGGCAGTGTGATGACGCTAATGCAACCATTAGGAAAGCCTTTTGTCACTGATCGTATTTACAGATTAGTCCTTAAAATTTTATGTCTTCAGTTTTTTTATCCACTGCATGTCATACTGTATTCCTATCGGGCTGCTAAATCAGATGCTCAAATGGTAAATGTGCCAGATGTATTATTGAATTACCTGTCTCTCGTGAGAACATTCAAGTCAGCAGGACTTATCATGCCACACAAAGAAATGGCGCGTGTGCTTCAGAGAACATCTGACATTTTGTCTTCGCAGTTAATCTCACACTCACATTTGATTAAGAGTCTTATTTCTGCTGCCATTTCCACATTGGCTTAATTTAGACACTGTACCTTGGGCAATGTGGAAAGCATTAAATCATTTTTATTCATTTATTTTTCCATCCATTTTACCCACATTTTACAATGTTGGTCTGCCATGGAGCAAGGTAATGAAGTTTGGTTGTTTTCCAGTTGTGTGTGTGTGTGTGTGTGTGTGTGTGTGTGTGTGTGTGTGTGTGTGTGTGTGTGTGTGTGTGTGTGTGACCTCCTAAAGTAGCGCTGCAAGGCGTCCGGGTAGCGTAGCAGTCTATTCCGTTGCTTACCATCATGGGGATCGCTGGTTCGAATGCTCGTGTTACCTCCGGCTTGGTTGGGCGTCCCTACAGACACAATTGGCTGTGTCTGCGGGTGGGAAGCCGGATGTGGGTATGCATCTTGGTCGCTGCAGTAGCGCCTCCTCTGGTCGGTCGGGGCGCCTGTTGGGGGGGGGGCTGGGGGGAATAGCGTGATCCTCCACAACCAGGACAGCTCGGAAGAGTGGGGTAATTGGGGACAATTGGGGAGAAAAAGGGGGAAAAATCCCCCCCCCCAAAAAAGGTAGAACTACAATCCCATATTGGCACTAATACACAGTTCGCTGTAATTTCTCTCCAACTACATATTCAAAAGAAGAGAAATACAATTTTTTTAACATTAATATTTACAGCCATATCTGCTAAGTGTAAAATTAATGAATAGCACAAATTTAAAATTGACGCACACACACACACACACACACACACACACACACACACACACACACACACATTATATATATACACTACCGTTCAAAAGTTTGGGATCACCCAAACAATTTTGTGTTTTCCATGAAAAGTCACACTTATTCACCACCATATGTTGTGAAATGAATAGAAAATAGAGTCAAGACATTGACAAGGTTAGAAATAATGATTTGTATTTGAAATAAGATTTTTTTTTACATCAAACTTTGCTTTCGTCAAAGAATCCTCCATTTGCAGCAATTACAGCATTGCAGACCTTTGGCATTCTAGCTGTTAATTTGTTGAGGTAATCTGGAGAAATTGCACCCCACGCTTCCAGAAGCAGCTCCCACAAGTTGGATTGGTTGGATGGGCACTTCTTTGAGCAGATTGAGTTTCTGGAGCATCACATTTGTGGGGTCAATTAAACGCTCAAAATGGCCAGAAAAAGAGAACTTTCATCTGAAACTCGACAGTCTATTCTTGTTCTTAGAAATGAAGGCTATTCCATGCGAGAAATTGCTAAGAAATTGAAGATTTCCTACACCGGTGTGTACTACTCCCTTCAGAGGACAGCACAAACAGGCTCTAACCAGAGTAGAAAAAGAAGTGGGAGGCCGCGTTGCACAACTGAGCAAGAAGATAAGTACATTAGAGTCTCTAGTTTGAGAAACAGACGCCTCACAGGTCCCCAACTGGCATCTTCATTAAATAGTACCTGTTAGAGCCTGTTTGTGCTGTCCTCTGAAGGGAGTAGTACACACCGGTGTAGGAAATCTTCAATTTCTTAGCAATTTCTCGCATGGAATAGCCTTCATTTCTAAGAACAAGAATAGACTGTCGAGTTTCAGATGAAAGTTCTCTTTTTCTGGCCATTTTGAGCGTTTAATTGACCCCACAAATGTGATGCTCCAGAAACTCAATCTGCTCAAAGAAGTGCCCATCCAACCAATCCAACTTGTGGGAGCTGCTTCTGGAAGCGTGGGGTGCAATTTCTCCAGATTACCTCAACAAATTAACAGCTAGAATGCCTAAGGTCTGCAATGCTGTAATTGCTGCAAATGGAGGATTCTTTGACGAAAGCAAAGTTTGATGTAAAAAAAATCTTATTTCAAATACAAATCATTATTTCTAACCTTGTCAATGTCTTGACTCTATTTTCTATTCATTTCACAACATATGGTGGTGAATAAGTGTGACTTTTCATGGAAAACACGAAATTGTTTGGGTGATCCCAAACTTTTGAACGGTAGTGTATATATATATATATATATATATATATATATATACATACATACATACATACATACACACACACACACACACACACACACACATATATAATATAATATATGTATCTGTACGGCTTCTTTGGCAGCCAGCTCGAATGAAGTCAGATACATGCGCTCTGTTGGTCTACTGGTTTCCTGGGAGTAGCTAAGCTTAATTGACTTAATGAAGTAGTTAATTATACTGCAGTGTATTGGGATTGGTCAGTTGCCATCCAATTACTCCTTCTGGATAGGATATATGGCTTGTTTCTTGCTGCCATGTTCATTACTGAATGCAAAACTAATCACTAATGATATGCCCTTACTGTAGGCTAATGGAACGTAGCAAAGCACACATGAAAAATAAATAAAATAAAACAACCCTGTGCTTATTTTCATTTTAAACAGCATTGTTTCGGTGGTCATAGAAATTCATGAACTACCAAGAATTTGGAAAACGTATAAAAGAATCGTTGCTAGGTTTGTATCGTAAACCATGACTGATGAGATTGACTGTCTGTTTATTGTGAAGCGAATAAACAAGCAGATTTTTTTGCACATTCTGTTTCAAGGGCTGTCCTCCGTGTTTAGAAAGATAAGTGACTACTGCTGGGTGACTTCATACCCCGTAGACGGCATTAAGTGTCCCCCGAAGGCTGCCAGTCACCACAGAGGCTTTTACCAAAATTAAACCAGGGACCAAATTCCAAAAGCGGTGACGCTGCAAAATGTAGAAAATGATTGTGCAGACGAATGAACAATCTGTTCAAAAGATACCTATGAAGTCTCTGATCTAATATGTTGTTTTCACTGAAGTGAAATTTCAATTAATAAGATGTGATGAAAATGAATGACTACACCTCTTGAGGATCTCATCTGAATTAATCTACCATTTCTTATTATTGAGCATAAAGGGATTCAAAAACATCAGGTGACTTACAAAAAGTGCCTTACTGAACAAACTGGTTAGTGACATAATGATCTACTGAATCGAGACTGTTTCAGTCCAGCTGCATATACAGATGTTGTTGCCGTCCTTGACAATTCACTAATTTTTTATTTATTTATTTTGAGATACTTTATTGATCCCCGTGGGAGAATTACACTCTGCATTTAACCCATCCTAGCTGTGTAGCAAAGAGCAGTGGGCAGCCACCGTGCAGCGCCCGGGGACCAACTCCAGTTCTTCTTGCCATGCCTCGGTCAAGGACACAGACAGGGGTATTAACCCTAACATGCATGTCTTCTTGATGGTGGGGGAAACCAGAGCGACTAGAGAAAACCCACCGCAGACATGGGGAGAACATGCAAACTCCACACAGAGGACGACGTGGGATGACCCCCAAGGTTGGACTATCCTGGGGTTTGAACCCAGGACCTTCTTGCTGTGAGGTTACAGTGCTAACCACTGCACCACCGTGCCACCCAGTATGCAATGATTCCCTTATCTGTGCATGGTAAAAAAACAAGGACAAATTTAATGTACACAGTGTACAAACATAACACACTTAAATGGTTCTTACAAAAAACTGTTGTTAGTCATGGCCCCAAATTTTGGCAAGTTATATATTTGTAATTGGTCCTCCGTGTGACTGCCAAAACAGCACTAACCCATCGAGGCATGGACTCTACAAGACCCCTGAAGATGTCCTGTGGTATCTGGTACCAAAACATTCGCAACAGATCCTTCAAGTCATGTTGCAAGGCGGGGCCTCCATGGATTGGACTTGTTGGTCCAGCACATCCCATAGATGCTCAACTGGATTGAGATCTGGAGGATTTGGAGGCCAATGCAACACCTTGAACACTTTATCATGTTCCTCGAACCATTCCTGAACAATGTGTGCAGTGTGGCAGGGTGCATTATTCTGTTGAAAGAGGCCACTGCCATCAGGGAATAACGTTGCCATGAACGGGTGTACCTGGTCTGCAATGATGTTTAGGTAGGTGGCACGTGTCAAATGGATGTCCACATGACTGGCCGGACCCAGGGTTTCCCGGCAAAACATCGTCCAGAGCATCACACTCCCTCCACTGGCTTGTCAACTTCCCACAGTGCATCCTGGTGCCATCAATTCCCCAATTATATAGCTGCTCCAAGATCCAGTTCCGACACTCGCATGCCCATTATAGGTGCTTTCAATGGTGGACAGGGGTCATCATGGACACTCTGACCGGTCTGCAGCTACACAGCCCCATACACAGCAGTGTGCGATGCACTGTGTTATGACACATTCCTCCCATAACTATCATTAAAATTTTCTGTGACTTGTGCCACAGTAGATCTTCTGTCCATTCAGACCAGAAGGGATAGCCTTTGTTGCCTTCACCCATTAATGAGTCTTGGGCGCCCAACACCTTGTTGCCAGTGTGTGGTTTGTCCCTCCTCGGACCACTGTCAGTAAGTACTCGCCACTGCTGACCGGGAGTACCCCATAAGCCTCGCTGTTTCAGAGATGCCCTGACCCAGTTGTCTGGCCATAACAATTTGGTCCTTGTCAAAGTCGCTCAGGTCTTTAGTCCTGCCCATTTGTCCTGCATCCAACACATTGACTATGAGAACTGGCTGTTTGCTTATCATTTCATCTACCCAGACCATGACGTGTGCCCTTGTTTGGAGATGATCAATGTTTTTTTCAGTTCACCTGTGAGTGGTCATAATGTTTTGGCTCATCAGTGTGTGTGTGTGTGTGTGTGTGTGTGTGTGTGTTGGTCCTGTGAGATGGCCTGGCGGCCTGCCCACGGTATCTCCCCGCCTGCCACCCAATGACTGCTAGGATAAGCTCCAGCATCCCCGTGACCCTGAGAGCAAGATAAGCAGTTTGGATAACGGATGGATATATATATATATATATATATATATATATATATATATATATATATATGTGTATGGTTTGCAACGCACAAAACAAGCTTGTACTGCTATGTATTAAGTTTTTTTCCTACATCTATATATATCTATATATATATCTATATATATATATATCTATATATCTATACACATCCATTATCTGAACCGTTTATCCTGCTCTCAGGGTGGCGGGGATGCTGGAGCCTATTCCAGCAGTCATTGGGTGGCAGGCCACCCAATGACAGGCCTGGACAGGCCACCAGACCATCACAGGGCCTGGCGTGTGTGTGTGTGTGTGTGTGTGTATATATACATATATATATATATATACACACACACACACATAGTATATGTATGAAATGCAATGTTTTCAAACTTGGTCCAGCTTCAATTTCTAAATCATATTATGTGTCATTTTACATATTGTAATCTAAAATATAAGTGCAAAATAAAAGATTTCAATATTATAAACAGGTTATATCATTGCTTTGTTTCAAACTTTGGTACTTGCAGCGTATTATTGGGTACTTAGAATACAGAACATGCTAAATTTTCCATAGGTTATCACAATAGCTAAAAAGGTGGGCTGAAAAAGCAAGATTTTAAGTTCTTACTGGTTTTTGTTCTGGGTTTGATGTATATTTCTTCTCTTGTTTGACCAAGTGAGATTGTTTTTTAGTATATCTCTCTTTGCTGTCAAAAATACTGAATGCTGTTCTGTTCTTAGTGAGGTATTCATTCTTCTAAAACACCGTGGATTTAGTGTTACTCCAAAATCACATCATTTGAACAGCCTAGCTGGGGATGAAGCATCCAGGGATCAGTGACAAAATAAAAATGGGATATTTGTTCCAAAAAAAAAAAAATCACAGCCACGTGTTGTTACTCCTTACACAGATCCCATACACATTTAGCTATTCTTCCTGAAATCTTCTTAAACTACCACACTCAGCCTATGACTGTACTTGTTGCATCCGCCAACACTGCACCGCTCTACCTCGGCAGGTCTCAGCTGGCACCTCTCCTCTCCGTCGCTTTTCACCACTCAGCAACACTGACCCCCACGAATCTATTGAAAACCCCTACGCACCGAGGGCTAAGACGCTTTATTTTGAGGGATCCACTCACTTTTTCCACTGAAACAAGGGATTAAAATGATGCAGAATCACAGCGATGCAGACAAGAAAAGAGAGTTGGAGAACAGAGTGTGGTAAGTAGGACAGGAAGCCAGGATTGAAAACAACAGATTATAAAGATCTCTCTCAAATGTGTCACGTTCACGTTTCTCGTATAGAATGTTATCACTTCAAATCCAGATACGTATGTATTCATTTATAATTCAGAACGAGGCAGAATTCCCAAGGACAGTATGTTTATCCAAACGGTATGGATATGATAGTTTGCTTCAGTTGTTGACTATAGCATTAGCGGAGTGGGATTCAGAAAGAGAGAGAGGAACACAATGGCTGGCGCAGAAACGATTAAGAGCTGGGATCCTTCATGTCTAACATGGATGGAACCTGAACGTCCACTCGAAACTACCGTCTGGCTATGTTGACCCAACGGCCCTGCTGGATTTGTGCTACAGAAGATGGCAAGGTTGGTGGACCCAGTTGCCAAGTGGCAATGAGCATCCGAAAGAGAGGCAAACATGACAGCCCTCCAAACGAGAACAGTTTAAGCATGCAGAGTATAGAGCCAAATTTGGCCAAATCTGCCCTCTCACTTCTTGTTGACCTTTCTGATACGACTCATTCAGTTCCGCTGAAATGATCTCTGACGGACCTGCTTATCACATTTCTGACACATTTTGAGCTGTAATTTTTTTTTATTATTGGCACTTTTTATTACGGATTTTAGCATCTGAAGTGGTGTTGTTGGCAGAAAGAGGAATTGCCTGCTGTCTCTTCAACAGACTTCAGAGAAGGTGGTAATCCGCTGTGGTAGCCTACGCATCACAGAAGGCGGTTCCTTTCTCTCTCCCTCTTCATTGTGGGAAGACGCATGGGGACCATCAACCTATTCACACGGGACAGTAGAGAACGGTTGAATTCCAGCATCAAAAGTATGCCACTATATTTGCTCCGGCTGCTTTTTTTTCTTTTCTTTTATAACAATGGTAAAGAGTATCAAACCAAAGGTCTCTAATATGAGATTCAATTCCAGGTCTATCTAAACGCTGAGTGATGGAGACCGGAGAGCAGAAAGTTGCCAGCTGCTCTGTGGATATGCCGAGCAAATTTGATGGCATACTATGGCACAGTGTGTGCGTGTGTGTGTGTGTGTGTGTGTGTGTGTGTGTGTGTGTGTGTGTGTGTGTGTGTGTGTGTGTGTGTGTGTGTGTGTGTGTGTGTGTGGACACAACTGTGTGCACATGCACTGAAGAGTAGGGCGACAGGCAGAGAGGTATGGGGGGTATTTGATAAAGCCAGTGTTGCTGTGGAAGTGGCACTTCTCTGTGATGAAGGAGATGAAAGCCAAAGGCACGTTAATTATGCATCTGTCTCCAATGGATAACACTCAGAGGAGATATGTCCTGATTCATTTGGCAGATTATTCTTCACTTCTGTTTAGGGATTTCAAGGAGATGATTTATTGATCTTGCTCCAACTGTGTCCTCTTGTTATTGCCGAATTCTGATTTGCCTCTGATTATGGACTGGCTTGGCCTCAGTGATGAATGTAGCTGGGAAGAGGAGTGAGATCAGTCAAAGAACACAACTAGTACCTTTTTTTTCCTAGATGTTTTTTTTCAAATCCTGAAATAGTCTAACAAAGGGATGGAAATGATATACTCATAAAAATAATCACGGCTTATGGCTTATCTCTCGTCACTCCTGCCTCTGTTTGAGATACATCTACAGGGATCTTCAATCAGGTCTCCTGATGTATAAGTACTCCAGACCCATCCAGAAGTCCTTCAGTGGCATATCCCACCATGTCATATGTCATTTTATGGTGCCGTTTTATTCTTCTTGGCTTTGAGATCAACGTAACCAGTAGAACAACTGTAAATTAATTTGACAAAATAAGGATTATGTATTGATCTAAATACCACTCTGCAAGAACATGCCCACTGGTGTCACTGTGATTCCTAATCGAAGCTGGAAAACAACCCATGTAATTAGAAATAGGACGAGGTGAAGTGTAGGAAAGATTTACGATTAGGCAGAAGAAATAAATCACACAGAAATCAAAAGTGATAATTTCCTTCACTGGTATTCAGGGAGAGACGGAGGTGAAACAAAGGGAAAACTCTGGAAAGGAGAAGGATATCTGTAAAAAGATATTTCCCGTTTGCATTTTCAGAAAGGTTTCAGAGGAACCCGCTGTACAATGTCCACTGCCTCTTTTTGTAAAGAACTTTTAGATAGTGTCTTTATGCATGCTCATTAATCCAGGTAATGAAACCAAAGAAGATTGAATCGGTTCATCTGGACACAACGTTTATTGGCAGAAACGTTTAGTGCTGTTTATAAGGGGTGGGGATACCTGTAGTCAGTTTAGACTGAGGGAGTCGTTTAGATGAGGGATGAAACGTTTCTCCCAATAAACGTTTTGTCCAGATGAACCGATTCAATTTTCTGTGAACTTTTAGCTTAATCAGGCATGCCGAGACATTTTGCAGTTGCCCCGGTAAGAGAACATACTGAAATTACAAAAACAGAAAGGATGTCTGTAGTATCTAAATGTTTCAAACGCAAATGATGTTCAGCAATGTCACTGGTGTTAGTTACTCTGGGATATAGTAACTACATGTACTGACCCGGTTGATCTGGACTGCACCTGCTGTTAGTCTGCTGCTGTCCTCGTTGTCCTTCGGTCTCCTCGACAGCCGTTCCTCCACGCACAATAGCCGCCCAGACCGCTGGCTCTCAGGGTCCTCTTAAGAAGCTGACGCTTATAATACATCCCTTCTATTTGCACAGAAGCTGTCATTACTGATGCATGTCTTCAGGTGGATCGTATGACAATAAATTGAATGTGTTTTTAAAGGTGACAATGATTTATGTTCGATTTCTGTAATGCCTGCGATGCTTTTTCATGCAGATCCTGATATGATATACTGATATATTGTATTGCTCTCAGAGAAGGGTTGGAGTATCGTAGCTGATGGACTGATGACGGCTATGCGCTGGGGAGGCGCAAGAGATTATGGGACTCTTACGTTCCTGTTCAGACCATTGGTTTGTTAACGTTGTGTTCATGTTTTGATTGTTGTGTTGTTGTTCGGATGTTTGACTCGGATTGGGTAGGTGTTGTGTTGCTAAGGGACCACTTGAAGACACACGTCTGTTAGCATACGCTTCTTTTCTTCAACGACCTACGTCACACTCCTTCTCCCCTCTTACAGTCACTTACATCCTATCTTGCCCTCTAGCTCTCCCTACTGTCCTCCAACTGCATCAACTCAAGACATCGCAGTAGGCGACCATTTTATGGACTGGCTGACACTCCTATGTTCAATAATGACCTAGTTGTGGGAAGCCATTGTTCGGCAACCATTGGGGAGGGGCAAAATAGAAGAGCGCTCCTAGGGTCGTGCGGTGTATGGGACGCGGGAGCCGCCATTGTAAGAGATCGCTGCCTCTCGCCACAGCGCCGCCTTTTATCGTGTGACGCGCAGCAGTTAAAGAGACAGTACAACTATTTTCCGCACCAGGGGGTCTGGACGGTTTCGTGTTTGTTTTCTCCTCAACCATCTGGCAACCCCCGGAAATTTATCTCGCGACCCACTGAGGCTACCGAGTCCCGAGTCCCGACCCCCCCCCCCAGCCCCAGGTTGAGAACCAATGCTTTCATCAATCTAAAATCATAATTAAGTATTTAGTTTCAGTATTCTGGAAATGATGCTAGGTTACTACAGTTGCTGAGATGTCCCTCGAACGCAAAAAGGGGGGGGGTCTGGGGGGAGAAAGAGAAAACAAGCCGAATAAATTCATTTGACAAAGTTGGAAAAATTAGCCGCAGCTTTCCAGAGGAGACGAGTGGGAAAATAAATAGGATGGACATCAGTAAAGCAAATGTTTAGATGCTAAACACTGACAGCTTTTTGCTGCAAGAGGCGAGAACAATGGTTCTTTCACTAAATGTGCTTACAATCTTTAAGAACTGCAAGAAGGGTGAATAACAAATGTGTCAAATGAATTATTTCACTAGGATATTTTTCTTTTGTCTTTCTCAAACTTGTGAGAGATGCTTAATCTACATATTGGGTATGTAATAACTCCAGCCCGCAATTGCCCCATTATCACCGGGGATTAGCTATGAAGCAACATTATCAAGCGGGCTGGCTTGACCTGGGAATAAAGCTGGGAAAATGGGACGAATCGTGTTGAGAAAAGAGTAAATTGGAGAAGTTGAGATAAATTTCTGCTAAATTAAGATACATTTGCCCATCTCTTATTAATTAGGGAGGAATCCTCTGCTCTGGTTTTGTCTGTTGTGAGTGGCTCTGGATGACTTGGTCTGGACTAATGAAAGCCATTGAAATCAAGTTACTGTTTGCCCTATGTGGTTTTGTTACCATGTGTGTGCTTTCTCAGATCCAGTCTGAGTCTATGTGTTTATCTTGAAAGATATAAGTATGGCTGTGTGTGTCATCAAAAGTCCAAGGAAGTGGAAAGAAGTGGTTATAGTAATTTCATATATACTATATCCTTCATCCTCCTCAGCCACTGTATAGGTTGAGCAATGGCGAGACCTAAGGACAACTGGGAATTGGGGGAGAAATGTGGAGATATTAAGAAAAAATAGCCCCTAGGGTGTCCTGGGGGTAAATGGACTTTATAATTAGGATAACAAGCACCAGCCCTGCTTAAGAGTCTTCGTGTAAGACCCACAGTCTCCTGCAGATCTGAGGGTGATGCTCAGCAGTGGACTCTTTGCTCTGACCTCCCTGGTAAAAGTAAGCACTTAAGAGAATTTCCCTGTTGGGATCCATACAGCATCACATTGTCGTTGTTACTTCTGACATTGTTGTATTGATTTGAAAATAAATTGCATGTAATTTTCTCTTAGGCACAGATTCCCATTATGGACTGTTCCTTTCTGCTGCAAACTGCTTTCCTCTGCAGCTGTTATTATAAAACTTGGCCTTTGAAGGGTTTTTGGTTTTTTGGGTTTTTTTTTTTAACATTCAGCATTTTGAAAACAGTTTTCAAAGGGGCTATATTCACTTTTTACATTTCATAATCACGTTGGATTGTCAGTGTTTTGGGGGAGGGGAAGCAACAACAACAAAAAACCGCATTTCGATTAACAATACTGTACCACCAAAAAAAATCATATCAAAATTGAAGACCTTCTTTTCAAAGGGAGTAAGTAAACAGCAAAAAAAAACAACAAAGCATGCATGAGGTCAGTTGTCAATATTTTAATGTAGGCGCTGACTTTGAGTGCTGTCAAGCTGTTTCGAAGTCTCAAGAAATATCAGCAGAAAAATATAAATGAAAATCTTGGCAAAGTCATCCTCTCTGCTCATTCCCTTTTTTCTGCTTTTGAGGGGGAACTAAAACCAGATTAAATGGGGAAGGAGCTGGGCTGCTGCTGTGCGAACCATCTCAAACAATGAATGACCCGGTAGATGTGGGAGGAGATTTGAAAGCTTTGCTGAAATGTGCTTTATTATTTAGTGTTATGTACTCATCTGCTTGAAAGGAGACCCCCCCCCAAACCCACACCTGGTGTGCAAAATGGAGTGTTGCAAATCTCCGCATTGGCTTTGGACCATACTGGACTAGATCAAAGTATTTTGAAATATGAAAAGAGGGCATCCGGGTAGCGTAGCGGTCTATTCCGCTGCCTACCAACATGGGGATCACCAGTTGGAATCCCCGTGTTACCTCCGGCTTGGTTGGGCGTCCCTACAAACACAACTGGCCGTGTCTGCGGGTGGGAAGCCAGATGTGGGTATGTGTCCTGGTTGCTGCACTAGCGCCTCCTCTGGTCGGTCGGGGCGCCTGTCCGGGGGGGAGGGGGAACTGGGGGGGAATAGCGTGATCTTCCCATGCACTATGTCCCCCTGGCGAAACTCCTCGCTGTCAGGTGAAAGGAAGCGGCTGGCGACTCCACATGTATCGGATGAGACGTGGTAGTCTGCGGCCCTCACCAGATCAGCAGAGGTGATGGAGCAGCAACCGGGACAGTTCGGAAGAGTGGGGTATTTGGCTGGATACAATTGGGGAGAAAAAGGGGGAGAAATTCAAAAAAAAAATACTAAAAGAAGTAGATGGAAAAAAAAGAAATAACATGAAAATCCACTCTGCTCAACGTGTGGGAAATAACAAATTAAACTGCAATAGCAATGCAGTGATAGCAATGCAATAGCAGAAAATTCACTTGTAAGCACAAATGTGCCACAAATTGTGAAATTCAAATGGCCAAATGGTTGATGAGAATACACAGAAAAAAAAAAGACATCAAATGTGATTTGGGAGTTTCTCAACATCTGGGTAATTTTTTTCCCAATGCATTCGGAGAGCATTGATTTGATTCTTCATACTTCCTGGTCACCTCTTCTGCCCCCTCTGACTCTGCATTTGTCATCTGCCCTCTCCTTGTCGACCTCTCAGCTCCTATATTCCTCCTCTGGCTCGGCGATCCTTGTTGACTCTGTCCTGGTGCTCATCTCTGCCGCTGACAGAAGTCCCTTAACTTGCAGTCGTGACTCAGTGTGCCCTGAAAAATCTGAGGATGGCCACAATATTGATGAAACACTCATGCAATTTCCAGCTTTTTTTTTCTTTTTTCTGCAGAGGCTATAATTACTAAATCGCTTACTTCCAGCTATACAGTGAAAGCGCAGCAGAGGCTACAGCAACAAACCTACAGAAGTTGTCAAGAGATACTTGTAAGACGAGGCCCTAACATGGGGAAAGTTTTGATATCTGAATATTTTCAAAGCCTGTCTAAACTCAGGTAAAACAGCAAAATTACTGTAACCGGTTATTTTCTTGCCCGGTGCGGGATTCGGTACGGGGTGTACCGCACCACAAGGCGACATCACTAACCGCTCGGCTAAAGGGCCCGACCCGTTAGCTAGGGGCTAACGTGTCTTATTAGTAGTTTACATTACTTTAACACTGCACACACACACACACACACACACACACACACACATATATATATAATCCAGTGAGTTAAATAGGTTGTACCAGGTGATGTTTCATTTTCCGCTACGTTTGTTGATTTGCTGGCAGTCAGCATTTAATGGTGGGGCTGCCAGCAAATCAACAAACGTAGCGGAAAACGAAACATCACCTGGTACAACCCAGCCTATACTGATACCGTGACCAAAAACATCAGTAAGCAATTATTTTAACTTTTGGATAAGTGCTTTAGCCCAGACCAACAACTGAGGAAGATATTCAGTAGGAACTCCATCAAAATTAGTTACAGCTGCATGCCTAACATTCAACAAATAATATCGTCCCACAACACAAGAATCATCAACAAATCAGTGACACCTTCATCACAATCGGATTCCCCCAACTGCAACTGCCGTGTGAACGACTCATGCCCCCTCGACAGAAAATGCCAGACGAAGGGAGTTATCTACCAAGGTACGGTGACGAGAAACGACAACGGCAAAATAGAGACATACGTCGGCTTTACATAGGGAACATTCAAAAAGAGGTTTAATGCACACGTGTAGCTTTAGAAACAACTGTTTAAAGAATGTAACATCTTTAAACCGTTATATTTGGTCATTGGCGGACAGAAACATTAATTATTCAACCACCTGGAAAATCCTCTCAAAGAACAAAGCATATTCAACCAGTAGTAAAATGTGCAATCTATGTCTAACTGAAAAATATTTTATCATTTGAAACCAGAAATGTCCACATTGAATAACAGGAATGAATTGGCCAGCAGTTGCAGACATAGATATAAGCACCTATTTTGTAATTATAAATAAATCATGACAATAGACAAATACTAACCCCCCCACCCACTGGACCATTAGCGATCACATGTTTTTGAATTTTTGAATGTCGCACCTCTCCCTTCCTTCCCCATTGGACGTTGTGTACGTGATGTGCATGACGAGGCAGTAGATGGTATGTCCTCTCCCATGTAGCTTTATTGACAGCTGATGATTGCTTATGGCATGAAAAAGGTTTGCACTGTCTCATAGAGAATTTACTTGACTCACCAGATTATTTTGCTCCTTATTTGTTGAACACTTTCCCTACCGTTGAGTGTAGTCCAACCTTGGGGGTCGTCCCGGGGTCGTCCTGTGTGAAGTTTGCATGTTCTCCCAGTGACTGCATGGGTTTCCTCCGGGGGCTACGGTTTCCTCCCATAGTCCAAAGACATGTAAGTCAGGTGAATCGGCCATACTAAAATTGTCCCTAGATGTGAATGTGTGTGTGTGTGTGTGTATGTCGGCCCTGTGTGATAGTCTGGCGGCCTGTCCAGGGTGTCTCCCCGCCTGCCGCCAAATCACTGCTGGGATAGGCTCCAGCATCCCCGCGACCCTGAGAGCAGGATAAGCGGTTCGTTTGCATATTCTCCTCATGTGCGTGGGTTTCCTCTGGATGCTCCGGTTTTCTCCCACAGTCCAAAGACATGTAGGTCAGGTGAATCAGCCACACTAAATTGTCCCTAGGTATGTGTGTGTGTGTGTGTGTGTGTGTGTGTGTGTGTGTGTGTGTGTGTGTGTGTGTGTGTGTGTGTGTGACTGTGTGACTGTGACCCCTGTGTGATGGCCTAGCGGCCTGTCCAGGGTATCTCCCTACCTGCTGCCCAATGACTGCTGGGATAGAGTCCAGCATCCCCCTGACCCTGAGAGTAGGATAAGCAGCTTGGATAATGAATGAATGAATGAACATATATAATCACTATGGAGCTTTGTTTCCAGGTTTGCAGATTGCAAAGAATACGAGGATGAATCATGTCACAATCATAAAATATGTCATAAGGAGAGTTTTTTTTAAGTTTATATTTCATTTGTGCCCCTAACGACAAGGACCTCCTCAAGAGGATCCAGCCAGGAAAAGATTGGGAATCCCAGATACACACTGTGGTCAGAGGTTAATTATATTTAATTCACAAAGGACTCCACATCACCAAATGCGCACATGGCTGTCTGTCGTCCATGGCCACACGTTGATCCTAAGGTGAACCATTTAAAATACATGAAGGAACACGCTACAGGGATGGGAGCGGAGGGGGGGGGTAGGTAGGTAGGTAGGGTGGGTCGGTATGAGGGATTTGCAGAGCTTAGTTATTTAATCGGAATAAGGCAACTGCAACATTGCGTTTGATTTGAACAGCCTATATATCACCATGTATTTTAAAGAGGCAGCTTAAATCTGGTAAAACCCATGCAGGTGTATCATTTGTTTCACTTGCAGTGGTACATTTATACTCCCTTACACTGTTTGTGATCATTTACCTCCTAATCTGGAGTCGGTGGAGGGTAACATTTTGAAACCACAAGCCACGGTGGCTAGTGATCTAACAATGCAGTATTTAGAGAGAATTTGAAAAACACAATTAAGTTAAAATGTGCATCAAGAAGCAAATAAAGACAGAACAAGGATATGCAAAATGTCCCAGAAAGGAGTGAGTCTTTACAGTCCTCGTGGTGTTGTTGCAGCATAATTGGAGCGTGCAAACATCCCCGGTCCAAAAAAAAAAGAGAAAAAATGGGATTGGCATCTCTACCATCATATGCATATTGGGTTGAGCATCCAATTTGACAGTCTGGCCCAGAACAGGGAGTCTCACCCAACAGGTCAGATACAACTCAGAGAGCATCTTTCGGCTTGAACACCAGGCTTTAGAGACAGCCATGTCCCAACAGGGCCTGCTGTTTCATCCTCCAGGCTGAGGTCTGCAGAAACGGGTCCACTGTGCTGGACGAGAGCCACGTTAGGCCACTGTGGACATTTCAAACAAGGACAACAGTTTTCCAAACAGTCTTTCAGCATCTTCTGTGAATTAGTTTTCCCTGCTCTAACCTGAAGATGGCAATTGAAAGAAAAAGTCCCGCTCAGTTAAAAACATTAAAGCCGCACACCGGATGGGAGTTGCCCGTGGGCCACAAGCTAGATGGCGTCAATTTCCTTTTCTACACGGTCTGGACATTTTACGTATCTGCATTCATCAATGTCATTTACTTATCACATTGAATGCAAGGGATTAGGATATTAAAAAATAGATTTTAAATTCAAAATAACATACAAATTATATTGCTATCATAACCCATAAGTGTGATGGCAATAACTACAAAAAAGACCCACGTTGTTAAAAAAAAAAAGACTCGTCCCTTAAAAACCAGGCACTCTTACACTTACGGCCAACATTCTTTTAGTTTGAAGTGCAGATATCCCACAATACCAAAAACCTCCGACGTCACGTGCCAATGCCAAATGTTTTAATAACATTTTCCACCCCAATTTCACTGTGAACCAACTGTTAAATCAAATCTAAGCGGCGAAGAAGCCTGATAATAAGCATGATTAATGATAAGCCGGCTTGGCAGAAGTTTTGTCTGCTCTGCCATTATGGTGTTAAATAAACTTCCCCGGTGATAGCCCTTCTCCATTTATCTACCTTTGTCCCGTTAAATGTCATGCACGTTTGTTTTCAGTACGGGGTCGTACCTGTGTAACCATGTCTCACCGTATGAAGGAGTGTACGTATACACACCCAGCTAAGTATGGATTAAGCTGGACTTGTTTTCTGATGTGATGAACTTGTGTGTTGATGTTCACAGGTGAACATACTTGATGTATGGCTTGTGTCGAGGAATTTCCTCAAAGCTCAATAAAAAAAATCTGTCTGTCTAATGAACTATTTGAAATCGCAGGAGATACGGCATTGGGAGATTTAGCACCACATAAAGGTGAATCAGTTCATCTGGACACATTTATTGACAGAAACGTTTCATCACCCATCTAAGTGACCTCTTCAGACTCAGCTGACTGCAGGTACCCCCACCCTTATAAACAATACAGTGGCATAATGACCGAAACCAATGATCGGTTTCATGTGCAAATTACCATGACCATTAACTAGAGTTACAATGGCCATGTGTACTATTCACACTATTCACAGAGGATTGGGGAATAGCTGTAATCACAGCATTGGAAGATGGTGACAGATGTACTCTTAGCCCCCCCCCCCCAAGTTCAGGGGTGGTTGTTCCCTCGTCACATAGATGGCCTCTTTGACTCCCCGTTCAAACCAGTGTTCCTCCCCAAGGAGGTGCACGTCCTCATCGTTGAAAGAGTGGCCACGGGCCTGTAGATGGGTGTAGACTGCGGAGTCCTGGCCTGACGCGTTAGCTCTTCTGTGTTGTGCCATTTTTAAGAGTACGTCAGTCTCCATCTTACCAGTAGTACACGTGGCCTTTGAAACCCTAGTTGATGGTCACGCCCATATTTCCATATGAAACCAATTGTTGGTTTCAGTCATTATGCCACTGTATTGTTTACAAGGGTGGGGATACTTGCAGTCAGTTGAGACTGAAGAGGTCACTTAGATGAGTGTCGAAATGTTTCTGTCAATAAACGTGTCCAGACGAACTGATTAAACTTTCTGTGATTTTCTTACCTGGATTATTGAGCATGCATAAAGACGAAGATTTAGCTAGTTGGTATATACTACTTGGGAAATTAAGCATAAACAATATTTCAGCTACTCAAATAAAGCAGGTGTTTTTTAAGGACGCTTATCTTGCCTTCTATAATAAGCAGTGGGCTTCCTTTGATTGCAGTCCTGCATGGTAATAATTGCAAAGCACTGTCAGGAGCAGTGGTGAATGACTGAAAACAACACATCGGATTTTACATCTCGTCAGCAATTCATAACCAGTCGAAAGACAGCTTGCATAGTGTACTGCTCGGGTGCAGAAAGGTGTCCCTCTGGTCCTCTGCAGTTTGGGGATCCTGCCAGCTGAACAGGCCCTTGCCCCAGTGAAGGCCCTAGTGGCTGAAACGCCGAGGCATGTTTTTAATGGTTACTGTTACCGAATAGCCAAGAGACATTAAAAGCTTTTTAAATGTATTACCCTCCCGAGTGCCTCAGATTTCTTCAACAATGCTTAATTCATAGCCAGCAGTAGTGAAAACCCTGCACAGCTCTCATCTCCCAGCGTTGCACTGGGCAGCATCACCCACTTACCATGGACTGCTCAGCCTATCCTATGATTTCCAACTGCTTATTAGGTTTATTGATTTTGTCCGGTCTATCCGGGGTACTGAGAGAGGCAGGAAGTGGCCAAGGCCAGATTGCAGATGTTAGCAAGGGCTATTTATACAATTTGGAGCCATCGGACGTTTTAGCCATCATTTTCGACCATGTCTTCAGAGCAAGGACAGCGTGTCAGGAGATCTGGTCAGTAGCATTCAGAGATGTCCCTGGTTTTTAACCAACCCCGGTGTGTTGTGATTCATCAAGATAAAAAATGGGAAGCCTTGAGAGACTTTGTGCACTAGCACGAGTGTGTGTGTGTGTGTGTGTGTGTGTGTGTGTGTGTGTGAGAGAGAGAGCCAGGTTTTTCTAGCCTAATGGAGAGCAGATGTCCCCCCCCCCCAAAAAAAACCTGAAACCACCTACCTTGTGGGGACATTTTATGGGTCCCCATGAGGAAAAGGGTCTATTTTAGGGTTAGGATTGGGTTTAGGGTTAAGGTTAGAATTAGCATTAGGGTTAGGGTAAATTAGGGTAAGGGTGAAAGGCTTGGCAGGTGGATATGATGGTTAGGATTAGGTTAAGGGCTAGGGAATAAATGTAGTCAATGAGGTGTCCCCACAAGTATGGTGTGCGTGTGTGTGTGTGTGTGTGTGTGTGTGTGTGTGTGTGTGTGTGTATGTGTGTGTGTGTGTCTGTGTGTGTGTGCATTTCATTTTGCAAACCACTCTGCTGACAAACATGCTGCTCTGCCTACAAAAAAATATGAATACAATGGACCTTTAACCGTTTCAAAACTCATGCGCTCGCTATTCACTATTTACAGTTCAATATAAAACGTGCTAAATATATACACCACGACTGTTAACGTTTTGTGATCTGCTTTCTGAAGGTATCCCTAATTCCGTGCAGCTGTGGGATGGGGTCTCTCGTTTCGTTGTTTTAGGTGGGTGTTTATCTCATCACTTGGTCCTCCCTGGCCACGTGCAGCCGGGTGCAGGGGGGACAGGCGGAGTCATCCCTCACATTGTTCAGTGAACGCGTGTACCTCACACAGCAACGTGTACCTCAGCAAAGCTAACAGTTAAATAAAATAAATAAATACATAAATCTTCTGCTTACAAGGGGAGCCTGCCGCCACAGCAATTTCACTTCAGGATGCCATGGTTCTCTGTAAAGGGAGATACGTTTAAGACGAGCAGTCAAGAGAGGTACCGCAGACCTGAGTTTTATTGAGATACCTTGGCGTTTATAACACAAAGTGAAAAGGTGATTTCCAGCTTATGAGTCTTTTGAGACCTCTTCATTTCTTTGATTTTAGGAGAGCCGGGCAAGCTATA
The DNA here is from genome assembly GCF_029633865.1 of Lampris incognitus. Classification (NCBI taxonomy): domain Eukaryota; kingdom Metazoa; phylum Chordata; class Actinopteri; order Lampriformes; family Lampridae; genus Lampris; species Lampris incognitus. Next base: position 25,579,556 of record NC_079218.1, read on the forward strand.
TATATAAAAAAGAATACGAGTTATCTTTTTTTTTTACTCTATTTTCAGTCTGTCCATCGGTCTCTCCTCCTCTCTTGTGTTAAAGTTTGAATATTACGTCCTGGCCTGTAATAAACACCAACCCCTACCAGTCAAGCCAACCCGACCCCATAATAAGAGTATGGGTGTGTAGTGTTGCTATGGCGATCATGATCCATCGCTGCTTCAGCATCCAACATGGAGGACATTTTTGAAATCAGCAGGCAAGTTTTATTTAACATTTTCCGCTCCCATAGGCAATCTTACACCAAGATCGGTTTTAATTTCCAATCACAGAAACTTGTTGACGGCCTTATTTCACTCAAATCTTTCACAACATCCAATGTAAGGACAGGTTTTACAGGCGCGCGGGATGATGTTTTAAGTAGGGCGGCTGCCAACTACTAAAACAAAAAGTATTGTGGCGAGCCGGCGTGGAAGAATGAGTCGAGGGGCAGGGGTCTCTCTCTAATCGCAACTGCCGTGCCCCGTACGTCTTTTACTCACACCGGCCAGAACGGACCAGAACTGACAAAAACGTGACGGGCCCCTTTACCCCCCCCCCCCATCTCACAAGTAGCGACATCAGTCCCAGCCACGGTCCCACGGTCAGTTAGTCAGTAAACGGTCTCCTACTTAGTCTGAGTCGAACCCCCAAAACAACAACACATGAATAACCACAAGATGAACGCCACATCATTAAAACACACTTTTAAATCTAACATTAACCGTCTGGTCCAGCATGTCCCCCTGCCTTCCCGCCTGCCTGCCGCCCAATGACTACTGGGAGAAGCTCCAGCATCTCCTCGACCCTGGCAGCAGGATAAGCGGTTTGGATAATGCATTAACAGTCCCATCAGCCATTGCGGCCCCCCCCCAGCCGCCGACAGTCAGAGCAACCGCCTCCCCCGGTCGCTACAATATGACGTCATTGTTTTGTTTGTAAGGCGCGTGTGTAGCAGATTTGGAATGGAGTGTTTACTCACTTCATTACTAAAAATGTACATTCCACGCAGGCCTGGCCCGCTGCTTAAAACAAAGGTTTTTTTTCCCTTTGTACTTTAAAAAGTGAGACATACTGTTGGATCCAAGATGTTACACAGCCACCCGCAACTACTGGGAGGGGGTGGGGGCTGCTGCACCCCTTCCCGCCGCGCTAATGAGGGCTTATCAGTAACACAATTGGCTAACACTACACAGCTTGCTGCTAGCTAATGAGCAGCGGTACTAGTTATTATCTCCCCCTTCTGTACCTCCTCCTGACGCGACATGAGATGTAGATATGATCAGCCCAGATACCGTTGCTTGCGGTAGCGTCACCTTTGCCCGTGGCGCTAGTGGGGGGGGGGGGTGCACATTACGGCAAGTGTTGTTCCTTGCTCTTTACGCGAGAGCGCGTGCTGGATGCAGACGTGTTTGGAAGGGGGCTGTGGGCTGGGGGATGATGAGTGAAGACAGGTACACTGTTTTTTTGTGTTTTTTTGCAATATAGTTATGTCGTCTCATTACATATGCGTTCTCCCTTCGCATTAATATATAAAATAGAATGGACGTGATACATAGGTCACGTTGTGTGAGCTCAGACCACGGCACCACTCCCACAAAGACATTTGGAGGAAAAACGTGTGTGTGTGTGTGTGTGTGTGCGCGCGCGCGCGCGCGCTGATAATAATAATAATAATATATTTATTTATATAGCACTTTTCTAAAACAATGTTACAAAGTGCTTCACAAGAAAAAAAATCAGAAGGCAATAATAAGTATGATCAAATAACAGTACAAATAAAAACAAATGTCAAACATTTGTAAAAGCTTTCAAAAAAGAAAAATGTTTAAGAGGAGATTTAAAAGAAGCTAGAGACTTAGTTCGTCTTAGCTCAACAGGAGGAGAGGTCCATAGTGTGGGGGCTTTAACAGCAAAAGCCCGATCACCCTTTGTAGCCAACCGAGACCTGGGAATAACCAGCAGGGCTCCATCTGCAGACCTTAACGGTCGAGGGGGGACATAACAAGTCAATAAATCACAACTGTGTGAAGGAGCAATACCATTTAAAGCCTTAAAAGTGAGCAGTAAATTTTTAAAAATCTACTGGAAATATAACAGGGAGCCAGTGTAGGGAGGCAAGCACAGGGGTGATATGATCATGCCTCCTTGTCCCTGTAATGAGCCGAGCAGCGGCATTTTGTACCGACTGCAGACGGTGGAGGGAGCCCTAATTGATACCAGAATAAAGTGCATTGCAATAATGAAGCCGAGACAAGATAAAAGCGTGTGCAACTTTTTGCAGATCGGAAATGGATAAAAATGACCTAATTTTGGAGATTAGCTCTAGTTGGAAAAAGCATGACTGGACTACATGTTTAATATGATGGTCAAAACTGAGGTTAGCAATGTGTGTGTGTGTGTGTGTGTGTGTGTGTGTGTGTGTGTGTGTGTGTGTGTGTGTGTGTGTGTGTGTGTGTGTGTGTGTGTGTGTGTGTGTGTGTGTGTGAGTGAGTGCAGGTGTGCACACGTGTGTGATTATGCACATACCTATGCCCATTCTTCACACACTTATCTTTCTGTCTGAGCGAGTGAGTGAGTGAACTGAGCCAGGGACTCTCAACCTTTCAGCTGGAATGCATTTTGACACATCATTGGAATATGAAAAGGTTCTTCTCTGCCATATTTTCTTTGAAAGGTTGCTCACTGAGGTGGAATAAAGGATTCAAAGGCAATAGAAAAGCAAGTGCTTTGTAATTGGCTCGAGCTGCTACATTTTGTCACATTAGTCAGAGGCAGTGACTAATAAGATGAAGTACTCCAGCATGGCTACATATGTCTTGTTCCTGGATGAGTGGACATGACAGTAGAGCTGAGAGACGATGCTCTCACATCTATTAATAATTCAAATTTGTCACCAGCTGTTGTTCTTTTTTGAAGGTTGATGAGGCTTGAATAAGTTTTGTTACCATAGCTCCGACCCTATGCATGGGTGGATTACCAAATGGGGGGCCGAAGGGCTCGGGGGGGCTCTGGGCCAGAGCCTCTGCATGAAGTTACTGTGATTTTCTTTGCATTTCTTGTCACGTGGTCAAAGGGCTTAGTCATTCATGTCAATAGCCCCAAATGTCCTACTGAAAAGTTGAAGGATGCTGCAGGTGATGTCTGGTTATGTCTTAGTTAATATGCTGTTGGCGTTAATTGTGTGTATGTGCGCTTTAAATCCTGTTGAGGTACCGTGAATTTAGTTATTGTGCTGTTGGGTGCAAGTCAGTGTACCTGCCCTGCACCTAGCGGGGGTGGGGTGGGGGGTGGGTGGGGGTTATGTATCCATGCCCAGGGGCCCATTTTCTCATAATCCACCTATAATCCTATGTGCATGTATATTACAACTACAGCGGATACACTGTATGTATGTATATCAGAATTATATCAAATGTTAGAACTCAGAAACTGTTTATACATATAGCCAGTCTCTACAATGCATAAAAAACAAAAATAATCAGTTCACAAATGGGAAAAAAAACAATCTGTATGCTCTCCATAATTGCGGGACTGCAGTTGTGTGAAATATACAAGACCCTTTGCAATTTTTCCATTGATGAAAAGGAGTGGTGAAGGGCTCGGCTGTGGTTTGGAAGCAGGTGACCTGTCAGGAGACCGGGGAGCAGATTTGTATACATAATACTGAGTCAAAAAGGATGAGGGCATGAAGGGAAAGCTAAAATTGAGACATGAGCTTTGCAGAGAGAGGATTGGGAGATGTCATTACAACCGAGTCTCTCGCAGCCTCCCCTCCATTACTCCTCTGCCAGCGTGCGTGCACTGACTCACTAACTCATCATCTACCCTGGCCTCGCAAAACAACACCTTGCAGCTCCACACCAACAGGTTAGCTACAGAGGGCACATGTCCTCAAATGGAGCAATCAAAAAAACATGCTAATTTTAACAATGTGTATTTGTGTATGTATGACTCTCTCTGTGTCTTTTTTTTCTTCTGTTTTTAGTATAAAATGAATTAGTCTGCAGATTCTAAATGGGTTTATTAGTTTAATACTGGGAAATGTGCAATGCTGTATAAGACGTTATGACTCCTATATGGGTGTTGTTTTTACCAAAGCGGCGTTGGTAATCCATTTCAAATCACACATCAGTGGGGATCGAGGAGGCAACCCGAGTTGTTTGTCCTACCACGTAGGGATAAAACAAAAGGTACAAGATGACCTAAGGTAATCCTTCACTGATGGACAAACTATTAGATGCACACTATGTATAAGTTTGGGTTTTTTTTTTTTTTTTCAGTACTAGGATGGTTTGATGCACTTATCTGATAGGGAATGCCGATGCTAATAGGGATTTTGAGATCATCTGGGCCATCTATCTGCATAGGAGACATGCTGGCATCTTGGCAGCCCATCAGCCCTTTTTGTTGAGAAATGAGCAGTACATCCATGTAGATTTCTCCCAGCGGGGTTGCACAACTTCATTCTGTATTCCCCATTATGGACAAATGGGATTCAGACAGCAGATTGCATGGAGCACTGTGTGCAAGTAATACATATAATCTGTATTCAGTGACGGTTTTGTCATTCACAACTTGCCATGGCTTTGGTTTGGAAAAAGGAAAAAAGAGAAAAAGAAATGCAAACCTAGAAAAATAAGTAAGCAATGAAAAAGTTCATCATATGAAAACTGTGAACTAGGAACAGAAGCCAAAAAGGTCCACACATTTTCAATTTTATCCTCTAAATTTGACTTTAAAGACATCAGCAACTTACATATTTAAGCTCACAAATGATCTTATTTTAATGGAGTACATTACTTGTGGCACAGTTGTTAGTGTAGTCGCCTCACAGCAAGAAGGTCCTGGGTTCAAACCCCGGGGAAGTTCAACCTTTGGGGTCATCCCGGGTCGTCCTCTGTGTGGAGTTTGCATGTTCTCCCCGTGTCTGCGTGGGTTTCCTCTGAGGGCTCCAGTTTCCTCCCACAGTCCAAAGACATGTAGGTCAGGTGACTCAGCCATACTAAATTGTCCCTAAGTGTGTGTGTGTGTGTGTGTGTGTGTGTGTGTGTGTGTGGGCCCTGTGATGGCCTGGCAGCCTGTCCAGGGCGTCTCCCAACCTGCCGCCGATTGACTGTTGGGATAGGCTCCAGCATCCTGCGACCTCTAATTAGGATAAGCGGCTTGGAAAATGGATGGATGGACATTATGTGCTGACTTTTTTTTTTTGCAATTTCAATTGATAAATTAATAAACTGTGAATACTTCTAAAGATAAAAGTTATCACAAGACAGTTTAACTTTGCCAGAGAGAAGAACTTTTCTATCCCTTTCAGGATGGGTATCCTCAATTTCCTGGTAGGATAGATTCCATACCAGAAAATGCACTTACATCAGTAGACACCAGCGAAACCTTCCAATGTGTCAGCACCTAATCATGAGATTCCCTTTACATACAAGGGTACTATGCCCCTATCTGTGTGGAGGTTTTTTAAAAGATGTATTGCATAATAACTGTGGCACACAACCATCAAAGTTATTATTGGGATATATTGGGACACATAGCTGCATGCAGCGTGAATAGAAAAATCAAAACATGACAGAAATCTAGGTTTCCTCTTGTGCTTTCTTCTCTTTCATGACCAACATGTTCTCATTTTTCCGATGTTAATACCATGGGCTGATAATGTTAAGTAAAAATTGCAGTGCACAGCGTGAATGACAAAGACACAGGGTTGAGGGCAAGTCTTTGGGTTTGAACGTGGATGCAAATTGTTCCCCATTAATGTGCAACCGAGTAAGACCATCAAAAGATTTATTGTAAGAAGCAGAGGCACACATGTTCCCATGTCAGTGTGAACACGCTTGAGCAGAATTTATACCCCCTCCAGAAGGACAGGAAACACCATACTGAAGAAAAAAAAACGAAATGAGGTGAAATGACTTAGAAGCAGTCAGGTTATGAAGAAAAACGTTTGCTACAACCTATTTTGAGTACTGGGTTGCTCCAGTGGACTTGATCCCTATAATGGTGTAGTGGGGTTTACAGTTCAGCATGATGACATTCTAGTCAGCATTGACCAGTATGTAAACATGCAAATTATGCAAGATGCAAACACTAAAATTATTGTGATATAAACTTCCATTCAATTTCTAAGACCAAGCAAGCTTGTTAGTGATTTAAATCTAATAGGAGGTGCAATCGTTTCACTTCTCCTTCCTCCTTCATTATTGGGATTATTGTAAAACAGAGGATCATATTCCTGACTATCTATCTTCCTCTGGTATCTTGTCAATTACTCAAGCATTAACTGATGACTTATGCAATTTTGTGATTTACCATTCTGCGGCATTGGACCACCCACTCTTAAAACGGGACAGGCCCGCCTTTTCCATATCGCTCTAAGTGAGAGGGTGGCCAGATGCAATCTTGCCAAAGATTAATGTGATCGGCTTGCGAGATTGGTCCAGCTTCCAAAGCTAGAGAGCACCCACATGTCTCCTCGCAAGTTTTGTCAGCACAGCTTGTGAATCTGCTCTTCTGATGTGTAGGTAAGAGGCTTAGCAGCTAACCCAGAGAAAAAGTACAGGTACATCAATATATGATGGAAACAAAGACCAATCTCACATGCGGCCCTGTTGTGCAGCATGCTTGTCACGGTGGGGAAAAAAAACACAAAGTGGAGAAATCCCGGTTCTCTCTCGCTCACAAAGTGGGAATCAACAATTGCTCAATACCTCCTAGACCAACGCCATGACATTCATTTATTCATTCAGTATCCAAGCCGCTTATCCTGCTCTCAGGGTTGCGGGGATGCTGGAGCCTATCCCAGCAGTCATTGGGTGGCAGGCGGGGAGACACCCTGGACAGGCTGCCAGTCCATCACAGGGCTCACACACACACACACACACACACACACACACACACACACACACACACACACACACACACACACACATTCACACCTAGGGACAACTTAGTATGGCCGATTCACCTGACCTACATATCAGACATGGGGAGTACATGCAAACTCCACAAAGAAGACGACCCAGGATGACCCCCAAGATTGGACTACCCCAGGGCTCAAACCCAGGACCTTCTTGCTGTGAGGTGACCTCACTAACCACTGCACCACTGTGCCGCTCTTTCGACATGACAGTAACCTCAGAGGGTATCAGCAACTTTATTGCAAGGTGTATCAAGGCCTTATGCAAAAAGGTCTCTGTGTATTCACTTGTGAGATGGATCCAACATCATCTAGTAATACAGAGAGGTACACAGCATGAACAAACTGATCAACTAGAGACAGCATCTCCGTCTCAGATGACTGTGTAATCCTCCATGCAGCTCAGCAACACCTTATCCATATCTTCATAATTTCCCTGTTACAAGGAGTTCAACATATGATCCTTTTCAATTTCAGCTACAATTGTAAAGTTACTGTTAAGTAAATGAATACATAAAAAAAACAATAAAAAAACAACTCCAAACTCCTTTTGTTATCAGTATCTATGTTTGATATGGAAGTAGGAATACTCAAAACCTTCTCATTGCTCCACACTTTAATTGTTTTTTGTTGCAATTAGTTGTCTTCCTCTCATTTCTCCTGATGAAATGTCCGAACTAAAAAGCAAGATATGCCTGAGAAATGTACTTTCACTCACCAGCTGAAAAGTTGAAAAGAAAAAAAAATAGCAGGGATCAAATCTGTTAGATAACCTTCATCACTCACACACGAGTTTGCTGGAGAAACAAGTAGGGGGTAATTATTGTTGCAGGTAAGACAGGATGCCGTCTGAATTTCCCCAAATCCCACTTTTATTGAGTAGTGTATAAAATACAATCTCCAAGGGAGTAATATAGGTAACAATACCCTTCTTTCGAATGAAAAACAAGTAAACTAAATAAACAAATACATCACTTTCTTTTGAATAAATGGCTTACTACTCATAAAGTTTTTTTTCGTTTAGTACGTCAAAGTTATAAATACACTAGACTTGTGCCTCTCGTTTATTCCTTTTATCCCGACCAATTAGTCTCTCTTTGTGAGGTAGCTATCTGACCTTTCAATAATGACCGGAAAGCGATCCTATGTAACGGAAGTTTCACCTTTTTTAAGCCTTTTCCCTCCCAGCATGCCGTCAGTCAACCCACGGTAAGCCAATGACAACATGAAACGCTTAGTGAAAGAACTTTCACCCTGAGAAAAGCAGGAAATGACTGGCAGGTTTTTTAAATTCATATTCTTCTATATTTTTGCTTCCACGTATCTGTATTCGTATTTCTCATGTTTATTAGGATTGCAGTTGCGAAGTTGGAATCTACTGGACTCTAAGACGAGCTGTCACATGAGCTGTGCTAAGGTAACACGTGAAGTCCGTTCCACACGCTGAAATCCCATCGAGATGTGCTCGCCGCCTCTGTATGCGGACGAACACACCGGGTAGGCAGACGATCCAGTGAAATTCGGCTCCTCACGTCTGAGTCTTACTCTTACTGTGCCCACACTCCACCTGTTGCCATGATAGCCAACAGCTTGGCTGCCCCTGCTTCTGTCCGCCGCTCCTCCTCCTCCCCATTAGCCTCCGTGGGTTGTAATGGCCCGGCTGCTTTCTTCGCCGGCGTCCTATCGTTCTGTCTGCCCACAGGCACGCGGGTTCATCTGGAGAGCGCGGGCTCTGCGAGGGAATGGTTAGCGCGTGACATGTTAAACCGCTGTGCTCCTTGACTCTCCCTCCAACACCCAGCCGGTCCATCCACATGCTCCACTCGCCTTTATCCGCAGGACTTCCGACGGTAAGGAAGCGAACAGTGAGGGGCGGACGTGCCAACTGTTTCTGTGTTTACCGATACTGTGTGTGGCAAACGCTCCGTCACTTTTCTGAGTGCTTCCAATCTGACCGACCTCATCGCCTTCAGTGATAATAAGAACGAATCCAGAAAGGATCAAGACGTCGTCTACTCATATTGAGCTCCGTGCGAGAATGGCTCTTGATTTTTCTTTTTTCTTTTTTTTTGGCCCAAATCCTACATTTCATCTAGTCTTTTATCTGTAGAGATTTGATCTGCTTTGATTGAGATCCTTCATTTTCTTGTTATCAGAGACATGGTTGAATTACCAACATACCCCCCCTTCCTTGAATGAAGCTATTGCAACTTTTTTTTATCCCATTTTCAGAAAGCTAGACTCATTTTCTGGTTGTCTGGCAGTCTGTCATGTTTACAGATTTCAATGCATCGCCTCGGATTGAAATTGTGACACTTTGGGATTTCTGTTTGTCCGAGTTCCCTTCTTCTAATAAACCACCTATTCTACATGTATACCGTGTAGATTTGGAGAATGCTTTAAGGGCAATTTCACCAATAATAATCTGTGGCGTGATCAGTAAGGTCGGTAGTCTATTTAATCTTTTGAAAATATAGCATCTTTGGTGCAGATTATTTTGACAGAGAAATTCGACATTCCCCTGCCAAGAGAGCTGTTCTAAATTGCCTACAGGTACCAGAATTCACTGATCAAGAACTTGTTAATGGCGGAGATCAGAAAACAGAGAAAGAGAAGACTAGGACAGCACTCCAACTTGAATTTTTAACGCCGATCCTCTGTCCATTCCGCATCCTTGTGACACAATTCTAAATCTTATAAAGATATTTAGTTCAGAGGACGAGGGCCATAGAAGGACATTTAATTTTAAACACCAGTATGCACGTACACTAAAGCAGATGTAACCAGGTTAAAATTAATGTTTTTATTTTATTTTGTTTGAGTATGAAATATCACCAAATCCTGTCTGTGTGCTGTTATTTGTGTTTACTACATTTTATTTTATGTCATTATTTACTTTTATGTATGTTTTACAACGACCGTCATATACGTGTACTGTCGCTTTAAGAGAGAGGTCTTGTGGGTACACGGAAGAGTGAACGCGGGAGAGGCCATTTTTGTTTTGTGGGAGGAGTCTCAAGCAGCAATCGGGCCGAGCCACACGTGTTTCTTACCGTAGGACAGTTTTGCTGGTTGAGGAGAACGTAACCTTGAGTATCCCTGTAAGAAGATACTGCAAGCTGTGGGATAAAATACTTGTTTATCCTTTCTTACATCGGAGTCCCGTGGACGGTTTCTCCTTCTAACGCACACGAGTGAAGTCCGGGCAGTGGTTGAACTTCGACCCCCACGTCCGTAAGAAACACCGCTCCCGCTGGAGGACTGGACGTTTGTCGAAGGGTTTGAAACCAAAATAAATGGCAAGGTGGGCCAAATGGAGTCCTGGGTGTCCCCCCTCCTTCCTTGATCATGATGATGATGATGATGATGATGATGGTGAGAGACTGAGGGCCCCCCACAACACCTGGGGCCCCACCCAACTAGAACACAACGCAGAGCTAATGATGAGAGTGTCTGGCATGCAGCAGGCTGACCAGCATAGAACAGCATAGGACTGCCCCCGTTACACAGATGTGCATTTCAGTATATGTCGTCAAACTGTGGATTTCTTTAGAGAACGATCTAAAGGGTTGTATATGTCTTTCAGTTCAAGAAAATGTATAAGGAAAGAATAATCTTACAATATGGAGTCGTCAGGTATAGTGGGTTTTCAGTTGATGGAGAATTATTGTGTATGTCTTTTTGATTCTTTTTCATTTCTCATGTTGCTGTAAGTATTAGTTGTTGAGTAACTGACGGACATCCCATCTATTCTGCTGTTTATTTATGTTTGAGTAAGGGGGCAGGCAAAATAAGCTTTTCTTCTCCCTGCTCCTTTTCAACCATGGAATGTGTAAATGGAGTTGTGTCTGATCATGAATTGCTTGTTTCTTTCTTAGGCTGTGCATAACCATGAGCGGAATAAAGAAAGAAAGAAAGAAAGAGAAAGAAACGGTGAATGAACATCCGTTGATTGCAAAAGGTATAGATAGCTCCCCTTACTGTCATAATCAGACATGTTTAGAAACTCGGATCAACCACGACAGCGTCAGTCAGTGCTAAACAAAGTGAATTAGCTGATCGGTGGCGTGATACGCGTCCCTGTGAAAACGCTCTTCTCTTCTGTAGAAACAGCCGAGGCGATCTCGTCTCCACACGTTTGCTTCAGACGGCTCTACATTTGGCGCGAAAATCAGACCAGTCCTCGCCGACTGAAGCCACAGCGGGGCCGGTAATCTGGGGCATCTTCTAGGGCTCAAAACACAGGAGTTTGCAGGGGCGGCAACACCTTGACCAGTTTTATCGGCCAACCCTTTTTTTTAAAACATGTTTAATTTTGTCATGAATCGTCGCGGAGTGGGAATGAGTCAAAGGCTTAGATCAGAGGCCGGCTCTGGCAACAGCCAATAAGACTGACGCTTAAACAGAACTGACAGGATGTTCAGTCACTTTATCACCAATAACTACTACCAGCACACACAAGGGGAAGGGGGGGGGGCAAACAAACAAACAAACATTGAATGACAATTGTCAAGACAAGGGCTCATGCTGAGCCGCCTTTACTCTTTATGTAGAATATAATATTTGCTGCGGCTGTCTCTCAAGCCATGTATCCTCCATGTGCGACATCTTGACTTTTATCTTTATTGCGTGTGGAGCCAAGTTATTGCCGGACAAACTATGATAAAAACTAGACGCTCATACTTCGTATTCATTTATTCACTTGCACGTTGACGGGTAGACTATTAATAGCGCTTTTGTCTCCGTCGTCCTCCTCTTCTGCAGTCTCATTTCTTCGACTTTCTGAGCCAACGTGTTTCCGTGACATTCCTCGAAATTCGAGACCAGACATGAATAATCGGAGTTGTGAGCCTTTAATTGTGAAACTCTCAATCTGTGTGTGGGAATTTTAGGAAACAGCTGATAGGCAGCGTGATACGCGAACACGCGTGATATGTGAACAGGCTCCGGTGCGTAGTAATACACAGGTGTTCTTCAACAAAAAAAGTAGTTCCAAGCTACATAGCAGTCTGAGAGGAGAACTGAGCACCAGAAATACACAAAATAAGTTGTAACAGTTTGAGAATGGTTACCAGTTTTTTCTTACATGTATTATTATTACTGCGGTTTTAAGTATTTTTCTTGGCTGACCCCATTGGCAGCTATCTATCTTTTTCCTTTTTTTTTTTTTGCTCGCTTGCTGGAACTAGCAGCCAGTTCTCTGACCACAAGAATCTCTGACTAGGGTCATGTCCATGCATCGATAGCACTATCCCATGATAACTCAATTCATGTCAGTGAATCCAAACTATCCCCTGAAGAGCACTCGAACAGTGACCACATAAATGTAGCTGCTATTGCACTGATGGTGGGCACCACAGTTATAGATGCCATCAGTTTTGCACAATTGATAATCAGTATTGCCATCTGCCATGCTTCTTTGCAGCGGTCACCACGCCACCAGGCCCCCCTCTTGTCCATTTCTTGTCGCTTTTTGCATTCTGGCCTCAGCCATAATATTCTAAAAGGATTTTATGACTGAGAAACAAACCATTGTCTTTATTTAGCCTCTGTATAACGTTTTCCACTCAGATATCTGACTGAGTTGGAAGTTAGAAGGGGTCCAGATTATGTTTCTAGGCTTTTATCTTCACATGTGCAGAAGTGCAAGACTTACTGTAGATCAGCTAGTAACACCCTTTCCACTGCTCCTTGGGCTAAAATAAAAACAAACAAATGGAATAAGTGACTGAACCTTTGTTGTTGGGGCTCCAAACGCTGCAGCCTGCCTGTAAAAGATAGAGAAATCACCATTCTCTTTTAAGAATCACACAAATGCCTGTTTTTTATGTTTCGCTTTAACTGTTACTAATAAATTATTTATCCCTGTGACGGTTTCATCAACTGGTCATCCATTTATCATGCTTATCTTACCATCACTAGAACTATCTGTTTTATTCCATATTACTGTCTAGCATAGTATGTAATAAAACTGCATTGATAACATTAAGAAAAACAGTAAAACAGTCATAATATAATATGGCCAAAGAAAGATAATTGCTTCTTTGTTGCAACACTTGGTCGACAGTGGCAGAGAAGATGCTTGAAACAAGACAAAGCTGTGAGCACATCGAGGACCTCCGCATCTAATCCTTTGAGAGTGGGTCATATACAGTGCAAGCTCCCAAATGGCCCTACTGTGCTTGATGTGGAAACTTTAACATTGTGTTTGTGCCGAGGACTCGATTCCCAAAACTATAGCTATTGTGAAGCTCTATCATCTAAAAGGGAAATGATAATTCATACGCATTTCACAAGATTCAACCTGGGGGAAAACATTAGTGAGAGATAATGTGTATACTTTTGGCATTCGATTACCATAGCTTTAATATTCCCTAGTAAAACATCTGTGTGGATAATTGCTCGGTTGATTTCATTTCTCTCCCAGCGGTGCCCTTTTTTCATTTAATGCATGAACCTGTGCTGTCACAACAGCACTTCATCGGCAGAGGAGAATGCATCATGCGCAAAACACATCCATGATAAGAATCTCCCTTGCAAGACAAATACAAAGTTGAAGGTGCAGCTATCCTATTATCACAGATTAGCATTGTTGTGAAAGTTTGGGAGGATTTTGTATGCTCCTTTGGAGACAGTAATTTTTTAAAATTAAATTGAGGCAGTTTGGAAAATAAACTTTTAATTGAGGGCAGCGTTTTCGGTAACTAAACACAGACTGGTATACGATGCAGCTGATGATGCATGACATTCAACTCTCATGTAAAATGACAAATATTAACCTGGAGAGGAAGAACACTTACGTGAGGATGTTGGATAACACTTTATAATAACTTTTGTTTATCAGCCATTCACAAGCAGTTAGTTAATGATTATTCATGTAATGAATGAAAGGTCACGTGTTTAACTTGACCTACTCACGGGTGTGCGTGCAGTGCGTGTGACATATACAGGAAGTTGGAGACGCGCATGTTATGAAGGTTGTAACTCGGATGAACGCTAGTAAAAGCTACACAGTTAAGAACCTACGAAGTCGGCTCGTTCTTGAATTATTCTTATGTCAGTAAGACAAGGCGTCTACGGACATTACATGGTGTCAGAATAGTCTGTGTATCTGAACACGAGCGGTCATGCCGAAGTTTAATCCGCCGAGTGAATTCAAGTTTGACTGCCCCGTTGAATGGCCGGAGTGGAGACAACGGTTTTCGCGCTTCAGGCTCGCGACAAAGCTGGATAAAGACGACGGGGAGATTCAAGTGAGTTCGCTGATTTATGCAATGGGCAGCGAGGCTGAAAAGATATTCAGCTCGTTTGACTTCGCGGCGGAGGGTGATAAAGTGGACTATGATATCGTACTGAAAAGGTTCGACGACTACTTTATTCCCCGCCGTAACATCATACATGAGAGGGCGTGCTTCTATCAACGTAGCCAGCAGCCAGGAGAGACAGCGGAGATGTACATCCGGACATTGTATGAGCTGTCTGAACACTGTGAGTTTGGGGACAAGAGGGATGAACATATCAGAGATCGTCTGGTAGTGGGCATAAAAGATAAGGTGCTCTCCCGTCAGTTCCAGCTCACAGCGGACCTTACTCTGGTGAAAGTCATTGAACAAGTGCGCCAGGCGGAGGCAATAACAAAGCAGCTCAGCCTCCAAGCTAACCAACCAGAGGCCCAGCTGGCTAACGTCAACGTTGTCCGACGGCGGGACGGACGCCAAAACAAAAAGGGCGGACAGCGTCATGGTGGCAGCAGTCCTGCAACCAACAAAGTAGATGAATGCGGGAGGTGCGGCAAGACGCAGCACACCGATGAGCGGAAGTGTCCTGCAACGAACAGTAAGTGCAACAAGTGTCATAAAAAGGGACATTGGGAGCGTGTATGTCACTCTAAAGCGGTGAGAGAAGTCACTGAAGAGGTTAAACAGCTGTACTTTCTGGGAGAAGTTGGCAAAGAGAGCAGTCAGGAAGATTGGACTGTTAGTTTAACAATAAGTGATGTACCAATAACCTTCAAAATTGACACGGGGGCTGACGCTACTGTTATCAACCAAGGGACATTTAAAAAGCTGAAGCCAAACATAAAACTGGGACCTCCTGACACATGCTTCATAAGCCCAGGTGGAAACATCAGCTGCATAGGACAGTTTCAAGCCACAACCAACTACAAGGAGAAACAATACTCCTTTCCAGTGTATGTGATCAAGGGGAGAGGCAGCTGTCTGCTGAGTCGTCCAGAGGCAGTGGAGATGGGTCTAGTGAAGCGGATGAATGAGGTCAGTGGAGTTTTCGGTTCAAGTGGACTGCTGAAAACAGACCCAGTGAAAATAGCTCTGGTGGAGGGTGCCCAGCCATACGCGGTGCATACAGCCAGACGGATACCGCTGCCACTTGTACCACTGGTTAAGAAAGAACTGCAGCGCATGGAAAATGAGGGCATTATTGAAAAAGTGACTCAGCCCACAGAATGGTGCGCCGCTATGGTGCCGGTGCTGAAACCGAACAAGAAAGAGGTTCGCTGCTGCGCTGACCTCAGGAGGCTGAATCGAGCGGTAAAACGTGAGAAATACGTGCTGCCCACTATGGAGGAAATAATGCCAAGGCTTGCAGGGTCAAAGTTCTTCACAACGTTGGATGCAGCAAGTGGGTTTTACCAGATCCCCTTGGATGAAGACAGCAGGGGGCTCACCACTTTCATCACCCCATTTGGGAGGTATGCTTTCTGCCGCCTTCCATTTGGTATAACGAGTGCTCCAGAGATTTTCCAGAGAAAGATGGCGGAAACTCTGACCGGGCTAGAGGGCACAGAGGTGTACATGGATGACATCCTTATACATGGAGAGACTGAGGAAATCCATGACCGGCGCCTAGCAGAGGCGCTGGGGGTCATTGAAACAGCAGGTCTCAAACTGAACCAAGCGAAATGCAAGTTCAAACAGAAACAAGTCCGCTTCCTTGGTCATATCATCAACAAGGTAGGCATCAGACCTGACCCGGACAAAGTGGCCGGAATAGAGAACTTTCCTCAGCCCCAGAACGTGACGGAACTCAAGAGGTTCCTCGGGATGGTGAACTATTTGGCAAAATACGTCCCAGAGCTGTCCACTGTAGGTCAGCCGCTTTATGGACTGCTTAAAGCAACGACAGAGTGGCTGTGGGGACCTGCACAGAACACAGCATTCCAAGACCTTAAAGCAGCACTCGCCACCGCCCCGGTACTCACCTTTTATGACGTCACTAAGGCTACGGTGGTGTCAGCAGATGCCAGCAGCTACGGGCTGGGAGGCGTTCTGCTCCAGCAGCACGGGGAACACTGGAAGCCCGTGGCCTACTGCTCCCGACGGCTGAGTGACGCAGAGACAAGGTACGCACAGATCGAGAAAGAGTGCTTAGCCAGCGTCTGGGCATGTGAAAGGTTCGAGAAGTACTTGTTTGGGCTTGACAATTTCAGACTTGTCACCGATCATAAACCACTAGTGCCTCTCATGAACAGCAAAGACTTGGATAATGTGCCCATTAGGTGCCAGAGACTGTTAATGAGGCTGATGCGTTTCAATGCAGTGGCTGAATACGCACCAGGCAAAACTTTAGCTGTAGCTGATGCACTCTCCAGAGGCCCAGAGCAGCGCTACGGAGATGGTGCTTCTCATGATGATGTTGCAGCGCACATTGATGCCATCGTGTGCCAGGTGCCTGCCACACCTCAAAGGATGCAGGAGATAAAACAGAGCACGGATGGGGATCTGCAGCTCCAGACAGTGTTGGGCTTCATCAGACACGGCTGGCCTGCGTATGTCGATAAAGTGCCGGAGACAGTCAGAGACTTTTATCAGGTGAGAGGGGAGTTATCTGCGGTAGATGGTTTAGTCATCAGAGGCAGTCGTATCGTCATTCCCACAGAGATGAGGGAGGTGATCTTAGACAGAATACACGACGGGCACCAGGGGATAGTTAAGTGCAGAGAGAGAGCTAGCCAGTCAGTGTGGTGGCCCAAAATGACAGAGCACATTACAACAAAGATACAGCAATGTCAATTCTGCAGAGAACACAAGAACACACAGAGAAAAGAGCCTTTAATGTCAAGTGAGCTCCCATCCAGACCATGGCAGAAAGTTGGCATAGACCTGTGTGAGTACAAAAAGCAAAACTACTTGATAGTGTCTGACTATTATTCCAGGTTTTTGGAGATCCTAAATCTACCAACAACTACTAGCAGTCAGGTTGTAGCTAGGCTGAAGGCTACATTTGCACGTTTTGGTATCCCTGAAATTGTAGTTAGTGATAATGGGCCACAGCTAGTTTCAGAAGAGATGAGGAGGTTCAGTGAGGATTATGATTTCATCCATGTGACTTCAAGCCCACACTACCCCCAGAGTAATGGACAGGCAGAGAGGGCTGTTCAGATAGCCAAAAGCATATTAAGGCAGGAAGACCCTCTCCTCGCCCTGTTGACATACAGAGCTACACCCTCTTCTTCCACTGGAGCCAGTCCAGCGGAATTGCTCATGGGTAGGAGACTCAGAACCACCTTACCCACATTGCAGCATAACCTGAAACCGGCCTGGCCTAAAGAGGAACTGATCAAAACCGCTGACACCGCAGCCAAATCGAGGCAGGCTTTCTACTACAACCGCAGGAACGGCGTGCGGACACTGCGCCCACTGAACTCAGGTGACGCAGTACTCACCAAACCTGATGGACAGAAAACATGGACAATGCCAGCAGTAGTTCACAGTCAGAGCTCCACTCCCAGATCCTACATAGTGGAGACAGCTCAAGGTGAACATTACAGAAGGAACAGGCGCCACCTGTTGGCCACACCCAAAACACTCACCTTTGTCAGCAGGGATCCTGACCATGTCACTCCAGGGGAGAATGGAAACACGGATGAGTCCCGAGCAGCAGAAATGCCAACTTCCACACCATATGTTACTCGCTCTGGCAGGGTGAGCAAGCCAGCAATCCGGCTGGATTTGTGAGGCGTATGGACTTGTGTATTGTGGGGGATTTTTTATTTTTTTTGTGAAAAGAGGGGTGATATACAGGTTAGAAAATAATCTTAGAGGGGGAGATGTAATGAATGAAAGGTCACGTGTTTAACTTGACCTACTCACGGGTATACGTGCAGTGCGTGTGACATATACAGGAAGTTGGAGACGCGCATGTTATGAAGGTTGTATGTTGGATGAACGCTAGTAAAAGCTACACAGTTAAGAACCTACGAAGTCGGCTCGTTCTTGAATTATTCTTATGTCAGTAAGACAAGGCGTCTACGGACATTACAATTCAGTCATCCATTATCCGAACCGCTTATCCTGCTCTCAGGGTCGCGGGGATGCTAGAGCCTATCCCAGCAGTCATTGGGCGGCAGGCGGGGAGACACCCTGGACAGGCTGACAGGCCATCACAGCCCCCCCCCCCCCACACACACACACACACACACACTCACGTAGGGACAATTTAGTTCGGCCGATTCACCTGACCTACATGTATGTGGACTGTGGGAGGAAACCGGAGCGCCCAGAGGAAACCCACGCAGACACGGGGTGAATATAGGGTGACCATATTCCCAGAGGCTGAATACGGGACATAATATCAAAAGTAACGTATTGTAACGTGCATGGATAAGTAGACACGTTGGTCCTTCACTACCCGTTAGTCGACTGGTTAACGTTGTCGCTTGCGGAGTGAGAGCCACGGGTTCGCGTCCCTGCTGTGGCGATTCCCCGACTGCCCCCCGAATTCGCTACATTGGCGTCAGAAGTGGGATGGTGAGACAGTGAGGTCATCGGAAGCGCTTGCGCCCAGAGGCGTGAGGGAGCTGATATGCTGAAGCGCGGGGACGCGCTTCCCGAAAAAGGGGGGTAGGGTAACGTGCATGGATAAGTAGACACGTTGGTCTTTGTCTAACGGGACCCGTTAGTCGACTGGTTAACGTTGTCGCTTGCAGAGTGAGAGACACGGGTTCGCGTGGCGGTTCCCGGACTGCCCCCCGAATTCGCTACAGTATCCATTCAAAATACGTAGTGGCTACTATAATTTACACAATATTAACACCAAATTCATGTAACTCTTCTTTATTAATCCAAATACTGCCATTCAAGTATTGCTAACATTCAATAGGCTACAGAGCAACATTCAACACTGTCAATATCGTAGCATTTTTAAACTCACTGGGTGTCCGGACAAAGAGGAGGTGGCAGGGGCCGTGGTCCCTGTGGCAACCGGACGAAGCAGACCAAGCTCTCGCAGCCGACCCAGCGCTACCTTTCCCAGCCAACAAACAAGACAAAAATTTAGACGCAGACGTGGACAAAGACACTGCATCGACGGTACTGGGTGAGGCCGCCGCAAATGTGAATTCGCGCCGCCAGCTTCCCACACCGGAAGCGGAAAGGGATTGATTTCTATGCTTTGATTTTTAGGAAAAGCCCACTCGTTCTACCTTTAGCCCTAAATGTAATCACTTCCTAACCTGTATGTGATTAATATTCATAAGTGAGGGTGAGCTGTTCATGTTGGAGTCTACTGAAAACCCAACGCATCTTTCTACAGATGCCGAAGGGTACCTTCAGCTTAATATAGTGACACCATGGGATGAGAATGTGTTGGAGAATGTTATAGTGTGCAATATTACACCCACCGTAAGGGCAAACAGAAAAGTACTATAATGCTGGGACAGTTTTGAGCTACAGGGAAGAATTTTACAAACTGGATCTTTACTTTGATGATAGATTTAAAATGATGCCAACTCTTGAGAATGCTGTGAAACAGAAAATATGATGTAAGCATGTCACCCATTTTAGTGATAAACTGCAGTTATCGCTGCCTCACATCTGCCACCCACAGAGCACTTTCCAAGTTTCACTTTTCTGAGACATGTCAATTATTGCTTCCAGGCCATGGGATGGGAAAAAGGGGACATCTACAAAAAAGTTTTTCAGCTGAACTTGTCAGCTATGGTTTTATTGAGTTTGCTCTTTCCTGCCAGTAACTTGTCAGCTGCCATAAAATATAGTACATAAAAAACCCCATTTCATCCTTAACTTGCCTTCTCGAAATGCAGGAAAAATGTAACCGTTTTCAGAAAATACATCTTACTGATTAATCCTTTGCGTTGCTTTGTCCTCACCACCATTTTCTTATCACTAGCTACCAGATAACATAGGGAAATGTTATTTGAGTGTAACAATGGATTTGGTTGTGCAGGGCAGGAACTACACCTGTACCTGCCATCTCTCATGTTATAACCGCAAACCCTTTCACATTTTTTCTTCTTTTTTTTTTTTTGGACTTTTCCTCCCTTTTTCTCCCCAATTGTACTTGGCCAAATATCCCATTCTTCCGAGCCGTTCCAGTCACTACTCCACCCCCTCTGCTGATCCGGGGAGGGCTACAGACTACTACATGCCTCCTCCAATACATGTGGAGTCGCCAGCTGCTTCTTTTCACCTGACAGTGAGGAGTTTCACCAGGGGGCTGTAGCACGTGTGAGGATCACGCTATTCCCCCCAATTCTCCCTCCCCCCGAAGAGGCGCCCCGGCGACCAGAGGAGGCGCTAATGCAGCAACCAGGACACATATCCACATTTGGCTTCCCACCCGCAAACACGGCCAATTGTGTCATTAGGGACGCCCGACCAAGCCGGAGGTAACATGGGGATTCGAACTGGCGATCCCCACGTTGGTAGTCAATGGAATACGCCACCCAGACGCCCTCACATTTCACAACATTTATTACACATTATCGACATGGTGATTCCTTCGTGGCCATATTCTGGCTTTTACAAATAAAAGATTACACAGTCAAGTTTTAACATCCAGGTAAAGATGTGATACCCTGAATTCTTATGAAAATACATTGTTCCCCTACATGTATGTATGTACCCATGCACTCTGAACTGAGTGAAAGGAAGCGATGCACATCTTTCTTTCAAATTCTTCCTTTGAACATCACACACTTTATGGTCCCATTATAATAACTGAACCATGGGGATGTCAGGTCTGCTAGACTTTATTGAGGGCGATGGGCGATAGAGATTACAGTCATCAATATAGATTTGGATCTTGCACAGAGGCTCAAGTCAAGATTGTGTAGTTATGTGGGCGTTTGTCTGTGTGCATGCGCGGGCACGTGTGAGGGGGTTAATGCTCGAGAAATATGGGTAAATGCTGAACCAACAGGATTTGTGTGTGTGTGCGTGTGCGTGCGTGTGTGCGTGTGTAGCTGTGAGCTGGTGAGTGAATGGTCAGGACAGGAGTATCCCTTTGTCAAGTCAAATAACTCAAACAGCAGATAACTTTTCTTGTCCTGATACTGAAATATGCTGGGCATATTGTGGCTCATTTTAGAGATAGCTATGCTGATTTTAATCGTCGGCGCTCAGGAAAGTCCAAGTCCGACTGGACCACGTTACTTTTTTTGTCTGTCACTGGTCCAAATCTATGTAGGTGGCAAAGCTTTGTTGAGGGTGATGTTATTTTTAAAAACTCTCTTCCATCATCACCATCCTAAATCTTACTCATTTAAATTTGATCACTCTATGATGAGGAGATGCCTGTATAAATGGGCGATAACATGATTAAAGGCAGTTTACTGTAGATTGCCAAATGAATGCCTAAAGCAGATGGGCCTTATAGGGTTGCATTTTCCTTTTGCTTTGTGCAACCTAATCAGCCTCAGCAGAAACAGCACAATAAAACCGTTTGATCATCTGATAATATGACACCATGCACCTCGGGAAGATACAAAGCAAATTAGCTAATTTGGGTTTATGCTGGCTACGGCATGAGTCATTTCTATATATACTTCATAGGGTAAATGATGCCTCGGCATCATCTCAATGTCTCTGTTATCATCTGCAACTCTGCCACAACTCTGTGAATGGACCATGCGAGGTTAACTACTATTGTGTGTCGGATCGATTCCTTTAGAAAAGAGAATAAAGCTCACTGCAATGGCTAAGTAAAGTTAAGACCCTGCAGAGAGCTGAGTAAAATGCACCAGCCGTTAGGAGCTTGGTGGTGAAACGGTGATGGTCGTGAGTGATGGTTGGCTGCCATTTACAGAATGTTGGTAATGTTCATATTGTTATCTGCAAGTGCTTTCAAAGTGATACTTTAAAGGCAGACATATATTGATCGCTTTCCCCCCAGTCAAAGAGATGAGCTCCTTCTTCCTTCCAGGCAGTTGCAATTTATCCACTACCTGTCATTCACGTCAATGGTTAGATGCTCTTTATTTGTGAGCTAACTGCATTTTTGTATGCAGCAACGAGCGATCCACTTTTATCTGAATCCCCCCCCCTTTCCTGACAACATTTCTCTACAGAGGAAAATGGGACCATTATTATTACTACATAAAGAATAAAAAATAAAAAATAAAAGAGAATGCAAGACATTACATTATAGCCTCCGGGGCCACTATTCACAAAGAGATAATATAAGATGACCTTCTACAAAGATTTTTCTGGATGGGTGAAAGGTTCAAACAGGATCGTTCTGTTCGAGACAGCAAAAAGATCACAGTCTCCAGAAAGAGCTGGAAGTTGACAATTGAAGATCATGACGGCAGAAGCAACCAGAAAGCAAGCCTCTTGGTAGAGCTCATTGGCAAGATGTGTTGCTTTCCCCTTTTCCTTTCCTCCTCTTTTGTAGCGCCGCATTAAAATCAAACTCTTATCAGGATGTGACTTCTGAAAGCTGTGTAGGCCATCGGTGAGCTGGCTTGTAAACGGAGCGAGTAGAAAGCAACGTTTTCAGTCATTATCCATGCTGTTTTTTTCTCTCTCGCTCTCTCTCCTCGCACACTCTCTTGTTTTTCTAAATTCTGGAAAATAACTTGGCTGATTTAACTTTTCGCTGAACCTCAGCCCCCCAACATGGATACTTCATTCTCACCGGCAATTTGTCATTTCGCACCCCCCCCCAATTATTCACGTTTCAATCCCTGACTAAGCATGTTGTTTGTGCAGCTGTTAAAATGAAAGGGGGAAAAACAGAGAGAATGTCTTTTCATATAAGAGGGGACAGGAGACTCATACCAATTTCTCCTGTTTTTGCACACACTCGCAATGCCAAGACTTAATTGTGTCTGACCTCCTTTTTACAGGAAGTCAGAATCAATAATTCCTGTGTAAAAAAATGACTGAGCAAGAGCAAATATACTTGGATATATCCCTACTCTGGTTTGCCTTGGCAGGGCCTCCACATCCTGCCTACCTGCCAATGCACATGTAAAGGTAAAGCCCATCTTTAGGATTAAGCAGGTACATTTTCATCATCTAAATTCCCGTTCCCAAGTTGTTGTTGCTTTTCTTTTTCTTGATGTTTCTTTCATACCGTACATACTTATAGTGGAAATAGCCAACTTGCATAAACATTTATTCCATAATATTTTATTGTTTCAGTCAGTGTTTGTACATTTAAGATGTGCTATTGTTTAACTCAAAACTTCAATCTCCTATCGGAGTAAGGGCGAAGACTCACTTTCTGGAATATAAGACTAACTTTCTAAGCGAATTTGTGTGGCAGATTTATCTTTCAGCTTTTGCACGCAGGTGAACTTTATGTTCTTCTTCTTCTTCTTCTTCTTCTTCTTCTTCTTCTCCTCCTCCTCCTCCTCTTCCTTCTTCTTCTTCTGTTTCTTCTTCTTCTTCATCCTCTGGCTGCTCCTGTTAGGGTCACTACAGCGGGTAATCCGTTTCCATCTCTTCCTGTCCTCTGCAGCATCCTCTGTCACACCAGCCACCTCCATGTCCTCCATCACAACATCCATCAACCTCCTCTTTGGCCTTCTTCTTTTCCTTTTCCCTGGCAGCGCCATATTCAGCATCCTTCTCCCAATATACCCAGCATCTCTCTTCCACACATGTCCAAGCCATCTCAATCTTGCCTCTCTTGCTTTGTCTCCAAACCGTCCAACCTGAGCTGTCCCTCTAATATAATCATTCCTAATCCTGTCCTTCTTCGTCACTCCCAGTGAAAATCTTAGCATCTTCAACTCTGCCACCTCCAGCTCCACCTCCTGTCTTTTCATCAGTGCCACTGTCTCCAAACCATATAACATAGCTGGTCTCACAACCATCTAGTAAACCTTCCCTTTAACTCTTGCTGATACCCTTCTGTTGCAAATCACTCCTGACACTCTTCTCCACCCACTCCACCCTGCCTGCACTCTCTTCTTCATCTCTCTTCTGGACGCCCCTTTGCTTTGAACAGTTGACCCCAAGTATTTAAACTCACCCACCTTTGTCACCTCTACTCCTTGCATCCTCACCATTCTGCTGTCCTCCCTCTCATGCATATGTAATCTCTAACCTTCCGTTTCACACTTGCTGGTACCCTTTTGTCCGTCTTCGTCACTTGCTATGAAAATATTAGCATTTTCAACTCTACCAGCTCCAGGTGAACTTTATGCTATGCTGATGTTAAAATCATCCAGGATATGGTCATACTGTCCACAGAATCAGCCCTGCATGTATTATAAATGAAGCACCTAGAGATTGGCTCTTGGTGATGTTACAGTAAGCCTAATTACAGACCAAATAGACTGAATCGTCAAAGGTAATGGGGAAGGGGGGGGGGTAACTGCAAAAGAATGAATATCCATTTTGTTGTTCAAGCTGCCTCATGAAGGGATGAGGAGGTGAGCATTCTGCTGAGGAGCCCAGAGGAGGGCTGCTGCTCCTCCAATTTTAGAGCTGCAGCCTGTTGAGTTGGTTCAGGCATCTGGAAAAGATGCCTCCCAGCGCCTCCCATTGGGGATATACAGGGCATGGCCGTCTGGGAAGAGACCCTGAGGCAAACTTAGAAAAGCTGGAGGGATTATATCTCCCATCTGGCTTGAAAACACTTTAGGATCCCCCAAGAGGCACTTGGGGAAATTGGTGGGGGAGAAAGATGTCGGAGTTACTCTGTTGCCTTTACAAACGGTGCTTGAAAAAAAGCTGTACAGAAAAATAGATGGATGGATGGATATAGAAGTGCAATTTCATTTCAGTTTTTTTTTTTTTGCTGTGAGGCTTTGTGTTTAATTTCTGAATGATAATTCTGCCTTCATTATATTCATGCTCTTTATCTTAATAACCTTTTTATTTTGCAACCTTCAGCATTTCAGAAATTCTTACATCCTTGTTCCATCTTCCATTAGTCATCATAAAATCAGGAAACTTCTTGTTTATATTGCACTCCCGAATAGATAAACTGTTTTTATCAAGGTAAAAAAAAAAAATCTGTGCTAACAGAAATGTCGCAGCACCCTTAAGCATCATTGCTGTAGCAACATTTTTAAATGAAGAAATGGTTTTTCATTAGCATAATTTACTGTGGCATGCCTTTTCGCTGTTCTAAGCATTTCCCTTATGTTGCTCGCTCTTGTCATCATCGCAGTGTCACTTCAGACGCTCGCCAGTCCCTTGTCTTTGCAAATATCATTGCCCGGTGCTCATGTGTCCAGTCAGCCATTTTACACTTAAAGCTGTGGCATAAATGAGGCGTACATGTAAAGATATTAGCTCTCTCTCAGCTGCCCAGCCACAACTTCGCCATGCTGCCAGAGGGGCTGCAAAGGCTATGGTGTGTTTGGACTACAACACTTGGGGGGGGGGGGTAAAAGCTCAAAGACTTGTGCCCTACTTTTTGGCAGGCAAGATTTAATACAATTTTAAGCTTCACCGGGCATCTTTTAGATGTGACAATCTCAAGCATGAAAGATTGTAAACTAGCAAACGCCAATTTCAACTGACTCTCTGGGAGAGAAAACGTTTGCTCATTAAGTATTTTGAGTTATTGAACTAGTCTTTCAAGGCAGCACTGTCTAGAGCTTCCGTTGACAGTCTACAACTTTAATGAAAAAAAAACAAGGCGTTCAATATTCATAGGATTACATCATGGAGCATTCATTTCACTCGTGACTGTTTAGATGAGATACTTGGAATAATCAGCCCTACTACTCCTATTTCCCCCTGGCATGTTGAAGGAAGGGGGAACAGGGGCTATATTGCTCTTTCAGTGCACAATTCGTGTCCGGTTAGCTGAGTTTGGGGTTTGATATTATACCCCAGCGTGCACCCATCATTGTCTGCGCATGCACGGGGCACAAGTAAACAAGGAGACAATAGCTGGAGAAAGAAGCTGGGAAAGAAAAGAAAAGAAAAAAGCAGATGCTGTTAATGAAAAAAGCAGCGAGGCGGTCTAAATGAATAGGAGCACAATTCAAGGCTACTTTCAATTGCATCTCTGGAAATAATGCACCATGGCGGTCCTGGTGTCTTTTCCACACGCTCATTTGCATTAGATGCACTTCACCAGAGCTTCTTTCCGGAATGCAGATTAACACCAAGACAAAAGAAACAAAAGAGAGCTGTTATGCCTGCCCCAGCGAACAGTCAAACCTCTTTTCTTTTTTTGTTTTGCTGCCTTTACTGCTCCTTTTTGCTGTATCCTGAGTTGTCTTCTGCTGTTTTGTCCCTTCCTTTCTGTAACTCCACCTCAAAAAGCTCCATCTCCAACTGTCCATAGATATGTTGCATCCGTCATGTTGATGGCAGGGTGGTGTGGAAGCAAGAATTAGATGCAACCACAGATACCACGAGTAAATGCATTTAATTATATCCACTGGTGGTTGGAAACGCTACGTGACAGTCTCCAGAAAGCCCAGGTGTGCTGCCACTGATGCTCGTTTACATAACAATGAGACGGTGAAGGAAGTGCTGATTTATGCCCCTGCTCAGTCAGCCTGCTCCTAGCAAGGCTTGGCTTTTCATTTGAACGAACACACCAGGGCTGCAGCGCAATAGTTGAGATATATCGTTATTCAATGCAGAAAGTTTGCATTTCAAACCATGACCCCATATCACTTTCAATGATTTTAATCTTAACACTCTGCTCAAATGCGTATTTAATGTTTAAGCCTGCGGGCTTACAAATGTATGCTAGCAAATAAACCATGATTCTGTTAAAATAAACTTAATTGGTCTCCCGGCGGTGACCAGTGTTGTCAGATTTGGTTGACATACAGGTGTCAGATGGCATTCAGATCATGGCTCTGCAGTTAAAGTGATGACATGACAGGTTGGCGGTGTTAAAAGTGTGGTCCATTTTCAGCTCAGCGAATAAAGAATGACAGACCTTAAGCGTAAGAAAGTTATACAGGGGTGATAAGCCAACAAATGAGAGTTGATAGTTTATCATTTCCAATTAATTGTATTTTCGACGCATATTTTCAGTGGATTTGAAGGAAAGCCAGTCTGCTCCCAAACCCATAGGCCAGGCACTGCAGTAATAAACAACAGTAGAGATGTAAAGACTCCCACTCTGGATCCATTGCATCAATGCTACACACAGATAAATGTAAAAACAGAAATACATACATACACACATACATACACACACACACACACACACACACAGATACAGTACATCCGGAAAGTATTCACACCCCTTCACTTTCCCCACATTCTGTTATGTTACAGCTTTATTCCAAAATGGATTAAATTCTTTTTTTCTCATCAATCTACATACAATACCCCATAATGACAAAGTGAAAAAGGTTTTGTAGAAATTTTTGCAAATTTATTAAAAATGAAAAACTGAAATATTGCATGTACATAAGTACTCACACCCTTTACTCAGTACTTGGTTGAGGCACCCTTGGCAGCGATTACAGCCTCAAGTCTTCTTGGGTATGAAGCTACAAGCTTGGCACACCTATATTTGGGGTATTTCTCCCATTCTTCTCTGCAGATCCTCTCGAGCTCTGTAAGGTTAGATGGGGAGCGTCACTGCACAGCTATTTTCAGGTCTTTCCAGAGATGTTCAATGGGGTTCAAGTGTGGGCCACTCAAGGACATTCACAGACTTGTCCCGAAGCCACTCCTTCGTTGTCTTGGCTGTTGCTTAAGGTCCTTGTCGCGTTGAAAAGTAAACCTTCGCCCCAGTCTGAGGTCCTGAGCGCTCTGGAGCAGGTTTTCATCAAGGATCTCCCTGTACTTTGCTCCATTCATCTTTCCCTAGATCCTGACTAGTCTCCCAGTTCCTGCTGCTGAAAAACATCCCCACAGCATGTTGCTGCCACCACCATGCTTCACTGTAGGGACGGTATCAGCAAGGTGATGAGAGGTGCCTGGTTTTCTCCAGACGTGACGTTTGGCATTCAGGCCAAAGAGTTCAATCTTGGTTTCATCAAACCAGAGAATCTTGTTTCTCATGGTCTGAGAGTCCTTTAGGTGCTTTCTGGCAAACTCCAAGCGGGCTGTCATGTGCCTTTTACTGAGCAGAGGCTTCCGTCTGGCCACTCTACCATAAAGACCTGATTGGTGGAGTGCTGCAGAGATGGTTGTCCTCCTGGAAGGTTCTCCCATCTCCACAGAGGAACGCTGGAGTTCTGTCAGAGTGACCATCGGGTTCTTGGTCACCTCCCTGACCTAGGCCCTTCTCCCCCGATTGCTCAGTTTGGCTGGGCGGCCAGCTCTAGGAAGAGTCCTGGTGGATCCAAACTTCTTCCATTTACGAACGATGGAGACCACTGTGCTCTTCAGGACCTTCAAAGCTGTAGAAACTTGTTTGTACCCTTCCCCAGATCGGTGCCTCGATACAATCCTGTCTCGGCGGTCCACAGACAATTCCTTTGACTTCATGGCTTGGTTTCTGCTCTGACATGCACTGTCAACAGTGGGACCTTATATAGATAGGTGTGTGCCTTTCCAGATCATGTCCAATCAATTGAATTTACTACAGGTGGACTCCAATCAAGATGTAGAAACATCTCAAGGATGATCAGTGGAAACAGGATGAACCTGAGCTCAATTTTGAGTGTCATAGCAAAGGGTGTGAATACTTATGTACATGCAATATTTCAGTTTTTTATTTTTAATAAATTTGCAAAAATTTCTACAAAACGTTTTTCACTTTGTCATTATGGGGTATTGTGTGTAGATTGATGAGGGAAAAAAAGAATTTAATCCATTTTGGACTAAGGCTGTAACATGACAAAATGTGGAGAAATGAAGGGGTGTGAATACTTTCCGTATGCACTGTACATGCAAACTGTACTTCACTGAGAACTGGTCTGTGCATTGTGATGATGACTTCACTTGCACAGGCGGCCGCCCTCCAAGTGGGACGCTCGCCCTCCTATGTTTGCTTGCTGTGTCCTCATTAAAACAGAAATAAGTGGTAGAAATCGCTGTCACTCAAATGTCAAGACAGGGTCTGCTCACGTCACCGAGACTTACATAATGAGTCCTCTCACTCCCACATCTGTTGACACAGACAGCGAGCATGACTTTAATGATCATGATTAGGGTGTGTAGAGAAAGATGTATATCCTATGTTAATGTTGTGCATCCTGTGTATGGTCATCTCTCGCGCTATTCAGTTAGTAATGCATACGGGAAAAAAAGAAAAAAGGGCGCGAAAGTGGGCGTAGAGGTGTTGTGCTCCGGGGGCTTTTTAACACTGCCTTTTCAAGGCAGGAACGTTGCGGCATTATTCCGCCTCATCGTTCCGTGTAACATGGAATGGGGGGGGGGGGTCATTGTTGTTCCGGCGTTAAACCAGCAGCGGAAGTAGTCTCAAAACCGAATCAACATCTGTGTAAAAGGGACACGTCACGCCGCCTCTACTTCCGGAACGCCGGCGTGCTATGTAAAATCACATACTGGGGCGTGATTGTGCCTTTGCTTGATTCAGAGTGTATACAAAACCAAAAATAAACCAAAGCCGGCATAAAGGCGGGTCTTCGTTGTGGTAGTACTGAGGGATCTCTGTGTAAAAACGCCTATAGATTACAACCTAGGAACTAAATTCTCCGGGGAGCGCCGACTGTGGTGCACAGTCCCTGTTAGGTTGCTCTGTCATTCTTTATAAGGTCTCAGAACATCTCCACCCGAGTCCACCACCTTCATAACTGCTCGTGCCATGAGCTGTGAAAGAGGCAGTGCGACTCGATTGATTAATACTAATCCATCCTGATGTTGTCTTGTTAATGTGGATGCGTTATTACCCCACAGCGGATGTTGGCTCACAGGCGCTTCCTTTGTTTCCCCCCCACTGGAAATGCTAGCGGTTGTGGTCGCCCGTCTGTACAAAATGCATTAGTTTAAGCAACCAGCGGAGCTCTGTTTGGTCAGTGGGCTGGAGCACAGAGAAAGGCCCGACAATGATTCCCTCTATTATTTGAGCTGCTGTTGGCTTGCCTTTTTAAAGGGGGTGGGGGATGGAAGAGTGAGTGGTAGTGATGGTGTGTGGGGAGGTTAGGTGGAGTGATGGGTTCTGGGGCAAATGGGAATAGACAATTTGTTTGGCTCATTAGCTACTGTCCTTATTCCCCTGAACACAGAGGGGTGTGTGTGTGTGTGTGTGTGCGTGCAGGTTGTGGGGCAATGAGATGTAAAGCAGTCATTCCTTGCTGCACCATGGCATCATATGTTATTGATTTATCACAGCGCTCATCGTCAATTTCTCCAAACTCATCATTCAAGGTCTCTGCCTCTTTCAATTATAGTTCCTGGTTTTATGGGGCTCATCAGTACAATAAAGTGAATTACCCATATATTAACGCATAGATCAATTGTTTAAGGAATGGCACGGTTGCTACTTTTTCTGCTTTTAAAGATTTTCCCCCACATCCAAGTACAATTAAATGACTGAAGCAAGTGTTGCAAACAATTCCTTGAAACATTTTTCGTATGGAAACAAATATTTTCTTGACACTTTTAGAAAGGGGCACGTTTTGGTTAGTCAGTCAGGTGAGACATTTTACTCCTATACACGTAAGTGATGAAATTTAATCGTTCAACAGCACTTGAATAGCTTTACTCTTCCTCAAGTCGTATTTCTTGAAGGTGTACTATGAGTGATGCGTGTATGGATGTATTCATGAGCAGCCTTCAGGAAAAAAAGAAGCAGAACTTAGGTGTCTTATCAGCCAAACCCCTCCAAACAGCATAGCACTCTCAATGAGCGGACAGCATATGGCGTTGCTTGCTACTGCACAACAACATTAGCACCAAGGGAAGCAGTTAACACTGCTGTAATTTACGGTCGGTGATAGACGCTGCTCATATCCTAAACCCATGTTGAGCGATATAATGACTTCTCAGGCAGCCCATCAGCCAGCAGCAGGCAATAAATGTGTAACTCCAGAGTGGTGGCAGCCAATGACCATGCAAGCCTATTGAGTACTTTTGTGCAATGTCCCCAAAAGACCATCATTGTTTATTTAACTCATCACCCCTCTCTTTCAAATAAAATCCTCAACAGCGAGTTTCATTCATTTCACAGCTAATTTGGCATTAAAGCATTCAAGGGATACAATCGTATTTTCAACATTATTTCTATACCTATATATTGTGGGGATAACTCTCCATTAGCAGCCATAAGACTGAGCAGTCTTCTGCGTGTGCCTGGACTTTTGCAGAAAAGATACCGTCAGTGACGTCACTGGTGGACAATCCATGAACATGAAAACTACAATTTTGGGCATCGGGGTAGTGCAGCGGTCTATTCCGTTGCGTACCAACACGGGGATCACCGGTTCGAATCCCTGTGTTACCTCCGGCTTGGTCGGGCGTCCCTGCAGACACAATTGCCCATGTCTGTGGGAGGGAAGACGAATGTGGATGTGTGTCCTGGTCGCTGCACTAGCGCCTCCTCTAGTCGGTCGCGGCGCCTGTTCGGGGGAGGGGGGAACTGGGGGGAATAGCGTGATCCTCCCACGTGCTACGTCCCCCAGGTGAAACTCCTCACTGTCAGGTGAAAAGAAGCAGATGGCGACTCCACATGTATCGGAGGAGGCATGTGGTAGTCTGCAGCCCTTCCCGGATCAGCAGAGGGGGTGGAGCAACGACCGGGATGGCTCGGAAGAGTGGGTAATTGGCCAGATACAATTGGGGAGGAAAAGGGGGTGGGGGGAAACTACAACCTTTACTTCTTAGCTTGCGGCTACATTGTGCAAGAAAATGTGAATAACAATCGTCTATACAGCTGTGCGGCGATGCCACTGAATGCCACACAAAGACAATAATTAATAGACTGTCCACCAGTGACATCACTGGCGAACACTTTTCTGCACAATTTCAGTGACATTTCAGAGACACACAGAGGACTGCTTAGTATTATGGCTGCTGATGGAGTGTTACTCTTACTACATAAACACAGAGACAACGTGATTGTTTCCCTTTAAGGGTCATAATTGTAAAAGCAATTAGGACGCTTTTGTGTACCTAAGTTTTCATCTTTTATACTATAGATACCCTCACAAGCACTTTCAACCAGAGGCCATTGTGGTTGAATTTTGCCCTTTGTACGAAACACAAGCTTGAGAACATTGTGTTGCTTGTGAACATTGTGTTTCTTACAAGGTCAACAACCCAGAAAAAATACTTTAAAGCTACCGTCCTTGAGATCTATATGCAAAGAAATGTCCCTTTTAACTTTTCTATTATGACTGTATTTAAGATAATCTGAGATTAAAAAATAAAATAAAATAAAACATCAACAGTCAAACAATAAATCGCAAATATCTAATTCACAAAAATATACATGAACGATTTCATTCTCGCTCCTTTGAATGGTAACTGTCTGGCAGGACGTTTCCTGGGGAAAATGATATGTCACAAAGCATTTTATCATCTTCACCACGGCAGTCAAATGAATATGAATAAGCCAGGTAGTTTGAAGTTGTGGCTTACAAGCAGCTATGACAGAACAAGCTCATAGAAGTCCTTTACCAAGAGATACTACAACATTAATAGCTAAATCTCACGTTAAACCGTTGTTGTTTGTTTGTTTGTTTGTTTGTTTGTTTGTTTGTTGTTCGGTCTACTGATTCATTGTTAATGGATCTCTGGGATTTTGACAGACAAACATCGATTCAATTACTAGTGCCACCATGAACCAGTTAGTAAGTTAAAGGTACAATGAGTAGGATTTGACAGTTGTGGTTTGTAAACAGAACATTCAAAGTTGGCCCCTCCCACACCAGAAGAACACGCCCCCTGACTGCAGTTGCCAGAACCCATCCCAGTATACAGGCCAACTCCACGTTAATCTTCATCCCCATCCTCTCCTTCAGTACTCTACAGCATGTGAAAGCCAACCCCAGTGGGTTGGGTTTGTTTAGGAATGAGCTTTGTCCGCTTGGCGTTTCACCTCGCTATATTTTCGTCTTTTCGGCACTGTGTCCGCCATTGTCATAGCTTCCTCTTGGATGCGTGCTTACGATCGTGATCTGGCACCTGGTTGCTACATTTAGAGTCCTACTGCCCAAATTTTAATGCCCAGAAATGTCCCGTACACAGCTTCTTCTTTTTTCGGCTTGTTCTCTGTTTCTCAGGGGTCGCCACTGCGGATTTTTGATCTCCATAGTGTTACGGCTCGCCCACCCCGCGCCGTGGCCCACCCACCCTGCGCCGGCAGCCAATCGGCTCGTCAAGGCCGGGCTTAGTCATCAGGGCTGGGCTTAAGTTTGGTGGCCTCCCACGCGCCTGTTGCCAGTTCGTGTTCTAACCTCCTCACAGTAGCGGCTACTTCTCCTCTCACGGTCCTTTTCTCTCCGAACTCACCCCAGCCCTTGGTTCATGTTTTTCCCTTGCAAAGTTTCCCCGTGGAAGTATCCTGCCGTGTTCCCGTTTGGATTACCCGCGAGTTTTTTCCCCTTGGACTTTCCGTTTTTCCTTGTCGCTCATTGCCTTCCTATGTTTGACTATTGGTACGCGTAAGGAATAAAGTACGCCAGTTTTCGGCTAACCCCATCTCTGTCTGGTGTCGTGCGCTTGGGGTCTTCCACAAACCCTATCAGTACGAACTGACCATGACGACCCCAGCCGACACAGAGAGCGTACCAGCCAGCCCGCTTCGAGCGGCTCTCATCGGACAGATCCAACTGACTAACTCCCTTCCCAGCAGTCGTCTGTACAGTCTGACCATCCCCGAGAAAGCTGCGATGGACGAGTACATCTCCGAGTCCTTGGCAGCGGGGCTCATTCGGCACTAGTCCTCCCACGTGGCAGCTGGATTCTTTTTCGTGAAGAAGAAGGACGGGGGCCTCTGACCCTGCATTGACTATCGCCAACTCAATGAGATAACCGTCAAAAACAAGTACCCCCTTCCTCTCATGAGTTCCACCCTTGAGCCCCTCACCCAGGCTACAGTCTTCACTAAGCTGGACCTCCGGTGTGCCTATCATCTTGTCCGGATCCGGAAGGGGGACGAGTGGAAGACAGCCTTTAAGACGCCCTGGGGTCATTATGAGTACCTGGTCATGCCGTTCGGCCTCACCAACACCCCGGCGGTATTCCAGGCTCTCATGAATGACATTCTCCGCGACATGCTTGACGAGTTTGTGGTGGTCTACCTCGATGACATCCTCATCTTCTCCAGGACCCTCGAGGAACATGTCCAGCATGTCCGCCGGGTACTCGAACGTCTCCTCCGGAACCGGCTCTTCGTCAAGGCAAAGAAGTGCCGGTTCCATTCCCCTTCCGTTGACTACCTGGGCTTCATTGTTGAGAGGGGACAGACCCGGGCCGACCCCCACAAGATCCAGGCTGTGGTGGTGATGTGGGATCAGGCCAGTCCACCACAGCCTGATCCCACATCACGGAAGGAATTACAGAGCTTCCTCGGGTTTGCGAACTTCTATCGGAGGTTCATCCGGAACTACAGCCGCGTGGCAGAACCTCTCACCAGGCTGACCTCCCCCTCTCAGCCGTTCATCTGGTCCCCGGCTGCCCGCTCTGCATTCCAGTCCCTCAAGGAGAGGTTCACCAGCGCCCCGGTCCTGCTCCACCCCGACCCCAAGAGGCAGCTCATCGTAGAGGTGGACGCTTCGGACACCGGGTTGGGGGCTGTCTTCTCCCAGCGGTCAGCGTCTGACCAGAAGGTCCACCCATGCGCCTTCTTCTCTCGCCGGTTCCTCCCCGCCGAGGAGAACTATGATGTCAGGAACCAGGAGCTGCTGGCAGTGGTGGCTGCTCTGGAGGAGTGGCGCCATTGGCTGGAGGGGGCGGAACAGCCGTTCACCATCTGGACGGATCATAAGAACTTGACGTTCATCCGGGCAACCAAGCACCTCAATGGTCGGCAGGCACGGTGGGCCAGCTTCCTCAGTCGGTTTGACTTCACGCAGACTTATCGCCCCGGGTCCTGCAACACGAAGGCAGACTCCCTGTCCCGACAACACCCGAGGATGGAGCCAGCTACAGAGGAGCCGACTCCCATCCTTCCTGAGGCCAGGGTGGTTGGTGAAGTTACCTGGGGCATCAAGACCGTGGTCAGGCAGGCGTTGCGCTCCCATCCCGCCCCGAGCCACGTCCCTCCATGCTGCCTATTCGTCCCGGACGCAGTCTGGCCCCGGGTTCTCCAGTGGGGCCATGCCAGTCAGTTTGCTTGCCACCCGGGTGTCCACCGCACCTTCACCTTTCTGGCTCGGTGTTTCTGGTGGCCCACCATGAGGACTTCGTAAGGGCCTGCTCCGTCTGTGCTCGCAGCAAGGCCTCTCACCAGGCACCCGCGGGTCTGCTGCAGCCCCTCCCAACTCCAAGCCGGCCCTGGTCCCATGTGGGGTTGGATTTTGTCTCCGGACTGCCTCCCTCCCAGGGTAACACTGTGATCCTGACAGTGGTGGACCACTTCAGTAAGGGAGTGCACCTGGTGGCCCTCCCCAGACTCCCATCGGCTTCTGAGATGGCGGACCTCCTGACGAGCCACGTGTTCCGTCTCCACGGCCTTCCCCTGGACGTCGTCTCGGACCGAGGGCCCCAGTTCGTCTCCCAGGTATGGCGGGCCTTTTGTAAGGGGTTGGGTGCCTCTGTTAGTCTCTCCTCTGGCTATCACCCACAGACTAACGGACAGACAGAGAGGATGAACCAGAGCGTGGAGTCTTCCCTCCGGTGCGTGGCCGCCAAGAAGCACAGCTCCTGGAGCCGGTTCCTCCCCTGGGTCGAGTATGCCATCAACTCCCTGGTCAGCTCTGCCACCGGCCTCTCACCTTTTGAGGTGTCCCTGGGCTACCAGCCACCTCTCTTTGCTGCGCAGGAGTCGGAAGTGGCGGTTCCCTCCATGCAGGCCCATCTGAACCGGTGTCGTCGCGTCTGGGAGGTGACCAGAGCTGTTCTGCTCCGGGCAGCTGAGCGTGCCAGTTGGGGAGCCAACTGACGCCGGTCCCCAGGGCCTACGTACCAACCAGGCCAAAGGGTGTGGCTGTCCTCGAAGGATATTCCGCTTCAGTCCACCGCGAAGAAGCTGAACCCCCAGTTTGTCGGGCCCTTTGAGATCAGGAAGGTTCTCAGCCCTGCGGCGGTGAGTCTGAAGCTTCTGGCTTCCTTGAAGACCCATCCCGTGTTTCATGTGTCTCGGGTTAAGCCTGTCTCCCACAGTCCTCTGATGCCTCCGGCCCCGGCTCCGCCTCCCCCTGAGATCGTGGATGGGCACCCCAGTGGAAGGTCCGCCGTCTGCTGGACGTCCGGCGCCGAGGACGGGGGTTCCAGTATTTGGTGGACTGGGAGGGCTACGGTCCGGAGGAACGTAGCTGGGTCTCCTGCCAGCTCATCCTGGACCCTGGGCTGCTCACCGAGTTCCATCATTCCCATCCCGACAAGCCGGGCAAGTCACCTGGTGGCTCCCGTGGAGAGGGGGGTACTGTTACGGCTCGCCCACCCCGCGCCGTGGCCCGCCCACCCCGCGCCGGCAGCCAATCGGCTCATCAGGGCCGGGCTTAGTCATCAGGGCTGGGCTTAAGTTTGGTGGCCTCCCACGCGCCCGTTGTCAGTTCGTGTTGTAACCTCCTCGCAGTAGCGGCTACTTCTCCCTCATGGTCCTTTTCTCTCCAAACTCACCCCAGCCCTTGGTTCATGTTTTTCCCTTGCAAAGTTTCCCCGTGGAAGTATCCTGCCGTGTTCCCGTTTGGATTACCCGCAAGTTTTTTCCCCTTGGACTTTCCGTTTTTCCTTGTCGCTCATTGCCTTCCTATGTTTGACTATTGGTACGCGTAAGGAATAAAGTACACCAGTTTTCAGCTAAGCCCATCTCTGTCTGGTGTCATGCACGCGGGGTCTTCCACAAACCCTATCACATAGCTTTCTGTCTTGACACATCCCTCTCCCACAGTCCAACCCTCCTCATGTCCTCCTCTATTTGGTCTCTCCATCTTTTCCTTGGTCTTCCTCTTCTTCTTTTGCCATGCATTTCCAGGTCCAATATCTTCTTTCCTATGTAGTCTAGCCCTGCTCTCTGTACATGTCCAAACCATCTCAATCTTGTCTCTCTCAACTTCTCATCCATTCCTCTGATCTCAGATGTAGCTCTCATTTCTTCATATCTCTTCTGGTCTTTTCTAGTCACTCCCAAGGACCAACTCAGCGTGTTCATCTCTGCTACCTGTAATGTAGTTTCTAGCCTCTCTGTTGTTGTCACTGCTTCCATACCATGGATGGGGGCTCAGGTAAAGCACTGGATGCCATCCCAGTATTCATGGACTTACGCCTATATGTTTGTTGCCAAAAACATCCCGTACACAGAAAAATAAGAAAATACAGGCAGAGGACGGGGTCTCTGTAGATACAGACACCGCTACATACATCTAGCGCATCATAAGTGAAGACTGAGAGGGATTATTTTTGTATGAGTCTATACATTGAGTTTTAGGATCCTACTCATTCTACCTTCAAACACAAATGATGATCTTCAGAACTGTGGCTTGAAACTGGACACAGGAGACAGCGGCAAACAGGATGGTAAATAAACAGAATAAATAAACAGGATACAAATTCATCACTCCATCATATATATCTGTATAGTATCGAGGGGGATGATTTAGGTGAAAATCTCCCATAATGTGCCTTTAATGGAAGTCTGGTTATGGTGAAATAAGTTAACAACAGACCTTCATACCCTGGCGGAGAAATTTTCACAACTCCCACACGACACTACAACGTCTTGCAGCCTAATGTGATGTTGCACAATGGAAGAAATAAAGGCAGCTGATCAACAGGGGAGCTAAGATTACATTCCCATAAAGCGTTAATTAATTAGGTATATGCATCATCCCCTGAAATGTGTTGTGGGACCATACACTATCCGTTCTCATCTCATAACAAGCAAACGTAATTGTAAGATGGAAATCTGCAGCAGACAATGGGTAGCAGCAACATACAGCAGCAATAGGTGCAGAATCAGCCACCATGGCTGCAGTGGTAGCATGCAAAGGCCATTTGAGTATCGTGGTTGGAGGAGGATGTCTATTGTTCATTAGGTTTGTGGATGCTGGAGTAAAAGTCTTTGTTGTTGTGCCAGCTTTGTAATGTGGGGCTCTGTAATGCGGGCCTCCTTAACTCCTGTTGGTGGTTGAACAGCCGTGCAGCTTCCTCGGTGATTATTGTTGATGGCGTCTTTGCGAGATCTAACAGAAAGCCTTTATTTCCAAGTCCAAATTTTACTGGCAGTGTTGATGCATTTTTTTTCTTTCTTTCTTTTTTTTGGCTCACATAAGAAAACTTTAATATGCGAGGAGGCCAAATGTCACTGTGCTGCTGATAAGTTTTTTTATAAAATATATGTTGGCTGTTGCCAGTTGTTGGATTTACCGGCATTACTGTCGTGAGCCTATTACTGCCTTAGTATCATCCATGCTGGCATAAAAATGGATGGAAATTGCATTGCACCAATTAACTACTTGCTGTGTGGTGCATTTCTACCTTTTACCATATATCTTATTAAAATCTCTCAGTCATTAACACCAGCATGTTATCTATTAAGCAAAACATGCTTCCAAAGCAGCCATGAATTGCACCGTGTATAATTTCTTTTTAACTTCATCCGATGTGTAAAAAAACTCATATGGTCATAGATAATATGTTGGTATTTCTCGAAGCAACCACCTGATGAACAATTAGTGCATTACAGGTGTCCTGAGGGCCCGAGTCTCGTCTCTGTTCAAATTAGACAACGCGGCCAGCATACAAATAATTGCATGAATAGGTCAGCTCCGCTGTAATTAACTGCAGAGAGAGAGCAGAGATTTGTTTTTATCCTCTTCACAGGAGATTCCGACAACTCCCGGAGATGTAAGTCACTGCCGGAGGGATTGGACGGGGTTGGAGGCTGATTGAGGGGTTGGAGGCAGAGGGGTAGCAGACTTAGCGGTGGGGAGGGGGCTGGTAAGGGAGTGCAAAGGGAGCATGACGGGAGAAGCAAATGAGACTCCTTAGTAATTATGTTAGAGTGGTATGCTTCCTATCCAAGCCAAAGCACACAAGCAACAAATACATGGTTCTCGAGTTTGCCGCATACTAATTTAGAGTTGTTTGGAAATGTTTAGAATTCATTTAGAGTTCAACAATACGCTATCGTTGGTTAGTATTGAGCAAAGGCTTAGAGGCTCAGCATCATGCTGAGCAAAACCAAACACAATGACTAGACTCATCATTTCATGTGTAATAAATTTGGCTATTTGATTATGAAAACAGCTGATAATATAAGTCCGTGTATCAACTCTGGAGGCAAATAAAAAATGAGCAACAGTCCATTGGGACACAACAGGTAGTTCTCCGCTTTATTGGATGATGAAATATATGAAGACGGAATAAAAGGAGAGGTCTTCACATTTTACTTTGCGGAAAGAGTGTTTGCAAACCTTTGTTTATGATGTCTTTAAAAATGGTTCACTGGGCAAAAACACTTAAAAAGCTAAAAAGGGTAATAATAGAATAAAATGAGCCGGGATTGGTCTGTGTGCATCATAAAAACACTTGACGACAATATGTGATTTTTTTTTCACGTACATTTTTTTTCAGTTGCTCATAAAACAAAACACATTTATTCTAGCAGAGAGTAGGAATCGAAGGCTTTGATTTTGCACTTTTTAATGCATTACACAACTGATGGATAAGGACAGCTGCCAGAACAAAACAAAATAATAATAATAATAATAATAATAAGAGCAGTACAATAAAGATAAGAAAATAAGAGAATAATAACAAACTATTCACAAAGTTATATATATATATATATATATATATATATATATATATATATATAAATTTTCTTTGTGAGGGAAAAAAAAAGAAAGAAAAACAATGTCTGCCTTCATGAAAATATATGTTTCAATGCCAAAAACGAAAATCACTGCTTTTCAAACCGGATTTTGCAGATAGAAAGTAACAAAAGGGGTTTCCATTTGTGATGACTTTGGGGTAAGGCCAAATCTGCCTCATTTTCTTGTGGTTGCATGGCAACATGGCAGCCAACCCCTGCAATCGCAAAAAAAAAAAAAACCACCTGGAAGGTAGAAAGGAAGGAGGAAGAGAGAGAGAGAGAAAGAAAGCAGGAAAGAAATGAAACAATTGATGCTTATACAGATAAACAGCAGATACATACAACGGAGATAATTGCAAAAAGCAACACTGACTATCTTTGCTCTACAGAATAAGGCGTATCAATTTTTCCTTATTGTTTTACATCTGTAGCACCGGTGGCAGGGAAACCTACCGATAAACGTACCCACACTTCTCGTAGTCAAAATCAATTGCAATGTATAACTATGTGATGCAGAACTGTTCATTGATGTACTTCAGGAAATTTCTCATTTAAAACGAAAACAAAAACATCTCATGCCCATTGACATCCAGTGCAAAAGCAAAACTGTTAAACAAATGTTAATCATAAGGGACTTTTAACAAGACAGACCCATCAAAATAGATGCAGATAAAAACAAATGAGAAGAAACACAGCACCATTTTGAAATATGATGCATGTGTGTATGCATGTGGGCATGACTGGGTTTGTGAGTACATGTGATTGTGCATAAGCACAAATACTTGTGAGTGGAGGGTACGACATGTTGCCAACAGTGGACAGTGTGCAAAAATAAAGAGGAGGGAGAGAAGCTCAACAACCCAAAGGAATGAGTAGAATGATGCATAGCTGAAAGCAGACATAGCAGGTATCATTGACAGACTGTAAACTGTTTAACTGTGTTTTGGTTCTGAATTTAAACATGAAACAGTATCCAATTCTGTGACACTAGCAGGAGGTGATGCTAGCCATGTTGCTGAACATTTATTTAGCTGTGTTTTTCCTAGGATTACTTTGTGGGAGCGGTGCCAGATCCTGCGGTTTGTGGCTCAGTGCAACTCGTTAGCATGGTACTCCAAATTCCCAATGTTTTGTCTTTCCATTGTAAGTCTGCGGCTTAGATTTTTTTTTTTTACTTGTTCTAAAAAAAAAAGTAGAGGGCCTGAATGAAATACCAATGGCATACTTTTCAATTCAGTACTGTACATGCCTCGAGAAAAAAAAGGAAAAAAAAAAAGGTCAGTGCAATCCCATGACTCAACCGCGTAACCTTTGGCTGAAACAGCCACGATAAAATCATAAAGAAGGCAGTTTTAATCTGACGTTTCCTTAAGCAGAATGTATTGTCAATGTATTGATGCAGTTTTCCTAAAATTTAAGGCACAAAACAGGCCTTTAATGTATTATTGTGTAAGTGTGAATTCTGCAAAAAAGAGGCCATATCTCATGACGGCTCTGAGGAAGAAATTCTATGATTTTTTTTTTGTTCTGCGGGAAAATGTGTGTTAGGATCAATTGCCCCATGTGTTTAATTAATATTGAGGCATGAAAGACATGGCAATAAATACTCTGAAGGGGACCATTAAAGTCCTCTTGTTTTCCAACCCTTTTTTCCCTACCTTTTTCAAATTGTGAGTGGATGGAGACAGGCAAAAACTCAATGTTTACTAACTCTTTAAAACGCTGCTCATGTTTCCCGGAGTAACAACAAAGCATCCACATGACAGTGATCACTATTCTATTGGACTAAATATGATGATGAATGTCATTTGGCTCCATCATTACAGAGTGCTTTGGAATATGGAGCCCATCAATCAGAGGGAAGGGAAGAATGATAGCGAGTGAAAGGAGATGATGAATCAAGCTTTCACTATATTGTTGAATGTTGAAGTAGGTCAACAGATAAGTTGGCCAAAATACCCTCATTTACACCCTGCTTTTTGAGAGATTGAAGACTGTCATTATTATGATTGAACAGCAAACTACTCATGACTCAATTGCATAGGCTTATTACATGAGGACACGTTTCACCACAGTGGTCCTTAAACACGACACAGTTCCACAAAGACTTGGTTGTATGTCAGTCCTAGATCACTATCTGCATTAACCACTACATTCATCGGCGGTCACTTGGGGTCGAGTATGACTGTCTTCCTTCTAGGTCCTTGTGGGTATCTTTGCAGGAGGACGCCTGCGCGTGACAGCTTTTTACGTGGAGTGACTGATGCACCTGCAGCCACCACACAGTCCTTGGCAGGGGGTGGCCAGAGTCCAATGGCATGGAGGATCAAGACACGGTGGGTGGCACGGTGGCCCAGTGGTTAGTGCTGTCACCTCACAGCAATAAAGTACTAAGTTCGAACCCCAGGGTTGTCCAACCTTGAGGGTCATCCCAGGTCGTCCTCTGTATGGAGTTTACATGTTCTCCCCGTGTCTGCGGTGGGTTTTTGCCAGGTGTGCCGGTTTCCCCCACCACCAAAAAGATATGCATGTTAGGGTTGATACTCCTGTCTGTGCCCCTGACCAAGGCAATGGAAAGAAGAACTGGAGTTGGTCCCTGA
This sequence comes from Lampris incognitus, assembly GCF_029633865.1. NCBI lineage: Eukaryota > Metazoa > Chordata > Actinopteri > Lampriformes > Lampridae > Lampris > Lampris incognitus. Next base: position 25,622,139 of record NC_079218.1, read on the forward strand.
GTGCTGTGCAGCGGCTGCCCACTGCTCCTAGCTACACAGCTAGGATGGGTTAAATGCAGAACATTAATTTCATCATGGTGATTAATAAAGTATATCAATCAAGATGATTGTGGACCACCCTCTATTGCAGCCTTCATCCGTCTTCA